>NW_022589709.1:32965891-33257325 GCF_004348235.1 Phoca vitulina | reverse complement strand
TTCCTTCCTTCCTTCCTTCCTTCCTTCCTTCCTTCCTTCCTTCCTTCCTTCCTTCCTTCTTTCCTTCCTTCCTTCCTTCCTTCCTTCCTTTCTTTTTTCCAGGATTTTTCAACAAACAAATCAAAGTGCACCTAGATAAAGATCCAGATAGTCCCCACTGCAAGCAAAGAGGAAATCTGCACAGCACTGAACAGTGGGAAGGAGCAGCCAAAACACAATAGCAGAGTGCACACAGCATACACCAGAAACACTTCCTGAAGTGCCAGGCCTGGACAGTGTAAGACCTCTTTTTAGTAGAGCATTATTCTGAGGTGAAGAAAACAACAAGCTCTCATAACACACAAAAGATAGAAACTTAGCCAAAATGCCAAGATGGAGGAATTCTCCCCAAAGGAAAGGTCAGGAAGTTATCACAGCCAGGGACTTGATCAAACAGATATAAGAAACATATTGGAAAAATGATTTAAATCAACAGTCATAAGACTACCAGGTGGACTTGAAAAAAGCATAGAAGACACCAGAGAAACCCTTGCTGCAGAGATTAAAGACCTAAAAACCAGTCAGAATGAAATAAAAAATGCTATATATAACTTTTATATAATATATAAGATGAAATATAACTGAGATAACAAAACTAACTGGATATAATCATAATGAGTATTGAAGAAGCAGAGGAGAGAATAGGTGCTATAGAAGTCAAAATTATGGAAAATAGTGAACCTGAAAAGAAGAGGGGGGAAAAAAAACTACTACATCATGAAGGTAGACTTAGGGAACCCAGCAATTCCATAAAGTGAAATAATACCTATATCTTAGGAGTTCCAGAAGAAGAAGAGTAGGAAAAAGGGGCAGAAGGTTTATTAGAACAAATTATAGCTGAGAATTTCCCTAATCTGGGGAAGGAAACAGGCATGCAAGTCCAAGAGGCACAGAGAACTCCCCTCAAAATCAACAAAAGCAGGTCAACACCAGAACATATCATAGTGAAACTTGAAAAATACAAAGATAAAGAGAGAATTCTGAAAACAGCTCAGGAAAAAATATCCTTAACCCACAAGGGTAGACACATAAGGCTGGCAGCAGACCTATTCACAGAGATCTGGCAGGCCAGAAAGAAGTGGCATGATATATTCAATGTACTAAATGGGAAAAATATGCAGGCAAGAATACTTTATCCAGCAAGACTGTCATTTAGAATAGAAGGAGAGATAAGAGTTTCCAAGACAAATGAAAACTAAAGGAGTTTGTGACCACTAAACCAGCCCTGCAAGAAATATTAAAGGGGACCGTTTGAGCAGGAAGGAGAGACCAAAAGTAACAAAGACCTGAAAGGAACAGAGACAATCTACAGGACAATACAATGGCACTAAATCCATATGTTTCAATAATTACTCTGAATGTAAGTGAAGTAAATGTGCCAGTCAAAAGACATAGGGTATCAGAATGGATAAAAAAAAAAAAAAAAAAAAGACCCACTGATAATGCTGCTTATAAGAGACTCATTTTAGACCCAAAGACACCTCCAGATTGAAAGTGAGGGGGTAGAGAACCATCTGTCATATTAATGGATGTTGAAAGAAAGCTGGAGTAGCCATCCTTATATCAGACAAACTGGATTTTAAAACAGATTATAAGAAGAGATGAAGAAGGACACTATTTCATAATAAAGGGGTCTATCCAACAAGAAGATCTATCAATTGTAAATATTTATGCCCCTAACTTGGGAGCAGCCAAATGTATAAATCAATTAATAATAAAGTTAAACTCATTGATAATAATACATTAATAGTAGGGGACTTTAAAACCCTACTCACAACAATGGACTGATCATCTAAGCAGAAGATCAACAAGGAAACAGGGGCTTTAAATGACTCACTGGACCAGATGGACTTAATGGATATATTCAGAGCATTTCATCCTAAAGCAGCAGAATATACACTCTTTCTGAGTGCATATGGAATATACTCCAGAATAGATCACATACTGGGTCGCAAATCAGGCCTCAGCCAGTACAAAAAGATTGAGATCATACCATGCATATTTTCAAACCACAATGCTATGAAACTTGAAGTCAACCACAAGAAAAAATTTGCAAGGATCACAAATACATGGAGGTTAAAGAACATCCTACTAAAGAATGAATGGGTCAACCAGGAAATTAAAGAAGAATTTAAAAAAATACATAGAAGCAAGTGAAAATAAAAACACAACAGTCCAAATCCTTTGGGATGCAACAACGGTGGCCCTAATAGGGAAGTATATAGCAATACAGGCCTTCCTCAAGAAGCAAGAAAAGTCTCAAATACACAACCTAACCTTATACTGAAAGGAGCTGGAAAAAAACAGCAAATAAAGCCTGAATCCAGCAGGGGAAGGGAAATAATAAAGATTAGAGCAGAAATCAGTGATAGAGAAGTCAAAGAAACAGTAAAACAGATCAATGAAACTAGGAGCTAGTTCTTTGACAGAATTAACAAAATTGATAAACCCCTAGCCAGACTTATCAAAAAGAAGAGAAAGAACCCAAATGAATAAAATCATGAATGAAAGAGGAGAGATCACAACCATCACTGCAGAAATATAAACAATTATAAGAGAATATTATGAGCAATTATATGCAAACAAACTAGACAATCTGGAAGAAATTGATAAATCCCTAGAAACATATAAACTGCCAAAACTGAAGCTGGAAGAAATAGAAAACCTGAACACACCCATAACCAGCAAAGAAATGAAATCAGTGATCAAAAATCTCCCAACAAACAAGAGCCCAGCCCAGCTAGCTTCCCAGGGGAATTCTACTGAACAGTTAAAGAGGAATTAATACCTATTCTTCTCACACTGTTCCAAAATAATAGAAGTGGAAGGAAAACTTCTGAACTCATTCTATGAAGCCAGCATTACCTTGATTCCAAAACCAAAGACCCCACTAAAAATGAGAATTACAGACCATTATCCCTGATGAACATGGATGTAAAAATTCTCAACAAGATACTAGCTAATTGGATCTAACAGTACATTAAAAGGATTATTCACCATGACCAAGTGGGATTTATTCCTGGGCTGTAAGGATGGTTCAATATCTGCAAATCAACCTGATATATCACATTAATAAAAGAAAGGATAAGAACCATATGATCCTGTCAATAGATGCAGAAAAAGCATTTGACAAAATACAGCATCCTTTCTTGAAAAAAAAAAAAAAAAAACCCTCAAGAAAATAGGGATAGAAGGAACATACCTCAACAACATAAAGGCCATATATGAAAGACCCACAGCTAATACCATCCTCAGTGGGGATAAAGTGAGAGCTTTTCTCCTAAGGTCAAGAACACGACAGGGATGTCTACTCTCACCACTGTTGCTCAACATAGTACTGGAAATCCTAGTCACAGAAATCAGACAACAAAAAGAAATAAAAGGTTCTTCTCTAAGGAAGAAGTCAAACTTTCACTCTTCAAAGACATGATACTCTATGTAGAAAACCTGAAAGACTCTACCAAAAAGTTGCTAGTACTGATGAAGGAATTCAGCGAAGTTGCAGGATATAAAATCAATGCACAGAAATCTGTTGCATTTCTCTATACCCTCTGGCCATCTGGATGTCTTCTGCTTATTTTTAAATTGGATTATTTGGTTTTTGGGTTTTGAGTTTTGTAAGTTCTTTATATATTTTGGGTACTAAACCTTTATCAGATACGCCATCTGCAAATATCTTCTCCCATTCCACAGGTTGCCTTTTTTATTGATTGCTTCCTTCTCCGTGCAGAAGCTTTTTATCTTGATGAAGTCCCAATAGTTTGTTTTTGCTTTTGTTTCCCTTCCCTTTGGAGACATATATAAAAAAAATATTGTTATATATCAGAGAAATTACTGCCTCTGCTCTCTTCCAGGATTTTTATGGCTTTAGGTCTCTTATCCATTTTGAATTTATTCTTGTATATGGTGTAAGAAAGTGGTCCAGTTTAATTCTTTTGCATGTGGCTGTCCAGTTTTCCCAAAACCATTTGTTGAAGAGACCAACTTTTTCCCATTGGATTTTCTTTCCTGCTTTGCTGAAGATTAACTGACCATATAGTTGTAGGTTTACATTTCTTTAAAGATCAATGATAGTGAGCATCTTTTCATGTAAATAATTCTCTATTTCTATCAACCTGTGTGTTCATTTGGTAGTATATTCAAAGTTTGGCTAATTCTCACCTCTCTGTCACTAAACCTTTTGGTCTGGGACTTCTGTTGGTAAAACCATTATTCTCATCAGTGGAGCTGGGAGTGAATGTATGAGTGTATCCAGGCAAAAAGATTAGAGATTTCTGCTGTTTTTATCCAAAGTTCTAGGAGTTTCTCCAGAATGAACAGTTTACGATTTCTTCCTTATCTTCTATCAATTCCCAGAGTCCAGATTGGCTATTTTGTTAATGTTGTCCAATTTTATAATTGTTCTTTTTTTGCAGAGGGTGGAGGAAATGGGAATCTGCCACCTTCATAACACCACCATAGCCAAAAGCTTTGTCTTTGGTAATTAATTTTTATCATACATTGTAGAGAATTATCAGTCTGTGATGGACTAGAAATTAAAAAGAAAGAAAGAAAACCTGGTCCTTTGCATAGATAGATTAAGAAGCAGTGCTTCCGGACACCTTGGTGTCTCAGTCAGTTAAGCGTCAGACTCTTGATTTGAGTTCAGGTGATGATCTCAGAGTCCTACGCCCTGTGTTGGGCTCCATACTTAGGATTCTCTCTCTCCCTTTCCCTCTGCCCCTCCCTTCCCTGCTCTTTCTTTCTCTCTCTCAAAAAAAATCTTGTCCTTTATTTATTTATTTATTTTTAAGATTTTATTTATTTGACAGAGACACAGCGAGAGAGGGAACACAAGCAGGGGGAGTGGGAGAGGGAGAAGCAGGCTTCCTGCAGAGCAGGGAGCCTGATGGACCCTGGGATCATGACCTGAGCCAAAGACAGAAGCTTAACAACTGGACCACCCAGGTGCCCCAATGTCCTTCATGTTCTTTAATCTGTTTTCAGTGGTGTTTATTTTCTCTTGAACACCTTCAGTTATGCGTCATTTATGTGAACTCATTTCATTTTCTACTTTTTAAATGAATGCTTACAAACTTAAATTTGATCTCCTTCTACTGCCTCACATACAGACCTGAGCAATTGCATCTTTGTTTTTACTATTTGTTAAAGAGACCATTGATTTCTTGACTTTTAAAAACTTATGGAGATGTATTTCATCAAAATCTTCATCTGTTCTGTGGTGACCGTTTACTGGTGTGCTTTCTTCTTTGGCTATTTGTTTCTTTTGTTTCTTTCATCTTCCTTCTTATATAGGTCCTTTTTGCATCATTTTGGAATTGTTGAAATTATAAAAAGAATGATAACAATAATAAGGGAGGAGAAGACTGTTATCCAGAGATATATACTAGGCTGTCACTAATGCTTCTACTGTTATGGAATTGAGTGTGTGAGTGAGGTCTTTTAGCCTTTATGTTTTCACAGTCAGCTAAAATCCTCAAGGCTGATTCATTCCAAATAGCAATTCTTTTCCCTATGCTGTAGTCATCTATAGTGGCAGATGGACTGCCACCCAAAATCTGGTTTGGATGTTGAAGCTGATGATGCTATACAAACAGGAGAGTATGAAAAGTTTTATTATTTACATGATTGATTTCTCTGGAGAAAGCAGGTCCAAAACGGCTTGAGAGAGCAGAGACTGTCTCTTTGCTTTATTGTGGTTCAGAGGCAGGTCAAGAGTGAGAGTTCCTGCCCATAGGCAGATAGGCAGAGGTGTGTATGGTTTGAATCTCCTGCCAGTGCCAAAGGAGTGAAAACCAAGTTCTCTTAGCTTGCCCAGATGTGGAGGGTAAGAGAGAGGGATAAGCTTAAAAGCTGTCAGCAGTCAAATTAAAAAAAAAAAAAGAAAGAAAGAAAAGAAAGAAAAGATTTGTCATGAAAAGTCTGTCACTCTGACAGAGCACTTTCCTATGGAGTGCCATCTTTCCAGTTTTGAACAATGTTTGCTAAATGGATTGTGCTGCCTTCTAGTCACCCTACTTTTATTCTTACAAATGAAGTGTTAGTGATTTTGTATCACATTATATACTATTATCCACTAAGTAAATCTGCCAGAGTTTACACAGGTCTGTGGCAGTAGGCATTCTAGCCCCTTCTATCTTCACATTTATCAGCCTTTCCTCTTGTTGATGGTTCAGTGTTTCACATGCCTCTTGGAGTTAGAAGAGTTGGAAATGATATCTATGTCTTTAACTCCTTTTATTACATTTTGGAATTTCAATGCAGGAAATTGAAAATGAAACGATTTTATTCTCCCATTTTTATTTAGAAGTCCCATTTCTCTACCTCATTACTTTTTTATATAGCTTCATTTTATTATAGTGTAAGGTATAGTGTAATTTATTATTACCCTATTGATGAGTATTAATGTTGCTCCAAGCCCTTCTACTAACAAAAAAATGGAAGCAAACATATTATTTAGCTTTATAGCACATATAGCTTTGCACACATTTGTTAATATATTAGAAAAAATTATGAGAAATAGAATTGGTTAATAAAAAGTATATCATTTAACATTTCAGGAATTATTGTCAAATTGTTTTCCAGAAAAAATTGTTCCAATTTATATTCAGATCACAAAGTTCTAGAGTCTCAGGAAAGATTTATTTGTTTTAAATAAGTCCATAGGGCTCTTGAAATTGAGGGTTGGAAGAAGCTTCACAGTGAGATTCAGGGCCTCTTCCTTATGTTAACATGAGTTTGCTGGAGCCATTAATAGAAAAATAAGAGACATGGCAATTTTTGTACCCAAACTTGATTTTACTGGCTACAAAAGCAGGGGAATTACATACAATGATTTATATATTTATTTTGTTTTGTTTATTTTACACTTTTTATTCAAGTATAATAGTGATTTATATTTTTAAAAGAACACTAATGTTTGCTGTGTGGAAATATTTGTAGTGCAAGAAAGAGATAAAGGTGGCTTAGACTAACGTGGTAGCAATGGAGATGCTGAAAAGACAATGAATATGAGGTATTTTATTGGTTGTTTATTCTTACTGATACTGACTGAGTACTTTATTTTATCTTACTCAATCCATATAACCCTGTGGAATAGCTCTTACTATCTTCAATTTTCAGATGAGCAAACTGAGTCTCAAAGAAACTGCGGAACCTTCCCAAAATCATTTTATAAAAGTTTGAGCTGAATTTTGACCTCCAGTCAGTCCATCTATAACTTTTGTCCTATTTTGTGTTTATTTTAGAACATCAAAAGCTCATTTTTTAAAATAAAACAGAACAAACAAAAAACCTGTTTCATGGAGGAGGGAGATGTAAACAACAATCTTCCATGACAATCCGGTATAAACTTTGAATCATTTCAGTGTGTATTTCTATATAATCTTTTGTGGGTTTTTTTTGTTTTTTTCCTTGTGTAAGTAAGTATATTTCTCTCATATCAGTTTTACCTACAGTTTAAATATAAGCAGTTTCCTATGTCATTAAAAATTTAAAGCATTTAACAAAAGAATATATAGCATATAGTATAACATAATTATGTATTATATGCATATGTATTTAAGGCAATAACATGAAAAAAATTCTTGTAGTGAAGGAAAACCTAAATACATGTATCAAAAAGCAAAATTAAGTTCTTAGAAATGTTGATTCAGAAAGATTATCAATAGTATTGATATATTGCATGTACATTATTGAAATTCAAGTGAAAACAAAGGACTTTTCAAGCCAAAATCTAGAGCCCTGTAAAGAGGAAGAATGTCCAGTTGCCCTTAGATTTTTAAATAGAAATATTCAGTGACATAGACAATTAAAATGTTTGGATGAAAATATAATTCAGGGGCGCCTGGGTGGCTCAGTCATTAAGCGTCTGCCTTCAGCTCAGGTCGTGATCCCAGGGTCATGGGATTGAGCCCTCATCAGGCTCCCTGCTCCGTGGGAAGCCTGCTTCTCCCTCTCCCACTCCCCCTGCTTGTGTTCCCTCTCTTGCTGTGTCTCTCTCTGTCAAATAAATAAATAAAATCTTAAAAAAAAAAGAAAATATAATTCATAACGCAATAAAATTATTTTAAGCCAAATTATCATTCAAGTTCAAAAAAAACTGATACACATTCTCAATCATGAAAGAACTCATGTAATACTGTACTCATGACTCCTTTGTTTGCTAAATGGATTGTGCTGCCTTCTAGTCACCCTAGAAGTGGTTACACTTAGCTTGCCCAGATGTGGAGGGTAAGAGAGAGGGATACTTTGGTTTTGGTTACAACCAAAGTAAATTCTGATGAGAAATGAATTTAAATAAGTAAGTTATGAAGACTTAGAAAAAGGAGTGGTGGTGAACAGTAAATTTACTTAGGTTTAAAAAACTGTGGAGAAAATGTTTATAAAATATAATCAAATGCTATAAACTTTGGCAATCATGAAGCCAATAAAAATCGAGATAGGGAAATTTTTTTTTTATAACAGTGTGAGCATGTCCATTATCTAATAATTCATAAAAGAAAGTCAATATATGCTATCTACATTTGGAATACATAATAAGAAAGCATGATTTTGTTCTCTTAATTTTTTTTTAGATTTTATTCATTCATTTATTTGAGAGAGAGAGCACACATTCAAGCAGGGAGAGGGGCAGAGGAAGAGGGAGAGAGAATCTCAAGCAGACTCCCCACTGAGCATGGAGCGCAACACAGGGCTCAATCTCACTACCCTGAGATCATGACCTGAACCAAAATCAAGAGTCATATACTTTACCAACTGAGCCCCTCCAAGCACCCCTTATTTTCTTAATTTTTATAATATCTCTTCTAAATAGAGAGGTTTTCATTTTTAGAAGCATGATGTCTTATGGAATTTAGCCTTTACTTCAATTTCACTTCAAAATCTTTCTTCTCCACTCAAGTAAAATTATATTGTCTTAATTTTAAAATAACTTATTTGATGTAATCTGATTATTTATAAAATTATTTCTGTCTTTATATCTATCTATCCATCTATCTATCTATCTATCTACACACATACCTTTTGGAATATTAACAGTTTTGTGTGGTGTGTGTGAATGGTTTAGTTTGCATGATTTAAAAAATGTGTTTCTTTGGAATTCTCTCTCTATTCACTTTTTATAATGAGCTGCATTATTTTCCAAAAATATTAGTCTTTTAAAACAGGTATTATAAGCTGAAAAAAAAGGAAGCAGATTTTTTAATTACTATAGTCATCTTTGAAAGAGTGAGCCATGTTTTATTTAACCATTAGGCTATACTATATACAATTTGTGTTATTTCCAGGTTTCATGTTTGTTTATTTATTCAAGAATTACTTTAGGGAAGCCTGGGTAGCTTAGTCAGTTAAGTGTCCAACTCTTGGTTTCAGGTTAGGTGATCTCAGGGTAGAGGAATTGAGCCCGGCATTGGGCTCCACACTCAGCAGAGAGTCTGCTTGAGATTCTCTCCCTCTGCCCCTCCCCTGACTCATGTGGGCATGCACTCTCTTTAAAGTTGACCACAAGATAGAGACTGGAGACAGTTTTAATCAAAGCATTTCTCATTCTCTGGCTATCTAGTGAACATTCTTCTGGTAAACGACAAAAAGATAAAAGCAAGACAGCAAGCAGAAACACATGATGCTCCTTGGGCATGGAGCCATATTCCATTTGTTAAACAATTCACATGACCAATCCCAACATCAGTAGAGCAGAGAAATGTACTCTGCATCTGCAAAGGACAGGGTAGTAAATAGTTGAAAAATAATCCAATCTCTGACCATCATGAGTCAAATATTCAAACCAATAAATATGTAATTATATAGATCAGCTCTGTTTGTATTACCTCTCCAAGGTTAAGGGGAAGTTTTCTGACTGACATATGGCTGACAATAAATCAGATTTCATTAGACAAATAAGGAGGGGGAATGAAAGGGTGTTTAGCCGAATGATACAATATCCAAAAAGACTCATTTATGAAAGGAGTATAATATGTTGAAGGGACAAGGTTTAGTATGGGTAGAGCATGATGAGAGAAAGTGACAAGATGATTTTAAGTCAACTTTCTGCAAAAGAAAGTTATTAATTCTCAGAAAGCCAATTTGCCCAGTAACAATTTGTCAAAAGGTAATTTACTTAAAATCACTATTTACCCAGTAATCAAGTCACCATTTTAAAATTTTCAAGCAGAGTTTATAGAAATTTGTTACATGATGTTTACCATAAACCTTGAGGAAGTTTTTAATACTTTATTTTTACTTTTATTTTTAATGTATTATTGTATGGCTGAGGCTGGCCAAAGTTTAATACATTCATTTGGTTTTCTAAATTTTGGGCCTTGGACATTAGAAAATAAAAATACCTTATGTACTTCTAATTTTGGCATCTATACATTTTGAGTATCAAGGATTTTATCCTTAAATCAAGAGTTTTTCTCTTCTAATAAACATGCAACCTAGTCTTTTCTTAAACATATTTTAGTTCATATATATCTTGACTTACTTGATTAAATGAATATTCTACATTTATTTTGAAAATGTAATGCATGCTGAGTGTCTAAAATATGAAATACCCTCAATATGTTTAATCTAGGTTACACTGAAAATCCATGGTGAATCAATGTTGGGGAAAGTAAAAGTGAATTAAAACACAGCTAAATCTTTGAAAAAAAAGTCTTAAAAGACCATTAACTTCATTCCATGAAGACAAATTCATAAAACTAGATATAATAGAAGCACATTTTAAATTTGGGGCAGTGCGTGTGCACATTAAGTGAATCTTTGGTAACCCTTTCCAGTTTCACGACTTAGAATATCCATTTCCCATTTCACACAACATTTAAATCTACCATCTCTTGTTTGCATATTGTGAACTGAGTGATTGCCAATATATACCAGATACTAGTTTACCTTTGCTTTATAAATGGGTCCCAAAACTAACTTTGCTTTCAAATTTGATTTAGGTTCATTAGGGCTTAGTCATTTATTGTTAAGAGATAATGCTCCACTGTTAGCATTCAGATATCCAGAATTACCAGTATACTTCAAAATATCCTCTCAAAATAAAACCACTAACCAGTGATCCAATAGACCTAAACAACATCAACAAAAAAAAATCAATCCTAATTTATAAATTTCTTCATTTTTCTCCTTTCTCAACCAGTTTTACTCATTTCTTTTGGAAGTGTTTGCTTGTGCTAGAATCCACTGCCTCTCCTCTTGCTGATGGCAAGAACCTGGGAACCCCAGGTAAAGACATACGGTTCTTCTACAATAGGACATGACTCCCATGACCCATGGTGTAGTATGTAGTCTTTAGGTCAGATCCAGTTATTTATTTTTTCTCCTTGGCATTTTTTTTGTTGGGGGGAACACATCCCTTTTCAATACTGGTGCCTCTATGTGGCCTTTTGCTATATACCATGGATAAGTGGGCCTTTTTTTGGCTGTTCTCGGAATCTTGCTTACATGGTTTACACAGGAAATATGCTCCCTGCCCAGCAGTTGTATCCTTCTGTACTTTTGTAAACCTCTTGTCTGTTTCAGACAGGATTACTAGCCAGCCCATGATGTTCTATCTCTTTAAACATAAGGCAAATGTTTTTGACTACTTTTCTACACCATGACACTCTTCCTCCTACTCACCATCTCCACTTCTGAAAAAGTAAATTTATGTGTTTTTGTCACCATATGTTATTATAATATTGCTGACTATATTTCCTATGCTATATTTATAATCGCTGTGATTTATTTTTTTTTACAGCTGGAAGTTTGTACCTCTTAATCCCCTTATTTATTTATACTTCAATACATTTTTAAAATTTATATGCTTTTATTATTACAAGGAGGAAGACAGAATATTATGAATTGACATGTTATTGTGTATTCACATCTTTTTACATATATATTTTTAAAAATAATTGTATTATTATTATTATTAGCCTGAGCTCATGACACCTCTATTTAAACATTTAAAACAATAGGTATTTTATCATATTCTGTCTTTCTGAGTGCTCCCTGGCTGCAAATTTTTAACATCATCACTATTGACAAACTTTACTCAAGCAGAACAACTTAATGTTGAGATTTTTTTTACTAGATCTTCCTATTTAAGCCCAGATATGTATCCATGCATATACATACATTACATATTTAATTTTTGAAGTCTTTGGTATTGGGACGCCTGGGTGGCTCAGTCATTAAGCGTCTGCCTTCGGCTCAGGTCATGATCCCAGGGTCCTGGGATGGAGCCCCACATCCAGCTTTCTGCTCAGCGGGAAGCCTGCTTCTCCCTCTCATACTCCCCTGCTTGTGTTCCTTCTCTTGCTGGATCTCTCTCTTTCAAATAAATAAAATCTAAAAAAAAAAAAAAAAAAGTCTTTGGTATTTATATTATATACTTGATTAAATAATGCATTTGTTAAGAAATTCTTACTTCCCTTTTAAGATGCAGACTCTCCTCTTCGTATACCAGCCCCTCTCCCACCATAGAAATGATTTGATAAAGTAGAGAGTTTCTAGTGTTTGGCCTACCATTCATTTTATTCCCAGTCAGATGTTTTCTTTCAAAATCTGTTTGAAATGTGGTTTGCTTCCTTTATGTTTACACTTGTTGACTGTGCTACAATGTTTTCTGAAGTCCAAGAATGGTAACACAGCTCAGTCATTTTTTTCTTTTCCAATAGTTACAATTATTGGTTCTTCAATTAATCTCCACAAGCTATAAATTACTCAGTTACTTGCAGCTATTGGATTTGTGTTTTTTGCCTACCCAGAACTCACATTTCTGAATCAAAAAGCATGCTGCATTTTCTCTGCATTTCCCTTTATTCATTATATTTTAATTTACAAAACCAATATAAAAATATGAAGAAATCTATAATCCTAACATAATACTTTTGGATTTTTTTATGTAGAAAATAAGGATTTGTAATTTTTTATCTTTGTTTTCATTTCTTTACTATAATTTTACTCAGGGGATCTGCTTGTATTAAAGCCCTAAATAAAATCCTTTTACTCACATTTCAAATTTCCTATAGATTTTTAATATCTTATAGCTTGTTTTAGAGTCTCTCACTTTCATAAAACACTCTGCTTATTTCTCACATCTTACTGCCTGTGCTAAGTTCATGATCCCTTTTGTCATGTGTATGTATTCAGTTTTTCATTAGAATTTATAAGATGGGATAAACTGCAGAGCCAATATTTTTTTTAGTTACAGATACCTTTAACATAAAGCTTTATCAGTTTCATGAGTCCTTTTTCAAGTTTAGTTTTGATTGTTAAATTTCTCCATATAAATTCTTCTTAAATTATATTGTTCTTTAAGATGATTGTAATAATCCATTTCATTTTCTGTATTATTTGAAAGTAAATCATATTTGAATCTATATTTTCAAATAAAGATTATATTATCCTTTAACTATTTTTTAGATGGAATCTTGACATGTGTAATTTTTTTTCTATAATGATATTTAGGCTCATTAAATAATCATCCTCTCTTATAAAGATATTTTTCTTTTCAATTGCCATAGGCCTAGCTAAATCACACAATCTTATTCGTCATTATTAAAAAGGACATCATTTTAGCCATTATAAATCTTTTTTGGTATTTCGCTAGCTAGCTTTAAGTTTAGTTAGACTATTTTTTATTTATGTCAGTGATCTTTTAAAATATATACTACATGAAATTCTTTTGCAGATTAAAATCTTGATCAGATAGGTAAATACTCATCGGTATTTTTTCTTTTTTAAAAAAATTTTATTTTTTTTAAGTAATCTCTACACCCCGTGTGGGGCTTGAACTTAAAACCCTGAGATCAAGAGTCACCTGCTCTACCAACTGAGCCAGCCAGGCACCCCTCATTGATATTTTTTCTAAAACTGAAATTTATTTTTCAATTTTGGAAGACATTTCCTTGTCTCCTGGTTTGCATTGTTGGTAATTATGAATCTGCTGTCAATCTGTCATTCCTTTTTTCTCTGAATGGATGTTTAAAGTTCCATTCTTTAATTTTGTGTTTCACAATTTTACTACTGGGTGTTTAGATGTGGATTTTTTTTTTAAGATTTTATTTATTTATTTGACAGAAAGAGACACAGCAAGAGAGGGAACACAAGCAGGGGGAGTGGGAGAGGGAGAAGCAGTCTTCCCTCGGAGCAGGGAGCCTGATGTGGGGCTCAATCCCAGAACCCTGGGATCATGACCTGAGCCGAAGGCAGACGCTTAATGACTGAGCCACCCAGGTGCTCCCAGATGTGGATTTTTTTTTAAAAATTGTTTCAAGTTTTTGTACTACCTGAATTATAGGATTTATATATTTAATCAATTTTAGGAATTTCTTAGGTAATATAATTTCAAAATTACAACTAATCTAATGTCCCTATACTCTACTTACACTTAAATTGAGTGCACATAGCAGATTTTCTTATTCTTTTCTTTTTTTTAATCTCCTAAATCTTCTCTTTTATTCTTTTTATAGTTTTTCAAATTTGTGCTGCATTCTGGGCAATTTTATATCTAATTTGCAATCCACAAATTTTCTTTTCAATAATATGATAATTAATTGTCCCCTGAGATTATTTTTAATTAGTTTCTAATTAGTATACTTTATTTTTTAGTGAAGTTTTAGGTTTATAGAAAAATTGAGCAGGAAGTGAATTCCCATATACTTCCTCTCATCATGCTCACAGTTTCTCCTATTATTAGCATCTTACATGTCTGTAGTACTTTTATTAGAGTTGATGGGCCAATATTGGATACAATATTATTAATGGAATATGGATTTGTGCTGTTATATGGATTTTTACAAATGATTAATTTCATTACCAACTGTTACAGTACATATACATTTATTTCACTACTTTAAAAATCCCCTTTTCTCCCCATTCCTCTCTACTCCTCCCCCCTTTATGCCCCCACCAAAGCCCTGCCAAATCCTTGGCAATCACTGATCTTTCTAAGGTCTCTTTAGTTTTGCTTTTTCTAGAATATCATGTAGTTGGAATCACAGAAGGTGTAATCTTTTCAGACAGGCTTATTTTACCTAGTAATACACATTAAAGCTTTCTCCTTGTCTCTTCATGGCTTCTTAACTCATTTCTTTTTATCATTAAATAATTGCTATTCCATTGTATGGATGTTCTATAGTTTATCTACTTACCAATTAAAGAATATGTTGGTTGCTTCCAAGCTTTGGCAATTATGACTAAAGCTTCTATAAATATTTGTGCACAGGTTTTTTTTGTAAACATAAGTTTTCAACTCATTTTGATAAATACAAAGGAGCATGATTGTTGGGTTGGCAAGATCATGTTTAGCTTTGTAAGAAATAGCTAAACTCTTCCAACGTTAATGTACCATTTTGCGTTTTCACCAGAAATGAATGAGAGTTTTTGTTGCTCCATGTCTGCATTAGCATTTAGTGTTGTTTGTGTTTTAGATTTTAGCCATTCATTTTTGGGCTCTGTACACTGTTCCATTTATTTGTTTGTTCTTTCACCAATAGTACACTGTTTTGATTACTGTAGCTTTATAGTAAGTCTTAAAGTTAGGTGGTGTTAGTTCTCTAATTTGTTCTGTAATATTGTGTTGGCCCTTGAGAGTCTTTTCTTTTCCATGTAAACTTCGGAATTAGTTTCTTGGTATCTACATCCATTGAGATCGAAATTCTTAAGAGTTTATACATAGAGATCGAGATATTTAGAAGTTCTATTTGGGATTTTTTTTTTTTTTTTTGGTATTTTTTCAAATCTTCCTTATTTGCAACCTTACATTCTTTGCCTATTTGTATTGTCTCTTTAATTTATTTAAATATAAATATCATTACTCTAAATTGTGTATCAGATAATTTAAATATATAACAAACTAGGGCATCTAATTCTGCTTTTTGTTTCTTTTGGCTCTTATACATAATAGCTTGGTTTTTTCATGTGTTTTGTTATTGTGGATCATGAACTCATATTCATCGGGTTTTAAGTATGGAAAAAATATCAGATCTTGATTGAGCATGATGTATCAGGGAGAATTTTTTTTTTTTCACCTGAAAGGACATAGGAGTATTACCAACCTAGATCACATAAAGTTAATTTTTTGAAGTTTATTTTGTTTTTTTCCCATAGAATTTTTGTGGGCCACAAAGGTAACATGTGTTTACATTTAAAACCCATATGATGGAAGGACTATGTTCCAAATTTTCTGAGACTTTTTTCATTACTTATATTTCAGTCCAAGAGGACTAGTTTTGTTGTTGTTGTTGTTTTCATCATCAGATGGCAGTATAGTTTTATCCCCCACTGACATAGGTAAGGTTGCCTAGATGCAGAATGTGAGTGGGAAATCCTCGTTAACATGATTTATTGGGAAAGTTCTTTCAGAAAAAGAGGTGTGAAAAGAGCTGGATAGAGCAGGTGAATTCATCCTGCAACTTCCTTGTTTAGTGGCAGTTCTTCATAGGATAGTCTCTCATGGAAAAATGATTACATTTTATACCATTCTCATGGTTCCATCCACGTTTCTTCCCCAGTCTTTCAAGAGTGCTCCTTTCAGACTAATGGTGTATTATATGGTGGCTAACATAACATAATAAAATTAAATTAAATTAAAAAAATAAACTATATAATGATGAATGTTGGTTTAAAAAAAAAAAGGTGCTCCTTTCAGGCTGCTGATCAACCATCTAAGACGTTTGCCATGGCTCACGGATCTGAGTATACTTTGACCACTTGTTTTTCCAGATAAAATGTATGACTTGATTCACTGTCCAAAACTCAGACCTCTGGAGGGTCTTCCCTTACTGTTGTCATCCAGAGGACTCCTGAATGAGGTAGTCCATTAATTGTTCATTTTTGGCTTGCCCCCATATACTAAGCTGTCTTATCTTTTAACTAAAGTTGTATTCTTTTCCTCTTCTCAGTTCCTCACAGGGAAACTCCCTTAGGGCCATGCGTGTGAACTGGGTATGATTTTATAACACTCTTAATTTAAGTAGTTGGTTATCGTTGTTGTTTCTAACAAACTAAGAAGTTTGCTCTTAACCTGATGCAAGAGCCAGCTTAAAGAACTCTTCTACTTAAATCTGAAATATATGGACCAAAAATACACAGAATTGGCCTACTGCCATACCTGCTCTATCCCTTCTAGCCAATTTGAGTTTTGGTCTGATAAAACCATCCCTGATTGGGACCATTCAATTCTCCATATGGACACAAAAAATCTCCAATTTCCCAGCCCTTAGGGTAACTTAGGCTGATGATTTGCTGACTGTTTTTAAAGTTTGGTTCACTCTTCCTTTCTATAAATAGCACAAAAGAAAATCTTGGTAAAATCTGATCTGGGATTCTAAGGAACAGAATAAAATTAAAACAAGAAAGCAGATTGCAAAATATCTTGTGGAAACATCAAGAAATTGGTTGAAGATGTACTTGACAGGAATCTTAAAGGTAATTTTTTTTCCTGCTCTTTGAAAAAGCTAGCTAACTGACTTATCTTTGGATAAATTAAACAATTAATTCCACCAAATGGAGATATACTGCCCAAGCTCTTACCTCTTTCTGTCCTCTTTCAAAGTAGGAACTGTGAAAGTTTGAAAGTTCCTTTGCCTTCTTTTTCTTTTGTATTCTTTTACGTATATGCACAAAATGTGTTTTACTCATAGGCTTGGATTACAGGTTTATTTTTTATTGTGATAACTCATGAAAATAGCTGGAGGAAATAATTAGATTTTTTTGAAATATTCAAAGATATAGATATAACATTAAAACTGTAGTGTAGGCCATCCTCTAATTAGATTTTAGAGGAATTCAAAAGTATACACTTAAGAACCGTGGACACAATCTATCCTTATTAAAACTCAGCTTGTTTTAAATTATGTAATAATGATTAGGAAAATCTCTTTACCCTTATTAAAGTGTCTCTGTATTGCTAGCTCAGAAAGCATCCAATTATTGAAACCAAAAATAATTTCATTTTATGGCTTGTTGGATGTATGTTTTTGGAAATATTTCATGTTGCTTAAATATATTTCATTTTTCACAAAAATAGTTTTCATTGTTTGACTATCCTTCCTTGGGTTTGTAAGACATGTAGGAGAAATGTTTATTTGTTCTTTAGTATGACTTGAAAATGAGTATGCAATAAAGGCAAATGATAATATAGTTATGCCTAGACATATTAAGCCCTTAAAATATGTCCAGTGCTGAGCTAAATACTTTATGAATATCAATCAAAACAACTCTCAGATCTGGGTCTTAACACTATTCTCTCTCTCTCTTTTTTTTTAAAGATTTTATTTATTTGACAGAGAGACCACGAGAGAGGGAACACAAGCAGGCGGAGTGGGAGAGGGAGAAGCAGGCTTCCCGCAGAGCAGGGAGCCTGATGCGGGGCTCAATCCCAGGATCCTGGGATCATGACCTGAGCCGAAGGCAGATGCTTAACGACTGAGCCACTCAGGTGCCCCAACACTATTGTTTTTAAGAAGGGGGGTTATTCTATTTTTTTAAGACTCTAATTTTTTTCAAGCAGTTTTAAGTTCACAGCAAAACTGAGAGGAAGTTACAGAGAATTCTTGTATGTCCCCCTACCCCCATGCATGCATAAACTCCTCCATTATCAACATCACCCCCAGAGTGGTACATTTGTTGCATTTGATGAACTTATACTGAGGCATAAAAGTCCATAGTTTATATTAAGGTTCACTCTTAATGTATATTTTATGAGACTGGACAAATCTATAATGATATGTATCCATCATTACGGTATCATACAGAGTATTTTTACTGTACTAAAAATCCTGTGCTCTGCCTACTCAATGCTTTACCACTCCTTCTAACCCCTGACAACTACTGATCTTTCTACTGTCTCCATAGTTTAGCCTTTTCTAAATGTCGTATAGTTGGGATTATATAGTACATGTAATTCAGATTACCTTTTTTTACTTCTTTGACCTAAGTTTCCTTCATGTCTTTTCATGGTTTGATAGTTCATTTCTTGTGAGTGCTGATAATATTCCCATTGTCTGGATATATCACAGTTTATCCTTTTGTCAGTTGAAGTATGTGTTGGTTGCTTCCGAGTTTGGGCAATTATGACTAAAGCTGCTCTAAACATCCATATTCAAATTTCTGTGGGTACATAGGTTTTCAACTCTTCTGGTAAATATTAAGAAGCACAATTGGTGGATCACATGGTAAGAATAGGTTTAGTTTTGTAAGACACCACCAACTGTCTTTGAAAGTAAATAGGCCATTTTGCATTCCCACAAGAAATATATAAGACTTCCTATTGCTCCGCATCTTTACCAGCATATGGTGTCGTCAATGTTCTGGATTTTGGCCATTCTAATAGGTATTTAGTGGTGTCTCCTTATTGTTTTATTTTACATTTTTCTGATGACGTATGATGAAGAGCATGTTTTCATATGCTTATTTGCCATCTGTTTATCCTCTACAGTGAGGTGTCAAAGCCTTTGCCACCCCCCTCCTGTTTTTTAAATTGGGTGTTTTCTTACTGTTGAGTTTTCAGAGTTCTTTGTATATTTTTAGATAACAGTTCTTTCTTATAATTTGTATTTTGCAAATATTTTCTCCTAGTCTGAGAGTTGTCTTCTCATTCTCTTGGCACTGTTTTTAATTTTAATGAAGTCCAGCTTATTGATTATTTCTTTCATGGATTGTGGGCTTTTGGTGTTGTATCTGAAAAGTCGTGGCCATACTGAAGGCTAAGTTCTCTGATATGGTATCTTCTAGGAGTTTTATTGTTTTGTATTTTACATTTAAGTATGTGACCTATTTTGAATCACTTTTTGTGAAGAGTATAAGGTCTGTGTCTAGATTCATTTATTTGCATGTGGATGTCCAGTTGTCCCCTCACCATTTGTTGAAAAGGCTATCTATGCTCCATTGTATTGCCTGTGCTCTTTCTTTAAAGATCAGTTGACTCTGTTTATGTGGGTCTAATTTCTGGGTTCTCGATTCTGTTCCATTGATCTGTTTTTATATTCTTTCACAAATACTTCACTGTTTTGATTACTGTAGCTTTACAATAAGTCTTGACATTGGGCTGTGTCACTCCTACAGCTTTTTCTTCTCCTTCAGTATAGTGTTGGCTATTCTTATATTTAATCTTTCATTCTGTAAGAAAAACACCTACAAAAAGGAAGTATGAGAAAGCCTGCATGTTTATGCCTGGTTGGTATTGCCAGGACAAAAGAGTTCCTGTGGGTACACCAATCTGTTAAGGTAAATAGATATGGTGACACATGTATTTTAAAATTAATTTTTTTAAAGATTTTATCTATTTATTTGAGAGAGAGAGAAAGAGAGAAATAGTGACAGAGAGCATGAGTGGGGAGGAGAGGGAGAAGTAGGCTCCCCGCCGAGCAGGGAGCCTGACACGGGTCTCGATCCCAGGACCCTGGGAAGCGTCTGAAGGCAGACGCTCAACTGACTGAGCCACCCAGTCACCCCTAATATTAATTTTTAAAATATCTTCTATGTTCATACCCTTATGTCATATGTCAGTAGCTGGGAAAGGATATGAAAATGTATAGCATAAACTTATCTTCAGTGAACCATTATTCCAGTAAGACAGATGTGTCTAAAGCCTCTTTCTCCATGGATTCCTGGACACTGCCCTCCCCTGATTTTCCTTCTACTTCTGTGAACATATTTTCCATTTTCCTTAGGAGATTTGACTTTAGTAGATTTCTACTTCACATGCAGAATGATGTTTTTAAAACATAAATTAGATCATATTGAATACATCAGACTGCTATCCATCTGTCCCACCCCCCAAGCATGTACATGTAATCAGTATCCCCTTTGCTCTAAGAAAATCATAAAATACATTAACCCCCTGATGTCTGACCTCTCTTCACTTTCCACCCTCTTCTCTGCTTCACTCTCTGTACCAACCACTGCAATTATTTTTTTTTAAGGTCCTCATACTCACCATGTTCCTTCATATTATAGTGTTATAGGGCTCTGGTTCATGCTTTCTTCTTGCCAGACTTATCCTTTTCTCCTCCGCCTCTTCTTTATCCTTAAATTCTTATATGTCACTTACTCAGTGAAGTCTTCCCTGGCTCCTTGGTTAGGATAACTCTTTCTTTCCTAAAGTTGTTATAATAGCATTATTATACACAATGAAATTATTATATAGCATTAAGTTATTATAGCATTCCTCTTTCATTGCACTCATTATTGTTAAATTATTACATTTATCTTGTAATTAATTCATTAATGTCTACCTTCCCCCATAAAATTGAAAGTTGTATTAAGGCAATTCTTTGTCTACCCTGACTCGACAATGTATGACCAGTAACTAGCGCAAGTACTAACACGTAGCTGACAATCAATGCAAGTATGTTGAAGGAATGCATTTAAATAGATGAATATGGTACCACATGAATAAAATGGTAATAAACACATAAATAAAGTACACAATTTGGCAGGACCAAATTTGGGTAAGTCCCTGTTCAAGACCCAATTGCATATTGCAAGATTTTAGGATCTCAACATGAAATATGTCATACTCTCCAACTGGATGATTAGACAATTTACTTTCTTACCTAGGTTTGGGCAGCATTTAAAGAAACCAACAAGGGATTTGCAGAATGGCCCTGAGGCCTAAGGAAAAGGGATAGAATGATTACTAGATCCCAGAACAACTAGCTGCATGGAGAGGTCCATTTGATTGGAGTTGTGGCTTTCCATAGAGGAACTCCTTCAGCTGATGGCGAACTTGTGAGGAGGTAGCTGAAGAAAGTGCTGTGCTGGCTCTATGTATTCATTTCCTATTGTTGCTGTAAGAAAAATCCATGATCATCAAGATGAATGACAACACAAATTTATTATATTATAGTCCCGTAAGCCAGAAATCTTACATGGGTCTCACTGGGTTAAAATTAATGTGTTAGCAAAGCTGTGTTCCTTCTAGAGACTTCAGAGGTCAATCTGTTTTCTTGCTTCTCAGTGTCCAGGGGACACCTACATTCCTTGGCTCATGGCCCCTTATATCTTCAAAGCTAGTAAGGTAGCATCTTCAAATCTCTTTCCAATTCTCAGACTTCTGCTTTTGTCCTCACATTGCACCAGTTCTGCTCTCCACCTCCCACCATTCCCTGCCTCATCTTGCTCTCTCTCTGACTCTGACCCTCATGTCTCCCTCTTAAAGAACCTTGTGATAACATTGTGTCCCCTGGGATAATTCAGAATAATATCTCTATCTCAGAAATTCTTTTTTTTTTTTTTTAAAGATTTTATTTATTTATTTTGAGAGAGAGAGAGAGAGAGAGAACATGAGCAGGGGGGAGGGGCAGAGGGAGAAGCGGACTCTCCATTGAGCAGGGAGCCCAGTGCAGGGGACTCTGGGATCATGACCTGAGCTGAAGGCACATGCCCAACCACTGAACCACCCATGCTCCCCCCTATCTCAGAAATTCTTAACATACCTGTGAATTTCTTTTTTCCATATAGTATTCACGGGTTCTGAGGATTGAGGGGTGGATGTCTTTGAGGGGCCATTATTCAGACTACCACATATTTTCTTTAGCCTCTGTTCTCCTGCTATTGCCTCCCATTGGTCTCACTGAACTAATAGCCAGGGGGTAAAGGAACCCACTGATGTAGCCTACATAGAATAGCCTCAAGGGAATCAGTACTATTACTCAATTGTCTTTGGTTCTACCCCATCCATATCACAACCTGAATAGGTCTTTTCATTCATAAGTTTGATTTGTTTAGTAATATGTGTTATGCCTCCACTATATATTTTTAAAATTTAAAAAAACCTGTGAAAATGAAAAAAATATATCGAAATGCCCATTTGATTTGATAGGTTTTAGTTTTATTCTTCTCAAATAAAAATTCCCTAGATTCCTAGATTCAGAAAAACTGGAAAAAAGTAATCTCATTACAGTTTTCTCTGACTTCAAATGTTTGAAAATACACAATCATTTAAATAGTTTGAACATAATATAACTATATATTTGATGCATGGAGCAGAGGTTTTGTCCATCTCACCTAAGATGATTGCAATCCTGTCATTGGGTTCTACAGAACAATTTAAAATTGAAATATGTTCATATTTATGTGGGAAATTCTTAGATGAGGTGCAGACATATTGTCAGACACTTAAGGCCTATACACTCAATAAATATATAAAAAGTCATAATTTTAAACTAGTGGGAAGGACATTTCAAAGGGATAGTTTAGAAAAGAATAAAAGACAATGGAAAGATTTCTTGATTTGAGATTAAAAAGTGAAAGACTCATCTTGGAACTAAAGCCATGATTAATTAAACAGCCAGAGTGGTACTTGTAAACAATTATATATTGACCCAGGAGGGTATTGGATAATTTTGCTTCCTTTTGTAGTCTGTCTTCTCTGTTATGAAGGACTCTTGGTTTGCATGGTAATAGCGGTTATCTTATATAATGTGACTAAAGCTCCTGAGGATGTTTGTGAAATGTGTTATTGTAGTTATGAATCATCCTAGTTACTGCCAATATTCTTCATTTTCAGAAGCTAGAGGAAAATGACTCAGTTAAGGCAACCTAATTGATGTAGCGTATTGGGGAGGATTTATTATTATGGATAAGTATCAAATACTGTCTTTCCCTGGTACCCCTCCTTTTTGGGGGCATATTTCCCTAGTATATGGAGGTCTTTGGTAAAAGTTATTTTTACTCCTAAGAAGTTGACACATATTGACCTTAGAGGCTGAAATATTTAAACATGCCTGATTCTATAAGTAGGCTTGTTGATATAATCAAGAACCAATTTCCTCTACAACATTTCTGTAAGTCACACATAACCCTCATAATAAATGATACCTAGGAATCACTAAGATAAACTTTGCTTTCTGAGATCTTAGTTTTTTGTAGTTTTTTTTTTTTTTTTTTTTTTTTTAAGATTTTATTTATTTATTTGACAGAGAGACAGCGAGGGAGGGAACACAAGCAGGGGGAGAGGGAGAGGGAGAAGCAGGCTTCCTGCTGAGCAGGGAGCCCGATGTGGGGCTCGATCCCAGGACCCTAGGATCATGACCTGAGCCGAAGGCAGACGCTTAACGACTGAGCCACCCAGGCGCCCCTCTGAGATCTTAGTTTTTAAATTTTTCTTCCTTACTCTAATCTTCTGACGTCTAGGTGTTGGAAGATATCAATTAAAGCTTTTTTGTTCCACTTAGGGTTTAGCAAAATTATTTCTCTCTCACTCAAGAAAATTAGAGTGTTTTTTCCTTCTACATCTCTTTTCTAAATACTTTCTCCGTTTTTCTAAATTTTGGACCATTCATCTCATTCTGTTGTATTTCAGGGCAATGTGGAGGAAATAATGTAATTACTACTGGTCTATTAATTGAAAACGTCTATATATAAATTCATTTGTGCAAAATGAATAAATCCATCTGGTATTATTTCCCATCAGAGAATTGTTCAATTTTATAACTAAAAATATTATAATTATTCCAAGATGAAGGCAGGAGTAATTTATTTTTCTCCATTTTTATTTAGTCATTTCAGAAATATTAATCAAAGAGGTACTATATACTTGCACTGTAATGTGATCACTTTTTTGGGGGATAGATATGTTTAATACACATTTTTGTTTCTGAAGGTGCTGACATTACAATTGACATGAACATATTATGTAATGTTTCTCTTTTATCCTTAAAGCTGGAGTTAGGTTTAAGGTGAATTTAGTAATCAGTAGTTGTTAGTGCAGTTGAGGAATTATGGGAGCTGGCGTAGAGAAGATGGCACTTTTTTATCTGCAAAGAGATAAGAAACTACATAAATACATATAGTTAGATTCAATGACAGAAATAACCATAGGGTATTTATGGGAGGACATAGGAAGAGCAGGCAAGACAAAGAGGGGTCAAGAAAGGGAACTTCTGGCAGGAAGTTCATGGCAGAAAAGTGTCCATTTTCAAAGATAATTAAGACCAAGTAGGAGAAAAAAATACTGATGAACTTTAGAGGGTATCACTTGTTCAAAGAATCAAAGTAGGTTAGCATGGGTAACATGTAAGATTTGAGAAGAAAGAGAGGCTTGCTCCCAAGGAGACCAAGGACCACATCAAGGCAGGTCTTATGTGTTAGGCCAGACATCATTGTAGTAACAAGGCATTTACCTCTCTGTGCCTCAGTGTCCTAATATAAAAAAATATGAATAATAATGCTGGCTACCTCGTATGGTACTTGTGAGAATAGAAGGATTTTCTATATATCTCCCATAAAACCAGTCCCTGGCATAGGAAGTACTGGATAAATGCCAAGTTAACTCTTGAAGAATTTAAAGCAGGAAAACGATACCATACATAAAATCTCATCCAGAGCACATGTCTTTCTTTATGATATATTTGGTATTTCCTTTATCATTATGAGATTTTTCTGGTTTTCTTTAATAGAGTAAACTAAGGGAAAAGTTGCTTAATAACTAGGAAATTCATTAAAAATTGTTGAATTGAAATTAAAATTTTAGACCACTTAATATCACTCAGCATTTCCCTTTTAAGGATAATTTATCATGTTTTTCCACAGTCTATATTTGGACAGCTACCATAAACAGGGCCTGATCAGCTCAATATTCTGCATAAATGTAACAGAAACCAGAAAGCTCTCTGGCTGTATCTGTTTCCTGAAGAGAAGAGTTCATGCCAAGTTTCTGTGGCAAAGGTCAGTACTTAATAGATACTGTGGTACACTTAATAATCCTATGAAATCCTGTATGTTAAACCACAACTTGGAATCACAGCCCTATTTTTCACATGTGTTCTTTTGCACATAGCCTTAGGTGCCGAAACAAATTTTCTAAACATTTCCACTTCTTTTCCTTCTAATACAAAAATGCATGGTTTTAAGTTAGTTCCATCAATTTCTCCCTTGTTTCTTTCATTGACACACTCTTTCAAGGTAAAATTAAAAGATCAGTAGTTGCAAAGGAATTGTTTTCTTGAATAACAAGGCACAACTCAGTGCTTGTTGAAATCATGTGGAAATAAGGATTGTGCCAGCCCTGCTTGAGGCATTGCAGTCTTCCTTTCTCTTCCCTTCCTCTCTCTGTCTTTCTCTATAAATGAAATCATCCTTGTAGACAAAACTCTGGCATTTATATACATTTAGGTGTTGGATGTTTTCCAAATCATTTTCCATCCAAAATTATAAATGAGTAATTGAAAAACAATAAGGTGTATCAATATTAAAACATTCCACTTAAAAAAAATTGGTACTTATTTATAGCACATTTATCCATAAATTGATTGTTGTATATTGAGGTGAATGTATATATGCTAATTAGGGCAATAAAATAATTTTTATGATTATTGAGATGCTCTCTCCTACTCCATCTGTTTTCCTCTTATATTTAAATGCAAAAAGAAAGAGTACTCTCTGTCTGTGAACATTGGAATTTGAAATGAGGCTGTAGAGAATATAGCTAGGGCAGTGTAATTTCTAGAGGTGCTCTTCTGATTTCATATCTATTGATTGAATAGATTGCACTTGAATGGCATCTACATGAAATAAAAAAGGGAAATGATCCAGTCCAACTGGACTTGTAGTCACGTTCTTAAACTGTAGAACTGAATAGAACCTGGAAGATCATCTGGCCCTACCCCCATAGGGATTGGTGAGGACACTAAGAGCCAAGAAGGTGAGGTTGATCACCATTGTTGCCGGAGTATGGGAAAGAAAGAACATTCCCAAACTTGTGCCAAGTCCAGCTGATCTGTCTTCATTTATCCTTGATCATTACTTTCAACTTAAGTGGTAAAAGTAATTTGTGCATTTCTATAAAGATAACAGGTTATTTCTTTCTCATTCTGCCTGTTCCAGTAGCCTGTCATGAGGTACTTTTTCAGCTTTGAGGGAGAAGATGACAAAATTCAAGCACCTTCCAGTTCCACCGCTAGTTATCCTCTAATCTCCTCATGTTCTGTGCATCACTTTATAATGCAGACTTAGAGAAGGCTTTCATGTAATAGGACATGAAACCATACTAATAATAGCTTATATTGTCACCCTTCCAATACTAGGAATGTATACTAACTAACAAATGTATTACTGAGAACCAGAAAAAAATATTACCTACTCTGGAACTAGAGGAGGTAACTTGACTTAGGAGGGCAACTGTTATGTGAGGCTCTATGGGAGCTTTCAGGCCAAAGTCTGCTGTCAAAGGATTCCCATGTCTTGAAGGATGGGCTTGCCTCAGTGTCCCTGCCACTTTCAGTCATTGGCTAGGAACAGCCCACAGGACTTGTGGCCTTTGCACGTAGACAGTGGTGCATTCAGAGTGCAACATCGGGAGATCTCAACGACTTTCCCTGTAGCAGAAGATCTAAGTATCATATTTTCTGGGTTGCTGCACATGTTCCCATCAAATGTGGAATTTAATTCTCTTCTGCAGCAGTCTGTATGGGCTCATGAGCTGTTCTGGCCAATAGAATGTACCAGAAGTGACTGTGTATAACTTCTGCAACTGAGTCTTAGGTCTGCAATGTTTTCCTTCACTTCCTGTAATGTTGTCTTTTGGGAATGAGATGCCACATAAGAAGTCTGAATGCCCTGAGATGACCATGAAGAAGACCACTTTTGCCACATAAAGGAAAAAAAAGTCCACAGGGAAAAGCATAGTGGTACAAAACACATGAACAAAGCCTTTTTGGCTTTTCTTGCCCAACCCAGATACCAGAGAATACAGCTGAGAGATTGACCCCAACTGATACTGCATAGAGCAGAAGTACTGCCTGACCAAGCTCTGCTCAAAATCCTTATCCAAAAAACCATGAAAAAAAATTGTTATTTACTTTAAACCACTAAATTTTGGGTGCATTTGTTATCATATAGATAGACCTGTCTCAGCATCCCTGCTACACTCAGTTATCAGCTATGAACAGCCTACATGAGGCATAGGCTTTGTACAAATATCAGGGTGGTCTCAGAGTACAGCAGCTGGGAATTTCAATTGGGCACACATTGGCAATCAAATGAAACAGAAGTCAGTGTCTTGTGCGCTAACAAAAACTAAATATGTGTCATTGGCTTAGTGACCAAATACCGGTGAAGTCCTACAAGGAGGAAAAGAACCTATTGTGGAGAAAAGAAAACAATGAGAAAATTGTTATTGGAGGCTGGAGAAAATTCTGCCTGTTTGATGTGTTGGTGGAATGTTTAGCAACACTGTACCTATGATATCCTGAAAGATAGGAGCATATGTAATTAACTGGTTGATCTGACTATGAGGTTTTCCAGAAAGAATATTGAAAATTCTAACTGACTTTAAGTTCTAAGTTCTATTTTAAAATAAGGTAAGAGAGATCAACAAAAAAACTATTTAATTTTTCAGTCAGAATTCATTTTTTTATTTTTTTAAATTTTATTATGTTATGTTAATCACCATACACTACATCATTAGTTTTTGATGTAGTTTTTCCATGATTCATTGTTTGCGTATAACACCCAGTCTCCATGCAGTACATGCCCTCTTTAATACCCATCACCAGGCTAACCCATCCCCCCACCCCCCTCCCTTCTAGGACCCTCAGTTTGTTTCTCAGAGTCCAAAGTCTCTCATGGTTCGTCTCCCCCTCCGATTCCTCCCCTTCATTTCTCCCTTCCTACAAAGGAACTCTTTCTATCGTAGGACTTGGCAGGTGAGGAAAATAAGAGTAGTTGTCATTCCCACCTTCTCCAGCTGGCATGATATCCCCAGAGTAGGAATTAGAGACAGAGCTAAGGAAATCCAGGTGCTGCCAGTAAAATGTGGCATTGGTTTCAATATCCAGTCAGGGGTCTTTCTGGAAGACCCTGTTTTAAGATTTCAGAAAATTTGAAATGGTAGTACTTGAATCTCTCAGCTTGACCAAAGGACTTCTAAGAATCTTAAGTGATTTGTCCCATGATATCTTGATTGACAACCCAAAGTAGAAGGGAGCATGTCTTGAAGATTTTTGTAGATGTGATTATTGTCCGCAGGATGACATTATAATTTGATATATGGAAAAAGTACATTTATTTTATAGGAATTATATCAAGTTAGACTGAAAGGGACAAGAGAGTTCAAAATGAAAAGAGGTCCCTGGGCCCCAAACTTCTACAGTCAGGAAGCAAGCAAAGTTAACCCTCAACTGAAAACATGGGCAATGTCTTAAGGAACATAAAGTAGAGAGTAGAGCCAAGGTCTGAGGAGAACCACTACTTGAGAGCAGAGATGAACTGTAAGCAATACAAGTTCTTGTCCCCATAGCAGCAGTAATTGGAGATACATACTCATTGATTTCAAAATTGCTATGGAGTAGTTATGGCTGTGTGCCTCCTATATTCCCTGCTTTTCAAATAAGAAGTTATTCTGTCTCTTTTCCCATTGTATGTTGGGTAAAGGTGGAGGGTATGTATCTCTGGAGCTAAGATGTTGCACCCAAAGAACTGCACTTAGAGAAGCTCATTGTGGCTGGACCCAATTTAGATAAAGAAATCTTCATCCTCAAGCCTGGGCCTGGTGCTGTAATAGAATGAAATTTTGGGTGGAGGGGGTGAATGGGGAAGGAAATGTTGATAGAGGGTAGAATGTGTTTCCAAAATGGGTAACAAGACTTCTCATCCCACATGCTAGTTTGCAATGTGACTTTTCTTTGATCTCATTAATTGTGGACTCTCTTTTTTCTCTCCTGGAATCTGGGCTGTCCCTGCTCACTGCCTAACTGGTAGAATACAGGAGAAGTGACTTTATAAAACTTCCCAGTCTTGGCCTTAAAAAGTCTGTAGTTCCTGTCTTCACTCCTTGGAAGCCAGTGGCCCCATAAGAACACTCACTGTCCTGGGACTGCCATTCTGTGCAGAAGCCCAGACTAAGACTAGCTGTGAGAAGCCCCGAGACTTCAGCAATGTGGGTGAGGCATTTTGGGCCTTCAGCCCAGCGTAGCTACCAGCAGATGGCAGCTGATGGGACTAACCCTTGTGCAGCAGTGGAACTTTGCTCCCGTGGGTCCTCCTGACCCATATATTCATGAGCAAAGAAAATGGTTGATATCTGTAAACATTTTTGGATATGTTGCTCATGTAGCAATAGGTAACTGAAATAGACCCACCCTGCGGTCTTAGGACTTGCAAGCTTCCCCTGGGAACACTTGCTCTCCTTAGACTACAGTCCACGAGCAAACAGCCTCTGCACTTACTGGGGATACTGATTTGTATTACCTTGCATTTGAAGCTTTTGATCAATCATCTCATTTTGTGCTCCCCTTCCTATTCTAACTTGTTATTTTATCAACTCCAGAACATTTCTTCATGGAAAACAAACAACAACAACAACAACAACAACAACAAAAACCAGACCAAAACACAACATGAAAAAGACCTCCTTCCTTGGCTGCATTTTTCTCCTATGGGTACTTTTCATTCATTCTTCCTAAAATGTGTCTTAATCTTTAATCTTAGTTCAATATTGTCCATCCTTCCACTTTCAGAACTTTAATGAATTTATTTTTAATTCAATAAATTTATAATTATTCAGTGCTTTGATGGGAGGTGGGAGGAGTAAACTCGTGTATCTAATCCTTATTCTGGAACAAGAAGTCTATTCCTCTACATTGTACAACACTTGCTTATTCATTTCCTCATTCAACAGCCTCATTACTTGATTTTCTTACATAAAGCATCATAGTAGGTCTTAAGTATATACTATAGGATCTTACATTACAATGAAGGAGACAAGCATTTAAACAGGTAGCTAACACAAGTCAAGGTGAAATGAGAAGTGGGAGTTGCACACAGTGGTGGTTTGGTTACAGAGAACATAGCTCTTAAATCTGATATGGGAGTGTCGGGAGGATTTCCCAGAAAAAGAAGCATGTTAGGAGTCTAGCATATGCCCTCAGCTTCATGTGCTCAAATAGGCATATGAAATATGTTTTTTAATTGAAATGTTTAAAGAAAAATTTTGCATCTTGTATAAGTATGCCTTCAATAGGCAGACAAGATGGAATGGATTTTTATACCCATGGAAAAACAGGAGTAACAGGAAGTCTTATCTGGAGTGCTGCATTTGTGGAGTGCTGGATTTGTGTATCTCAAGTGCTGGATTTGTGGAGTGATGAAGTTACTCATTTGGTTCCAAAAGTACATAGAAATGAATGGTAAGAGATAGATATATACCATTTGTAGAATATGTACCTAAAATACTTCTTTTTAGTTGATACTGGGAAGACTAGTGATAAAATATGAGAAGAAAGTAATGATGGGATAATACTGACTTGGTAATTTTTAAGATGTAGAAGATGAAGAATAGAGGTAAATCAAATAGAATTTCCAGATTTTTGGTTAGGGGACTGATATTTAATTTAGTAATGAGAGCAGGTAGAAACAAACTGTTAAGTATTATCAAAATTGTGCCTCAAATCTTTCTTATCGAAACTATTTATATACAGTGTAATTAGCATGGCAATTGTGGCAAAGGACCTTTTTGTGTATCAGATACTCAGTCATCTCCGGCATAGCTGTGATCACGTGGCCTAGATTGTGAAATTGAGCTGCCACTTAGTCTGATTCATTAAACAACATCCTAAAAATAGACACTAAAGTGGTAACATGAAATCTTAGCAAATGGCTGTTAATGGAGAACTAAAAACCCATTATCTGGTAACTTCCCCATATATTATTTTTTTCTGATAAAAATAGATTATTCAGATCATAGGTAGTTCTTATCTGCCTTTAAAGGAGCTCACTGAGAGAACTCATTTCTAGTGAAAATGCAATGAAATTCTTTTAGCCTAATCCCAAGAAAATAAGAAAAAAATGTGTAAGTGATATTTCAAATCAAAATTCATAAAATTTTACGGGCAATTTTGAAAATGTTAGACTATACTTGAATTATCTGAAAAGGAATCTCATTGGATTCACAATCTTAATAATTTTAACTTGTTTGGTGTTTCTGGATCTTTATGCCACATATTAATCCATCACATAAAAATTTTCTGAATCCTTAACTTACTTTCCCAATTTTGTCATTCCAGGCTTCTTACCAGCAGGGCTCCCTCCCTTGAGTGTACAGGTTTCATCTGTTGTCTGCTTATAAAAACTTTGTTTCAATAAAGGGATAGAAATCTTAATGTTACACATGAGTAAGGGATAAATGAACTTCTGGTTGTCCTGAGTCTTGAAACCCTGGATAAAAATCAACTCTTCCTGTACTGCAAGATGTTTTATTTCTCTCTTTCTCATTCTACTCTGCCTTCTGTTGAAATCAAATTCACAGAGGTGTCAATCGCTGATATTTCACCCTGAGGGTATTTGCATTTTAGAAACTTTCTGAATAAATATCTGAAATGTTAACGTAAGATTTTTTGGAAGATCTTGAAGCATGAAATGCGGGAGTCTGGAAGAGATGAGAAATTGTCAACTTGAAGTTTCTTGAAGTCAGGTAACTAGGGAAAGGAGTCTAATAAATAGGAAACAAATTTGGGGAAGATGTATCTTCCCAGAATTTGGAAATCATGTTATACTGGGAACTATCTACTTTCTAATTTGTAAAGCCACCATTTGGCCAGCTGGTGACCTTTCCTTGTGTTTATGTTAGCCCAGACCATCTGAAATTTAACGATGAAACATAGACTAGTGAGGTTTATCAATTATGAAGAAATATCAAACAGGAAATACACCTTTACTGAGGGTCAGTGGGAGTATTAGCACTTCTCTCTTAGGAATGCCATGCTATTGGAAAATGGAGGCAGTTGACAGTGTAACCTGGATATAAAAGGGCATGCTATTAGATGTGGGCATAAGGAAAATAAACACACAATATGGATTTAAAATATTGACTCATACTGAGGGAAATAAAATGGCAAGTGGCAATGTTTTATCATTGTGCACTAAAACAAATCTCCCAATATCTAATACAAACAATTCCAATATTAAAAGATCTCATTAGCAATTTATCATAGAAGTATATAAACAAAAATAAGATTAAAAACAGTAATTCTAAAAGTTACATTAGCTCTATATCTGCATGGACATAGAAGCCTTGATCAAATTAACATGACCTATTGTAATTAAAACTCAGCCAAGATAGAACACTAAAGACAATTTATGGGATTGGACTCCTGTAAGAGCTGCATAAGCTGATGAATCATTTCTGCTGCAGTTCCAGGGCTCTCATAATTCTAGTGATAAAAGCATCTAATGAAATAGTTCTGAGGAGAAATCACATTTATAAAACTTTATAAAATTGTAATATCCTTTGACCATCTGATAGCTCTACTGATGAGACCCTATGGGAAGACTGCCTATCAAAGAAAGACTCTAATTCTTCCTTACTTAAAAGGAGTAATTTTTCTCATCTTAAAGTTGGCAGTGAGAAAAAGATTTTTCTTACCTTTCCGTCCAGGATAAACTTGAACCTCAAACTATAAAATGGTAGAAAGATGTCTTTGCCACTTGTTCCCTAATTTGTACCCCTTTGGCCACACTCCACTGGTTGTGAGCATAGGCTCAATTTCAGTGTAAAATAAAAGCTGCATGCCTGGATTTGTTTTTAACTATTCAACTTGGTAAAGGTATATTAAAGGACAAATATGCTAGTTCAATAAACCTTGCTAAATTTATACCCACTATTTTCTGTTTCTCCTCTCTTCACTTTTATTTGTAGATTCAGAGAGAAGGAAATGGAAATGAAAAAAGGATTTTTAAAACTAAAATTTATTTTTGAAGCCAGATGTATTTACATAAAATTTACATATGGTAAAATTCACCTTTTTTTCCACATGCAAATTTATGAGTTTGGACAGACATAAAGAGTTGTATAGCCACCACCACAGTCAAGCTATAGAATATCAAAATGAGATATTTGTATTTTAAAAATTACTAGAGAAGTGGTAAACCGAGGAGTGATTGAAATGGTAAGGTAGAGTAAGTTAATTAGAGTGAGCAAGGTCTTGAGAAAGTAAGTCTGAGCTAGAGTGAGGATGGAAGAAATAGGTAAGAGAGAACAGAAAAATAAATGGTGAAGAGTTAAAGGAAGTGGGTTGCAAGAATGGCATGCAAGTGGATTTGGATTCCGTGAAGGAGACCATATATATCACAAACCACTCTTCTTGTTTTTTAAAGTCTTGTCTATTTATTTTTCTCTCTTAATGAGTCCTACATTGTGGGATAGTGCTTTAAGCTACCTAAGCTTAATGTTGATTGTTTAATCCAATTAATGGATGGAGCAGTAATTTCCAAACTTTAGTATGATTCATAATTATCTGTGGAGTATTTAAAAATTCGTCTGCTTATAGCCAACTTCCAAAGATCATGATTCAGTAATTCCTCTTCCTTTTAAAAGGCTGAAAAAAAAAACCACAACACACTGCAATTGGAAGTTGGAAAATAGAGTGCAATATTTTAGCACCAAGAATAAAGACACAAAATATGCCATGAGGTGATGAACAGTGAGACCTAGTCCTGCTAAGATGCTAAGATGGACCACTACACAGAGAAGACCTCTCTATGGCCCAGCTGTGATTACTTGCCCCACACAGAGGAGGATGTGTGGGATAACTGGTTGCAGAATTGGGATAGCAGCCAATTAGTTATTGTGATCTTTGAGTTCTCTCTGCTCTCCTTTTTTTTCTTTTCTTTTCTTTTTTTTTTGTATGAGAATATCCTTCTCTCCATTCCCTTCTCTTTAAATATGTATCTCCATATATATATATATCCACCAGAAAAAGGCTGGTAGTCATTTACATTCATCCTGAAACTCATTCTTTCTACTCATTAGATATCTTATTAGCATTTCCTAGTTATTTAACTCTAACTAATAACAAACAAAAAAATGTTTAAACTTTCATTAAAGCAAGGACCACAGAACAGCAGCTTGCCAAATGAATGTATGTTTTATTTGGTAAACAATATTTTTAAAAAGTAATTTGATTCTTATTTTAAAATGAAGATATTTTACACCCAAAATATGAATCTTCTCGGTAATGTGTCTGTAATGTAAAATACTTTCAGGGTAATTACTACAGAACTACATATGTGCATGTTAGTTTAATTTTAATTCTCAGAGTGGTCAGCCAAAGCTAGTAATTCACAGGTAGGGTCACACATATGAGACAGCTGTTCTAAGCCTCCTTTTGGCTTTTTTTCAAAAGGATCTTTATTGGTAAAATTTTGGTATTTTTACCAAGCTTGAATGAATGTTAGAATTTGGTTTCAGTAGTGAAATTAAAGGTATTAAGTAGGATATGTGCTTTGGCTGCACATATATGTTTTTAAATTTTGCAAAGATGATTATGACTCATACCTGAACTTATATCCCGCATCCCTGTGGGATGGCACCCCAGGTTGGTTTTTAATCTGTCCTCTGTGTAGCCATTGGTTTAGGAGCTTTTAGGATTGTATCATGCCAGCAGAGGGGCCCATCATACTACCTTAGGAATCTTGCAGTTTCTGCCTTGAGTAAACCTTTCACAAGGCTTTGACTGGAGCACTTAAAAGGCCAGAGTTAGACTTCTATAAAGAACATGTCATATTGACATTTTTTTAATTGTTTGCAACTCATTGATTGTCTAAAATTCTCTCTGTGACAGATTTTCGTCATAAAGTTACTTTCCTTCTGTGTGAGAAGCTAACTTTCATCAGTTTGACTTCTTCAGCAGCCACTCCTTGTCTAGAAAAACTTGAGTTATACATGTCCAAACTGGATTGTCTGTTTGCAGCGTTCCTCTTATAAAGTAAGGTTTGGCAACACTGGACCCTCATTATTTGAAAAGAAACAATCAGAAAGAACTGAGAAGCAGCTGTGTCCTTTACTGACTCATTTAATCTCTACTTCACACATTAAACACCACTTGTTCTTGTCTTGCCTGGTGCTTTTACTTACATTTCCTGTCTGGCCCCATGGGCATTGGGACCTATGATCCTAGCACTGAAGGAATTTCAGAGCTTGTCAAACAGGTGGGGAAGCAACCTTAAGCTTAGGCCACTTCACTTAGTGTTCAAAATTATTTATATGAATAGCTCTGAAGATAAACTTGTATTTACTCATTTTGGTTCTTAAAGAGAATAGGTTAGATAGGCATTTAGGACCTTTGAACTGTCTCCATTCTCTTCCCTTTTCTTTCCCATCCTGTCACCTTAATATTTCCCGTCCTCGGCCCCTAATATCACAAAGCTGGGAACCCAGAGAGTTTGCCATTTCTCTCCCCAGAGTGCGAATGGTAGCTCATGAAAGCCATCCACAGCCCAATGACCCATGATTTTAAACAGGCTAGCAACTAGGGTACCAGAACCCAGAATGAATATTTGCTTCCAAAACCCTCTAATGAGTCTGGAGGAGGGTGTATCAATGGGAAAGGTAGGGGCCCAGGACAAAAACTATAGCTGGTGAGAAATAGGATCAGGAGTCTGTGACCCAGGGTGTGTGTTTGTATGTGTATGTGTGGAGGGGAGAGGGAGGGAAAGAGTTATGGTGAAGATTAAAGAGTATGCAAATACATGGATTTAGGGAAAATTTGAAGTTTAAATATTAAATGATCAAAATGAGAAGAGAAAACTAGGCATTACTTTATTACACAAAGTAAATATTCAACTCTGCCTTTGGAGTAAGCTGCCTCTTATGCATTCTTAAATCCCATTAAGACCATGTTTGTATATACTATTAAATATAAGCACAAGTATATTCTATATTTGGTTGACACAGAAATTTCTCCCTTTATTGCCATTCTCAAAATTTGTTGCTTGTCTAATATAATCACACACAAACCTTCATGAGCAATTTTTTACTTAAAAATATTTGAGATCTGTGGCAGTAGGGATTTTGTATGGTTTGTTCACAGTATCCACAGTGCCTCAACTAGTGGTTGGCATGTCATATGATAGACTTTTTTGAAACAAATGAATGACCATGTATATGTTTGTGTGCGCATGTGCATGTGTATGGTGTGTGTCAGAGAAATGTCTGAGCATTGGGTAGAGAAATAGTCTAATTTCTGTAATTACATTTTTGCTGCATTGAGAAAAATTATAGACTAAAAGACATTTCAGTTTCCATGTACATATTCTCTATATAAAGACTCAAATCCTTAATGATTGGCAAACCGATAATATAATATGTATATTCTTTTATTTACCAATATAATTTTTTATATTGAAATAAGAGTATCAACTCCTTACAGAGTACTTTTCACTCAGGTATTGCATGGTGGTAAACAGTTCTTCTGAGTTAGAAGGTAAAGCTCTTCATGTCCCCAAACAAAATAAAACAGTACATGGCCTAATCTTGAAATCATTTTCATCTTTTTATCGGGGAGGGTTTGAATGGGAGATAATAATTATTTAGTAAGTACTTGAGCTCTTTCAGAGAAAGATGTTAATTAGTACAAAATGCCATCAGTAACACTCTTGAAAATTAGTGTTGTACTGAATTCAAAATCTCATCACTTGATTAACATACATGACAAAAATGTAGCCCTGAAGAATCTAAAGTTATAAAACCTGGTATCTTTCATGTTTCTCATCTTTGTGTTGAGACCTCAAAATTTTGGAAGGGAAAAAAAACACATTAATTTTGACCACTCTTCCAGTGTGCTGCTAGCTAAGCATCTGTAAAAGTGTAAAAGAGAAAGAGATAAGAGAAAGGAAGAATGCAGGGGACTGGATATAAGGTTCCTAAAAGTAGAAAAGAACATTTTGTTCCTTGTTTGTTTTTCTTATGCCACCTACGTCTCTGTACTAATATAACAGTGCCCTTGTTCCACCCCTGCCCTGGCTCTGGGGAAACCCAGTTCACTCTGTGCCAGTAAGGTACAGGGAGGCTTCCCCTTCCCATCGTCCTGCTGCTCTCCTCAATGTCTAGGACCTCACCTTCCACCTAAGAGGATTATGAGTGTCCTGGGCCATTGAAAGGGCATGTAGTCCAGAATAATTCAAATGAGACTGAGAGAGCCTTAGGGCAGATATGGTAGGCACTGATGGGCAAACTGGAAAGTCCTTACTATAAAGCACCATAAATAAACCAGTATGGCTCTTTGCCCCTAGCAATAGAAAGTACACACAGAGGCACCTAGAGCTGTGGGTGCTGTTTTAGCTTTTGTTGGACTCTGACAAAGACAACTGATGCTGCAGGACTGGGTAGAAGCAAGGCGCTTTCTCGGCTGTGTGCTCCTTTTCAGTGAGCTCATTTTTTTCTTACCAACCTCTGTTATTCATCACCTCCTCTATTTTTCCTCCTTTCCTTTAACCTGTGAAATGTTATCTTTTCTAGAGGAGAGATGACCTGGGCTTTTTTTGTTTTTCCCAACCTGTGCTATGGCATTAAATCTGTGCCCTGAGATTTTCAAGGGTTGGGATTTTGAACTCACAAAGACCCAGTCTTGGTGGTGATGTTCTGAATTAGCCTAAGTTCAGTGCCATCTGTATGCAGGGTGGAGTAGTGATCACAATGAATTTACCAAGAAATTCTGCTTACTTGATTTGAAAAATATGGTGATAAAGGGTCATTTATTATCAATAAATTAATATTCAATTATGGTGATTATCATTGAAACCTAAAATTTCAGTTTATTATAAGCAACATAAAATATAATAATTCGCTATATAAGTAATTTTGTAATAGTGTTTTGCACTTCACATTATGCTTGTTTACTTGGAAAACAATCATGTATCAACTTTAGATTTATTACTACTTTTATAAAAATTACTATTTATCTACTTTCTTCCTAATACTAAATATTGGCATATGTATTAAAAAAGGGGAGGATTATCTCTGGAGAAAGGAAACTATAAAACTATTTAATAAATAGAAAGATGAGATGCATCTTTGAATTGAGTAGATAACAGAGAATAGCTGATAAATGAAGAGAAGAAGGAAAGTAGACAAACGGGTAGATAGAAAAGCGTTGTTAAAAGTCAGAGACTAAGTGATTCTAAGTTAGAAATAAAGAAACAGCTGCTTAACCACACAGTACAAGGGAGACAGAAGACAGTGAATGATCCACTGAGACACAGAAGGGTGTGTTTAGTTCTGTGCTTGACACATGTTAGAAACTCAGCACATTTATTAAATGAGAAGATAAAGAAAGGCAGAGAAAAATAACTTCATGGAATAAAAGGACACATACTATGACCTTTATAACACATCTGAGGACTTAAATCCTGATGTGATTTTGCACATACTATTCAGGCATAAATGCCTTTCAGTGTTTGAAATACAGTCTGGTTCACATAAAGTAAAAGACTGTGCTTGTTTAACCATAGTTAAATTTTGGCAGTCTTTGCTGTTGGAAGGAGAAAAACATGTGTAAGTCATACAGAAGATAATTTAAAACTTTGTTAAAAATACATCATGAAGTAGTGTCTGTAGTTATACATACTCAGGTAAATCATCATGTTAATGAATTTTTCTGTTAATTGTGATTTTCATGAGACAAATATTAAATTTATTGCTGGTTTTCTTTGGGATATATTATTGGATAAGGCATTTTAGAAAACTAAAAACTCAACCTTGTTCAAAAAGTTATCATAGGGGCGCCTGGGTGGCTCAGTCGTTAAGCGTCTGCCTTCAGCTCAGGTCATGATCCCAGGGTCCTAGGATCGAGCCCCGCATCGGGCTCCCTGCCCAGCGGGAAGCCTGCTTCTCCCTCTCCCTCTGCCCCTGCTTATGTTCCCTCTCTCGCTGACTCTCTCTGTGTAAAATAATAAATACAAAATCTTTAAAAAAAAAAGTTTTCATAAATGTCCAAACATTGAGAAATGGTTATATAAATAATGTTACATCAACTTAATTGAATTTTAAAGGCTATATAATAATTATAAACATTTTTATAAAGAATGATGTTACAGTTATTTATGGGAATGAATGCAAATAGGGTTTGGAAGAAATATTAGAAAAATTAAAATATTTAACTTATTAAAATGGTAGGATTTAAGTTCTGTTTTAATTCTGACGTATTTCTCCCATTAAAAGTGAAAAATTTTCAAAGACCATTTACAAAATTTATTTTCTGTGCATGAATTTCCCAAAGTCAACATTTGCTATATATTCCTTTGAAAAATTCTGAAATTATTACATGAAATTAAAGCTTCCAACTATGGAACTTAAACATTTTCATTAAATAAATGAATGACTATGCTATTGCTTAGTATAGGTGAGATCTACCATTCACCTTTAGGTGCATTTTCCAATGTCTATTTTCTCTAGTGAATTTGTGGAGGACACAAAGTCAGGTATTTTCAAACCTTATTCTTTCTTGGGTCACATTTTGGTTAAGGCCATCACTCTGAAGGAAGAGATGGATGATAGGTTGTTCAGAGGCGAAAAGGAACATTAATTTAAAACATTCCAACAATATTTCTTATGCAAATTATAAGGTTCTGTAATTTTTACTGCAATTCTTGGTAGCTAGTTAATCTAAACTTTGGCATCAGTTAAGGGCAGTGAGCTGGAGGCATCTGCTTAAAAAAATCAATGTTCTTTTTCTTCTTCTCCTGAAACATCCAATAAAATAATGCTTAGAATTATCTAGTCATAGAATTTTCATTACTTTGATGTAAAACAAAACATCTCTACACTATCAGCAAAAAACCCGTATTGTGATAATGATATTAACAGGTCAAATTCACCTACTTCTGTTAGGAACCTAACAGATATATTTAAAAATCATTATCTTCTCCAAAATTATTTTTGACTTGAGCGGTTGTCATTAACTCCACCTCTATTTATCAGTGCCACTACCTTTCCCTCTTGGCTTTCTGTATCCTTTAATAATCATGAGATCTGTAGATCACTGGATTCAATGAAAACCTGACAGCATCCAACAGAGAACCCTCCTGAAGGAGAGGCAGAGAAGGTGCTCTTGGTATTGTCCTGCTTAATTTTATTTACCTTAGTAAGTTTCATTAAATATGAAATATATATTTAGAGTTTTAAGAATAAGGATATCTGACCATGAATGCAAAACAAGTTAATGTGAGTCTGGTGAAAATGGAAAGCAGAAGACATGAAAAACTAAGAGGATGGTGAAGTTAACATAAATTGAGGTAGGGCACAATTATTAAAAACCAAAGGGGCTTGGCAATGTCTGATGTCTTTGATATAGCAGGCATGATGTAAGTATTACTATTTAAGTAATAACCAACTCAGACCACCCAACTTTATCTGCACGTTATTAATCTGGTCTACTTTGTAGACTGAGGACCTGAGCCACTGTTCAGTTTGATGGCTGCCTTGGGTATCACATGAGCAAATATGGGTATGATAAGAGGGAAGAAGGTTGTCCGGTCTTAGTAAGTTCCTGAGGAATGTTGGTAATTCTACTTCATTGCCCATTTTTTATAATCTGGGTTTTAACTCTAGTATTAAAATTTTTAAATATCATAAATGTTTGTAGAATTATCTCAGAGTTCATATTCATACTCTTTATATCTGATATGCAATTATTTGACTATGGATCCCAGATCCACAGAGTTTAGTTTTTGTTCAGCAATATTCTTTATTACATTCTGGGTTGTTTTTTCTCCTCCATGTTCTGATAGTAGTGTCCATCTTCAACAAAAATGAGTGATTTTTTCCATTTTTGTACTCTCAGGAAATTTTTTTAAGTATCTGGAAGAGTTACTTTTAACTATGCAGCATTTAAAAATTCATGTATCTCTTTTCCTTCTTTAATTACTCAATTTGTTTTTCATTGTCTGTATTCTACTGAGCTAAAGATATGTGAAAGGGTGGGGATGAGAGCGTTTACTTGGAGGATGGAACTTCTTACTGAAAGATGAATAGAACTAGGGACTAGGTATTATTTAATCTAGCAGATGTAAAAAAAAAAAAGATTTTTTTTGGAAAATACAATCTAATCTACAATCGTAAGTCAGCTATTTAATAAGAGTTAGAGGTTTTCTGTGATCTTGCTTCAGAAATGTATAAACTAAGCACTTACATTTTTAATGTAAATTAACAAAGTCTTCAAAATACATCCTAATCTCTGAATATTCTCCGTCTGAAAACTCAGTGTTATGTGGCACATTTTTTAAAGCTCATCTTTTGGTCTTGAAAAAATAATGTGCATTTTGTAAGAGATACTGAGATCTCTATCTATATAGATAGAGATAGTGCATGTGTGTGTGTATATATATACATGTATATATGTATTACATTTAGAGCATATATATGTACACATATATAGGTGTATAATATATGTGTAAACATGCTGATCAACCTTTTTAGAACTTTGTCAGGCATGGGTTTTAGTACTTACCTATAGAAATTAAAAATATCTGTGTCTAAACTAAACCTCTAGAAATCTTATTTTTTTTTTTTTTAAGATTTTATTTATTTATTTGAGAGAGAGAGAATGAGAGAGAGAGAACACATGAGAGGGGATAGGGTCAGAGGACGAAGCAGACTCCCTGCCGAGCAGGGAGCCCGATGCGGGACTCGATCCAGCGACTCCAGGATCATGACCTGAGCCGAAGGCAGTCGCTTAACCAACTGAGCCACCCAGGCGCCCTCTAGAAATCTTATTTAATGGCTCTGGACTGGGGCCCAGAAATGTCTATTTTTAAGATGCTCTGTGGGTAACTACAGAGATGGAGTTGAGTAATGCCGATATCCATAATGACATTAGTCCAAACATTTGGGAATCATTTTATTATTACTTTGTTCTGTTTATTAAGTCAATTATTGTATGTATATATATATGTATATAGATTTTTATAACATTATATATATAATGTTAAATAACATAGGACCTTAGGTGTATGTATTTCACATAGTATTTTCTGAGCATGCTGTGGGACAATCATAATTGTAGATAGGAGGACTATTATATTAGTTTCCTGAGGCTGCTGCACCAAATTACCACACACTTGGTGCCTAAAACAGCAGGAGTTGATTCTTTCATATTTCTGAAGACCAGAAGTCCAAAATCAAGGTTTCGTCAGAGCCCGTCCTCCGTCTGAAGACTCTACTAAGGAATCTTTCTTTGCTTCTACCAACTTCTGGCAGATCCTGACATTCCTTCCTTGTCTTGAGCTTATGTAACTCCAGTCTCTACTTCTCTCTTCAAATGACCTTCTCCCTCTTGTGTCTCAGTACTTCAAATCCCCTTTACCTTTCTCTTGTAGGGATACTAGTCATTGGATTTAGGGGGCCCTAAATTTAGCACCATTTTATCTTGGGATCCTTAATTATATCTGCAAAGATCTCATTTCCAAATGAGGTCACATTTATAGATATTGGCATTAGGACTTAGACCTATCTTTGGGGGGGGGGCATAATTCAACCCACTACCAACATATGGTGTATATGGTGGGTTTTGTTCTAAGACAATTGACTTCCATCAATCATTTGAGCAATCCATCGCTTTTTCAGTCACTAAAGAATACTAGTGACAATTTCTTTAAAAAGTATCCGATTTATAAGTCCTTTGTTTATATCTCATCTAGTTCCTACCAAAAAACCTGGAAGAGTAATGTGTTTTTTAAAACCTGCTTCTGCACAAAACCATGCAGAATGTGGCATGTGAAATTTGGTATAAATGACCAGTATGTGTTTGCAGGATACTGGTACAAGCAAACCATGGATTTCCTCTTGATGCTAAACTATCACATGATCATTTTACAGCTGCAGAAAACTGGAAAGGCCAGACTTTTATGAAATAAGTAAACAATGATCCTGTAAGAAAGATGTAAGAGAAGTGATGCGTGAAATCATTATCTTACAAACCATTAGTAGAGATGCCCGTCATCTCTTCCCTTCCTACATCATACATTTTAGAGATGATACCATATTCTGGCCATAGATAATTGTATCAGGGGAGATTAACTGAGAATTTCTGGTTGTAATCAAATTATCTCTCCAAGAAATATGAGAGTAACCTCCAGGCATGATTCAGTCACATGGTGTTAGATACTGGGATTGATAGCTTTTAGTGTGATCAGGCCAGATTAGAAGACCTGGCAATACAAAGTCACTTGAAAAGTATAGGGGTGGGAAAGCAAAATTGGAACACTTTATTGAGGAAGTTGGATTCACAAAGGTGATTGAAACTCATACACCCGGGATGCCTGGGTGGCTCAGTCAGTGAAGCGTCTGCCTTCAGCTCAGGTCATGATCTCAGGGTCCTGGTATCGAGACCCGCATTGGGCTCTCTGCTTCTCCCTCTGTGCTCTGCCTCTCTCTCTCAAATAAGTAAATAAATAAAATCTTTAAAAAAAAAAGAAAAAAGGAAACCTCACACACACAAACCTGTGCACAGGAGCAGGCTTGAGATTCCATGTGAGGTGAGAGTAGCTGCTTGACAGCCCTTCTCTCATTGTGAAATTTCGGATGATCTCTGAAAATGAGGGCCACTGAGATTTCCCCAGATCCCTACTCCAAATCTGGGTTGAGTTGGTTTTTGTCCAGCAATCAAACTATTCCCAAGATCAAGTTTGACACCCAAATTAAAAATCTTAGAAGTTAAAAATAAATGAGAAAAAAATGCACTTAAAATTGGAAAAAAATAATATAAGTAAAAATGAGCTTAATACCTTGACATGACTGTTGTTACTTGAAGTCAGCAGGGGAATATCATTGACAACAGTAGAGTTCTGCCTGGCTCCATTAAGAGATACAAGTTTTATAGAAAGTATACAATTGAAGCAATTGGATGCTCACATTTAGTAAAGTGACTGAAAATAGCTTGTCCACCAGGGAGCTGAATACTTCCTCTGAACATATTTCTATTATATGGTTGTTTTTCAAAACCTTTTCACAATTAGCAAAAATGTAAATTTCTATTGTGTTTATGACAAATAATCACAACTCCTTATTTCATTCAATAATAGTAATATAGTAAACATATAATAGTATCATTTATTGAAATGCACTATGATATTAATATTCAAAAGAATTCTCTAAAAGGTACTGTTTCTGCCTACATTTATGAAATGAGATACTGAGATTGAGATTTAAAATACTAAACTATGGATGGAATGCTAAAACACAGTAGAGCCAGGTCTAAGACTGTGTGATTGCACATCCTATCCTATACTGCTTCACCAATATCACTGAGCTTTCATAACAGTTCACATCAATATCTTTATATAGTTTTATTGAAATTATGTAGGAATGAAAATGAAGAAAGCATTCAAATAGCTTCATAAGACAACTACTCATAGTAAATCTGGGAAGCACGGAGCTGGAAGAGATTTTAGAAAATACCAGCTCCTACTCCATACCTCTTTTACGGACTAATTAAATGAATAGATGGTATGAATTAGGCTAACATCTTGTTTTTTATTAATATATAGTATTTCTTTAGAAATTTTAGTCACAGGGCACCTGGGTGGTTCAGTTGGTTAAGCGTCTGCCTTCTGCTCAGGTCATGATCTCAGGGTCCTGGTCAAGCCCCATGTCCATTGAGTCAGACTCTGCTCAGTAGGCAGTTTGTTTCTCCCTCTCCCTCTGCTGCTCCCCTGCTCCTGCTCTCTTTCTCTTACTCTCTCTCAAGTAAATAAAATTAAAAAAAAAAAAGAATTGAAATAGTCATTATTAGTTAAAATTGGATGCTATCATAGAGACTAAAAGCTTCTCTCACAAAGATGTAGGAACTTCTAGAAGGGAAGAGAAGTGGAGCTCAGTGAGTTCTTGTCCCAAATTTACCTTATATGACCTTGAGCACATCTAGTAATCTTTGTTGGTTTCAGTTCTTTGGTGTAGAACAAAGATAGTTAATGGTACTACTCTTGCCTATGTTTGTGAAGATTAATGAATTAATCATGTCCCAAACACATTCTATAATTCTGTAATGACAAGTACATGAAAAATGTTGAATACATTATTGAGACCAAGGAAGAAGTCTATGTTTCTCATATTCATGATCTAATGGATTGCCATATGGGTTAGGATTAAGTCCTTCCTTTTTAATATTACTGATTGGAGTAAACCTCTCAAATGACAAGTATGTGAAGTAGCTGGAAAGGAGTATGCCACTCAAAGTAACAATCATCTCCACAAAGTGCCCACGTTCTAGCTCTGCTGCTAACTAGCAACCTAACACCAGGCAAATGCCTTTATTTTTATGAGCTTTGGATCCCATAGCTATAAAATGAGACCAGTAGTATCTATGTGAGGTGGCATTTATGCCAATATATTTAGCATGAATTTGTTATCTAAGATATCATAGGTGTTGTTTTGGGTGCCAGAGACAGAAAAAAGTTTTACCCTAAAAAAGTTTACCTTCTTAAAGAAAGATAGACCAAAAATAAGAGAATCGACAACATGGTTTCAGATAATAACAAAGATTACAGGTGAGATAAAACAAGCTAAGGAGATGGGAGAATGATGTAGGATAGGAAGTATAATTTACCAATGGTTGGGGTAGCCTGAATGGTCCAAAGAAACAGACCATATGAGGACCTATAGATAAATGTTCTAGACAGAAGGAACAGAAGGAGAAGGCCTCTGAGGCAGGCAGTGGCTTGGCATATTTATGGATAAAGAAATAGGCGTTAGTGTGATTGGCACAGAGTGTACTAGAGGGAGATGGTTGGAGATGAGTGGGAGTGGGGTAGCTAAGATCTGTTATATTGGGCCTTCTGGCTCCGGTAAAGAATTAATATTTTATTCGAAGCATTGTAAGAATTCACTGGAAGGTTTTAACACAGGAATGAAGTTTTGTAAAGATCTCTCTGGCTGCTGGTTTGAGTATAGATGCACAAGAACAAGAATGGAAATAAGGAGACTACTGTATGATTCAAGTGAGATAGGATAGTGAATCGGAGTTAGTGAAGATAACAGCTGTAAGACTTGGGGTGCATTTTAAAGTTTCAATAGACAGTTAATTCTGATGTGTTATAGGAGGGAAGTGAGAAAAAGCGGAGTCCAAGATGGTGCTTAATTTTGGTCTTAAGCATAGAAGGTAGTGTTAACTTCAAATAAATGCACGCAAAAGCTTACCAATATGATAAAAAATGGAAATCCATACCAAATTCTCAGTGAAAAGTAAGCAAGAAAAATGAAGATCACGTTGGTAAAAATGCAAATACTGGATTTTTTGAGGGATCATATTAAGCAACTAGGAATTCTTCCAAACACATATGCACACCACAGCAAGCAATCATTTATAATAATGGATTAAGGAATGAAGATGCTAATTAAACAACATGGAAAACTCTTTAGCCATACAAAACTTTCTCATGATTTGGATCTTGAATCGTTAGACTGAAGTTGAAACTTCAAAATGAATAAAAGAACATGTTAGTAAAGACCAAGTAGAGAGAAATTTGGATAAAAAAGAAAGCAACTCCCAACATGATAATCTGGTTTACAAAATATGATTTGTTCTATTTCTGATAGAAGTCATTTAGAAATCTGCTTACCAGAATACCTTCAAGTATCTGTCATTTTGGAGGTCTGATCCAAAGGGCCATGGGTGATAATTTATAGAGTAAGAAAATGAAAGGTCAACATATCACACATAAACAACAGGATTTGATTTGATCACAGGTATACAAGAGAATTGACATAGTGAGCTAACATGTATTTGCATTGTAATTGGAAAACAATTTCCCACACTAAAAAAAAGTAGGCAGGAGAGAGAGAGAAAAGAGGAGGAAGGGAGAAGTAAATTAATAAAAAGACAAAGAAAAGGAAACACTGCTGACTTTGATTTATAAACCAAGAAAAAAAAAAGATTTTTAATAGATAAGAATTCTGGTCTTGTACTTCACATAAATGCATCCAAAACATGCCCCTCTGCTGTTGGGAGAACATGGAATTACAGAAGATAGAGCTCAACTGGGAAAAGCTTAAGAGAAACCAAAAAAAAAATGGTGCACAAAGTGAAAAGGGGAAATAGTCACTGAAAATCTTTTTCTGACTCAAAAATTTCCCGAATTTTGTACAGATGAGCCAGAACTATGAATCTAACAATTCAGCACATTCCAGGAAAATTAGAAAAATGTGGAAATTAGACACAGAGACCTTGAAGTAGGTGATGAATAGCAATCCTGCAACACATGGAGGCAGACAAAACAGGTAAAAGAGATTGCTACAGTATGGGGATAAATTTGCTTATAGTATGAACATCCAAGAGTCTTTACTCAGTACGATCATTGTACTTTCCTTGACAAATTATTTACTAGTAGCTTCATATGCCACAATGGTAAAAGAGTTATACAGGTAATTTACATTTTTGTGGAAATAATATCACTGTACTTTTAGTAAATGAGAACAATATTTGCAAATAACAATACAAATTAAATATAAGCACTTAAAAACATTTTCCCCTGAAAACCTACAACTTAATTTATAAAAATGTTATTTTATGATACAAAAATCGGAGTTCTCCATATTATAACTGAAATGCAGAGGTTACATGGTGATAATGATAACAATTCTTGGTTCCAGTTTGGCTTTTAACTTGTTAATTAAGAATATAGAATTAGTGAAAATTCTGGAGTGGGTGGCAGGGAGTAATGCTTTAGCATATCAGAAAAATAAGCTTTTTAAATTAACTAAATATACTTCTGGAAACATAGCCATTTATTTTTGTTAAATAGTTTTTTTCTCAGACTATTTCTAAGAGGCAAGATATCTGTGAGGCCTTTGTGTTTCAGTCAAGGACCCATACACTCTGCTCAGGATCCATTCTGCCAATGATTCTGATAAACAGAAATGGAGGTTTAATATATGTAAAAGATATAAAAATATTTTGCTTCTATTGGCTGCACATACACTTTAATCTTTATTTAACTGACGGCATATTTCTGATTGTTCCCATTGAGGACATTCTATAACAATCAGAAAATATAAGCAAGAATAAAATTTAATATATTCTCTCTTGGAGGTGGTCATGGTTCGACCTAAGCTGGGTGCTGGTGACCATTAGCATAAATAATTTATATGAAGTGTATGGGATTGACCAAAGAGGAGAATGTTTTCTGAGGATATGGTTTGAGGCCAATAAAAGGTGGGGGTGAAGGGACAGACTAGAAGTAGAACAAAGAGCATGGAGCTTCAATCTGGACTCAGGGACTTGTTGTGACTGTGCCAGAGAGCAATGGAATTTCTCTTTTTCTCTAAAAGGCATTATGGCTCAGTTTGGTGAGCAATGGAAGGAATATAGCACCATCTTGTTGCCCCAAATCCTCATGCTTTGCACTGGGTAAACATGGGCAAAGTGTGCCCTGGAAAGGGTAGTGCTTTCTGGGAAATCCCTTCTGAGCAGGAAGACCATGATAAGGTAAAAGGGAAGATGAAACCTGTCAGGAAAAATAGCAACAGTGGGATAGAGTGCTATCTAAGCATTAATACCATATAAAATAGTTATTTAGCACCTACCATGTACTAGACTATAGGGACAAAAGACAAAACAGTGAATGTGATATATTAAATTTCTGCTCTTAAAGAATTTATCTTTCTGGAAGGGTATGGGAGAAGCAATAAACACAAATAAACATGTAAATACAATATATAAAATAGTATGATAGAGAAGTGTTCTGTGAGAACATAAGAGTGGCAGATAATCTAGATTTAGATCAAGGATGGCATATTGAAGTTCTATTATCAAATAGCTCAAGGTTGAGTAGGATTTTGCCTGGGAGAAGGGAGAGTATTCCAAATAAAGAGAATATCTTATACAAAAAAAAAAAAATACTGGTCAGAGGAATTGTGGAGAGTTTAAGAAATTAAAAGACTGACTGGAAATGTATAGTGTAATGTGTTGCTGGTGGAGGAGTAAACATAGTTAAAGATTAGAAAAGAGAAGTAGTCAGGTTCTGGATCATGAAGTTGTACAACCATAAAAAAGAGATTGTCTTTATCTAAAGGGGAATTAGAAGACATTCAATGGTTTTAATGCAAAATGATGATTTGGTTAGATTTCTATTTTCCAAAGACAATTCTGAATGCAGTTTTGAGAATGTTTTGGGAAGAGGTTAGGAGCAAGAAACCAAGATGCAGGCTGCTTTAATAACGCTGTAGGAGCAAAATAAGAATTAGTGAAAACTTACGTCACAGGAAGAGTCTCATTGAGTCTGGACAACCCAGCACCACAGCCATGAGATGCTGGGAGCCACTGCTAACCACCATCAGTGCTGGAATGAATTCTAAACAGTCTCCTGCTTTTTTGGGCAACTTACTCCAGATTCAGAGGCCCTTGGTTTCCACTCATTTCTGAAGCCTGTTTCTTCAGTCTTCCTATTGATGATAATGTTGGGGATAGGGATGGAGAAAAATGAATGGATTTGAGATATAGCAAGTAGAATGAGCATGAGTTGGTGATGGGATGTTAAGGATGAAGGAGAGAAGGAATTAAAGGAAAAGACTCAGGTTTGGTCTGGGCAGCTTCATGATTTTGGAACATTTCAGGGTACTAGATATAGAAGGATTGAGGAAATATGTATCTGGTTTGGGACAGTATAGTCAGACTTCATCAGTTTTGTTTACTCACCATCTGAACACCAATTAGAGGAAAACCCTAAGTTGGAAAGGAAATAGAGCAAACAGAAACATGTTTTTTTTTCCCAGCTGTTTGTTACCTAGAGCCCAGGTGTATAAGTTGAACTCAGTCAATAAGATGCTGCACCCAGGCCTCTGAATGTGGAATATGAGAGTATTTGATGGTATCAAATCCCGGAAGAAATACAATATATAAGAACTGGAACATGACTCTTGATTTCAGAGCAGGTTTTCCCAACCTCTACCCATTTTCGAACTGGATAATTCTTTGTTTTGAGGGTTGTCGTCCCTCACATTGCAGGATGTTTGGCAGCGTCCCTGGCCTCTACCTACTAGATGCCAGTAGCATCCCTTAGTTGTGACAACCAGAATGTCTCTAGATGTTGCCAAATGTCCCGTGGAGATGATAAAAGCATCTCTAGATAGTTGTAAGCTTAGCAGGGGTAGTTTTCGTGGAATGATTGAGAAGGAAGCTGGATGACAGGGAACCTATGAGGGAAGTGAAAGAGAGGGCAGCCTGATAGTTACTGTAGAGTACCCTGCCAGACTGTTTTTGCTGAAAATTGGAGCTGAGCTTTACAATGATACCTTGAAGGGAGAAACATGAGCATGCATCAATGCTCATGAGAAGCCAAGAGGAGGAAAAAGATGCAGGGCAGAGGATAATTAATATATCCAGGTCTCTGAAAAAATGGGAGATGCCACACACTCAAAAATGTTACTCAACTCAGATCTGAGAATTGGTAGTGCTTCAACTGTTTATCACTGCTCTGTGATGCAGATGTATAGAAGTTGAGGGTAAACATTTAGAAACTCTAGCAATTTTACAGTCATTTTATATTAGTTGAATCTAATAATAAAAATTTTTCTTGGATTTTATACCTGTCATGTTTTATTTTATTTTTCTAGTTATTTTTTTGTTGTTAAACTTTTGTTTAAAAACATAGGCCTATGATGGATTGACAATAAGAAAAATCTGATTCTTTAGATATCATTTGAGAAACACTGACATTGACACAGGCAAAATGATCAGACAAATACTTCATTCTAAGTCAAGAGCAGGAGGAAAGGACAGCACAAGAAAAAGCATTATTGCCTTCTGTTTTCTCTTCAAAGTCGCCCAAAATGTTCATCTGCTGAAAGTGAGGTGGGAAGTGGCTGAGTCAATATGGTCTGGGGGAATGGAGTTTGGAAAAAATTCTGGGAGGTACAGGACAGCGCCCTCCCTGACCAGAGGGACATGAAGAATACTCCTGGTTATAGAGGGCTCAGATCCATGCATTTATAGTGCTGCCAATCAAGACACCCACAAAGACTTCCAGAAATGGTTAGGAGAAATGTTGTAGGCAGTTATGCCATGTGTGAGCAAGTGGGGATAATAAACCAGTAAAATTGGTGAATAAATACTAATGTAACATAGGTTAATAACCAGCTGGTAAGGAAGGAGAAATTTATTTGTAGATCATTTTAATATGTGTATTTAAGTAGATTACATACCAGGTTGTATGTAGGTGCTCAGATACTTTATCAAGCCTTGTGAAACAGGCATTTTAGACACATTTATAATGTAAAACCTGAGGTTCAAGAGATTAAGTATCCTTATAATTATGCAATAAACTAGAAATAAAACCTTGGCCAGATTCCAGACTTCTGACTCCCTATCTTGGACTTGTTTTTAACTGTATAAAAGCATTTTTAAAAGAACCATAAAAGGGGCGCCTGGGTGGCTCAGTCGTTAAGCGCCTGCCTTCGGCTCAGGTCATGGTCCCAGCGTCCTGGGATCGAGCCCCGCATCGGGCTCCCTGCTCGGCGGCGAGCCTGCTTCTCCCTCTTCCACTCCCTCTGCTTGTGTTCCCTCTCTCGCTGTGTCTCTCTCTGTCAAATAAATAAATAAAATCTTAAAAAAAAAAAAAAAAAAGAACCATAAAATTCTCATATACTGTGACAAAGGCACAAGTTCTTTACAATGAGAGAGAATTCTGGAATGTCTGTGAGTTTTCTCCAAATTATTTTTTCAGACTGCTCATTTTACTTTGTGTTTTAAATACAAAAGACACCTGGGAATCAGTTTAAGGATATTATGTTCATTCATTGTCTCCTAAGAATATCATTTTACAATAGATTTGACTGCCATTCTCCTGGTGGACTGTCAGGAGCATATAGTAATGATAATATGTTACATTTATATATTCCTTCACAGTTTCTTAAGTAATTTTACATACATTATCTTATATGAGCCTCATCACAGCCTGGTGAATATATTTACTGATGCTTTATTTTATTCATGACTGTCATTAGTTATAACTTATTTCCCTTACTCATATGGTTGGTTAACTATGGAAAGTTTTAATCTGACAAACAAATGATACATGGCAAAGATAAAGTGTTATTTATAATTCTGAATTGCTTGGTTCCCTTCTTTTATTTGGTTAGATCATAGAAAGTATGCTGTATGCCTCTGTAGGAATTAGCATTATTTAAATATATATCCTTCATATCCAGTCAGAGCTCTACAGATCATTCACAGGGTAGTGACTGTATATTTAAAAATTGATAGGGGTGCCTGGGTGGCTCAGTCAGTCAAGCATCTTCCTTTGGCTCAGGTCATGATCCTGGAGTCCTGGGATCCAGCCTTGCATGGGACTCCCTGCTCAGCGGGGAGTCTGCTTCTCCCTTTTCCTCTGCCCCCGCCCCACAAGTGCAGATGCTTCTCCCTCTTTTTTATAGCTCCCTCTGCTCACTCCACTCTTGCTCTCTCCTACCTCTGTCTCTGTCAAATAAGTAAATCAAATCTTAAAAAAAATATTGAAAGACATTTTCAAGATATTATTTGTAAATTTGGAACACTGATCAAGTAAGGTCATTAAAAATCTAAGAAAATATTTTGGAATTTTGTTCTCATTATGGGGGAAACCCATAGTTAGCCAAATTTTTAAAAATTATGGTGTTGCTATTAATTAAAAGATTGATTAATCAAGACTAAGGACTGTATAGAAAGATCTCTAATTTACATTAAAAAGGAATACAGTAATACATTATATCTCTAAAGTTTTAAATGTAATTTATTCATTCTTTAAAATACAGAAAAATCTATGGTATCTTGAATATTAATTAACAAAATACAACAATTGAAAATAAATCTGGTTGGGCGCCTGGGTGGCTCAGTTGGTTAAGCGACTGCCTTCGGCTCAGGTCATGATCCTGGAGTCCCTGGATCGAGTCCCGCATCGGGCTCCCTGCTCAGCAGGGAGTCTGCTTCTCCCTCTGACCCTCCCCCCTCTCATGTGCTTGCTCTCTCTCATTCTCTCTCTCTCAAATAAATAAATAAAAAATCTTTAAAAAAAAAAAAAGAAAAAGAAAATAAATCTGGTTGAATTTTCAGGCTATTTAAACATTCATTTTTACAGAGATTAAGTTTTTAGTTTTCCCCCCCTTTTTTAGTGCAGGTTCCTACTAACAATAAATAGAATTTTTTTTTATTTTTCTTTTTTTGTCTCATATTTCAGGTGAAAATATGTTTGAGTAGGATGGGCTCAAAAATCAATCTCAGTGTTCTCTTATTTATCATAAGATAGTCTCATAGTCTTTGTATTAAATTTGAAATATGAAAACATGGCTAACAAATGAAATGAGATGTTGATTTATTATCAAAATAATCTCTTCCAAATTTGTGACCCTGAATATTGTTGACTGTACTCTTAAGCTGTATTAGGAAGTTACTATTCTCCCTGTAGCACAGTATTAGTGAACACTATTTGAAAGAAAATATTACCTATCCATTCTAAATTAATTAATCCTTAATTATTAAGTTATTTAGACTTCTATTAAAGCCTTATTTCTAAAATATTATAAAATTAACTCTAGTGAACTGGAGATAGATCATTAAAAAATAAACAGAATTCAACACCCTTGGAAAACAGTTGTTACTTATAAACATTACGTTTCATTGGGTTAATAGACAGAATATATGTTATTTTGCCATTTTGAATTTATTAGGAAGTGTGGGAAAAGTTAGCTAAATTTTAGTTATTAATAAAACTGAGAAGTTTTGATAATCTCATAGAATCCTACTAAGTGGTCTGAACTATAGTAAAATAATTTTTTTTTTTTAAAGATTTTATTTATTTATTTGACAGAGAGAGACACAGCGAGAGAGGGAACACAAGCAGGGGGAGTGGGAGAAGGAGAAGCAGGCCTCCCGCGGAGCAGGGAGCCCGATGCGGGGCTTGATCCCAGGACCCCGGGATCATGACCTGAGCCGAAGGCAGACGCTTAACGACTGAGCCACCCAGGCGCCCCAGTAAAATAAATTTTAATGGAAAACTGTAGTTATACAGTTTAATATCTGACTCTCAACATTTGATAGAATAGAGATCATAGGTGTTGTGAGGCATGGATAATGCCCAAATGTAAATCCCAATAACAGATTATGTCAAAATATCTCAATATACTCTAAATTCTTTCTTTCTACCCACATTTATATTTATGATAGAAAACAATAACACATTTGGATAAAAATTCCATATTTGATTTCATTTGTATTCAATATTTAGAATGAAACGTTCCCTCTGCATACTTTTAAGTTCACATTAGTAATATCTTTTATTTTAAAATTTTAAAATAAATTTTAAAGAGCTTGTGCAAAGAGATAAGCTTGTGGAAGTGTATAATTACTTTAAATTTTTTAACTTTCCTTTGAAAATAAGTCTCTCTTGAACTCATTTAGAAATTTTAAACAACCTATCCTCTGTCTTTGACCAAATGGGCCAAACTTGATATCTATAAATAGACATTAGTGTCCACACATCAACTGCATGAAGAGTGGGGTAAAGTGGGCTCTGTGAGAGAAGAAACATTTTTAAAGTGATAAGAAGATAAAAATTTTTGCTTTGTGGATCATGTGTATAAAATATAGCATTGTGACTATTTGGAAAACAGACAAATGAGAAAATTAGATACCCCTTACTGTCTTAGTCTTCTAATTTATTTAAGATTTTTCACAAAGGAAAAGCCCTCTTTTTTTAAATTATTAGTTCTTCTTTAAGCATCTGGTTAATGTCAAAATTTAAACAATGCATTGATTATTTGGGGGGCAAAATTGACTCTGTTGCTGTTGTGTTACTTATTGCACTAGCAATAAAAGAGCAGATGTTTGACTCATATATGAATTATTTTAATAGTTTTCATTAGGTCTTTGTCTGCAGTTTGTCAGTGTGGTTCTACAGATATATTCAACCATCTGTTCTTTGGGCCTGTACTTCATGTGACTTACAGGGTTGTATTAATTTTATTGGATTAGTCATTAATTTAATCAGAAGTTTGTTTGCCCTGGAAGTGTTCCAAAAAAGAGAAACTTCATCAATAAAAATCATTTACTCTCTTGCTAAATAATATTTCTATTGTGTATATAATTTCTCCTATTGAATTAACAATTATAGATCATGAAAAAGCATATTGCAGAACTGTTTTTGGTTTCTAGACTTTAAAATTTATTTTCTTCAGAGCTTCTATGAGCAATACTCAGAAACATCCATAGCCAGTATTTTAAAGAATTTCCTTTTTCTGGCAAAAGGAGTAATATAACTTTGTATTTTTGTTATCATGTTTACATCCATTTCTGAAATGACGTATTATGATACCTTTATGGAATACTATGGATTTCTGAATGGAAAAATTTAAATAGAAGAGTTTTTTTTTTAATTTAAAAACTATAAATATAAATATATATTTAAATATATTTAAATTTAAATATAATTATAAATTATAATAAAGGCAGTTCTGTCATGATTTCAGTTCTATAGACTGCAAATGAAGCACCATTGGAAACAGCATCAGCTCTCTCAGTAACTAGGCTGCTGCCTGGAACTAGGTAAAATTAATCCTATCTTTCAGAAATTTCCTTCCAACACTGAGAATAATCTTAGGTCAGGCCTTTTCCTTGTGTTGGAGAAGGTAATCAAAAGAACATAAAGATCAGTTGACCCTTGAGCTAGACCTGGGCAATCAAATGTTCCTCACTCCTACCCTTGTCCTTGGAATGTCCTTTTGCCCACTGTTCCCATAGTGGGAGCTATTCCTTGAAATAGCTTGGGAGACTAAAGGTATTATTGAGACAATCTGAGTTAAGGCCTCTATAAAAACGTCTAAGACTTGGTGGGCAGGTACAGAGATTTTATTTTGTGGCCACCCAAGACAAGCCTTATAAGTAATTTCCCTTGATTATTAAAGCTGCCACCTATCAATCCTAGAGTGGTCTACTTCTTCCTTCAGTCTCTCCCTGTCCTGAGTGTTTGGGGCTAGTTTGCAAATCGATGGTAGTCCAAATATCTCTGTGCTTTCCAGTTTTCTGAGGTCACTCTTTGCTTTAGTGTTCTAAGGTGATGTCTTGAATTCCCTAGCTGCATACTATGGGAAGTTTCATCTAATATTTTGGTGAGTTTCCAAGAGGCTCACCTCATCCTTGTTAGTCCAACCTAACCTGCTTCTTACAAGTTATTCTCTCTGCTCCTTAAGGTAATTTTTCTGAGTGTTTCTACAAACCATCCTGAACACTTTTTAGATCCCTTTATTTCCCCCCCAAATTTCACTCACAGAAAACTATTTTTAATGGGCTTTTACTGAAGGCTGGTTTGGAAGTAACAGAAGGTATAATATAAAATGGAGTATTAAACCGCATTGCCCTAAAATGCCATTAGGCATTCCAGGCTATAGGAAATTCCTGCTCTTAGGCCCTAACTCTTTAACTTCTCTTTCTTTGAGCTTCTTTTTAGAAATCTCTCTTCCTAGCTGTCAAATCCTGTTTCTTTCTTAAGCAGAGTAGTCTACTTCTTCACCTCACCCATCCTAACCTCCAGATCTATTTTTACATTGCCCCAAATTGATGAGGGTGTTCTGCTAAACAAGTGACTATTTTGGGCCCTCACCTTTCAGTATTAAGAAATAAAAGTAGCTTGTTTATTTGTTTCTTTCATTTATCAAATTATTAAGCAATGATCCCTCTTTTCAATCTCTAGAAATGAAAAAAAATTTTTTCCCCTCTGTCCAGAGCAAGTGCTTGTGTTTTTACTGTGTATTTCATTAAATGGGTTGCACATACTTTAGCATCAAACAGATGGGCCGTGTAGTCTTAAGAAACTTATTTCTCTGAGCTTGTTTCCTTCTCAGCACAACAAGTGAAGTATATTAACTTTCAAGATTGTTGAGAAACTAAAACTACTGAATGTAATGTAAAAACTCTTCTATGTAACATGTCTCTCTAGCTTTCCTTAGCAGAAATGTCATTTTACTAGTAAGAAATACTTTTTTTCCTTTCTAGGCATTATGTTCCTACTTGCCCAAATGCACAGGGTGTCCTCATTTACAGTACCACACATTACTGACAGCCCATTCCATAACCTGGGAAGTCACCAGTATCGGCTTTTGTTCTGGCTTCCTCAACTACTTGGAGCCAGTTTGTAGTCTGTGTATAAAGAAACCCACTCAAAATCCAAGATTTTAAATTTTTCTGGAAGAATTAGATCTTTTAAATTTCTCCTGTCTACAAATAACTTCTATTTCCTTCCTCTTTCTCTTCTCTTTGTTACAGTTGAATTCCTATTTAAATCTCTTTGGCTTGGTGATTTTTAATTACTGTCAGATGTAAACTCTGGATTAATTAATCCCACTAGATGGACCCTTAAGATTCATGAGTACTATATTTAGGGCATTAGCCCTGCTCATAAGACAATCCTGGTAATAATATCTAGTGCTTCATTCCTAGTGCTGTCTCAGTTGCCCCCAATTTTAAGCCTGACTCAGGTCTAAGGATTGAATGGCTCATAATTATTTCCATTTGCTTCTGAGCAAGACCTGGTTAGCACCCTTTGTCTTACTTTATACTCACATGGTATAGTTTTGCCAGTAATTCTACACTAATTGTTTTCAGTTTCCCATATTTAATAATTAGGTATAATTTAAGGACTCATATAGACTTATTTTTTAAAAATAGAAGCAGATGATTAATACATGTTTCCTTGGGTTATTATTTTATCAAATGCTTAGGTAAGAAAAATGAATTTTTAAGAGGTATCCATTAAGACTTAGTCCCAAATCCAGAAACTTCTGAGTAAATCAGAAATTATGGGGTGAACAGGCAACTGCACCTAGGCCTTCCCACAAAGGAGAGTTGTCTTCTGGACAGGATACATTGGCCTATCTCTGTGCCATTGGTTCATTAGGATGAACATATTGAGACCCCAGTGGTGTTAATCATGAGAGCCAGTTATGCATATTTCTTCCCAAGTTCAGTAATAATACATCCCTAGCTAGAAACTGGCCATAGTGGTAGCTTGAAATTGGCAAAAGCTACAAATCAGATTTATTTTTAGTACCTAGGTAGCCAGTCTTTCATTATTTATCAATATACCACTGACCCTAAGAGAGAGACATGTGAGATTTCTAAGACTTGTTCCTTAGGCGTATTTCATCTCTGCTTTTAGGTTATGTCTGCAACAACTTTTCTGGTTCCTGCTGATGATGACTGAGAAATCCCAGAGACATATTTTAATGAGAAATTCTCACACTTTTCTGATGCACATAGAACATTCTCAGAGAAGTAGTAAACCAAATGGCATGCCTCTGTGAGTCCCCAAATTCTTTTGTTATTAAAATGATCATGGTTTTAATTCAGATGGAAAGGAAGTTATCACATATATAGATAGGTGATAGAAATAGTAATGGTTGTTGAGTGTGTTGACATTAGCACAGACTGAAGAGAGAAAAAGGTCTATGTAAAAGTTTACTCATTTTCCTTGCTTTGACTCTTGTGAGTAATGAGAAAAATCTGTTGATTTGTGAGTGTAAACTTGATTCCCAGCAGCCCTTGAGCTCCTGTCTCTGGCTTTCAAATGGTAGTGATAGTTCACAGTTCTGAGCTTACCTGCAGTGAGAATGGCTGACTTTGATGCAGAGGTTTGTTACTAATTATGCTTGACTGAACCCACCAGACACATGTGGACACCACAGGCTCACCAACAAGTTAGAGACCCTTCAAATAATTATTCTTGAAATATTGGTCCAACATCTTTTCACATGGAGAAAGTATGGAGAAAATGGGGCATTCAGGACAATTGCAACTTTGATGCTCCATGCATCAGGACCAAAGTCCTAGTTTTAACCAGTTAAACGTTAGTTGGGAGGCCAGTTAGTGACTTTTACCTGCGTGTGCTTCAAGGAGCTTCACACACTTGACCCTATGCATTTTATCAAGGTAATTATTCTCATCTTTTCAATACAGTCTTCCTAAAATGAGTTATAATTTCACTTTTTTCACCACTTTCATTTTCAGAGATATTTTATCATTCTGTAAATTTTTAGGGAAACAGATTTTGGAATGTTTTTCCCAGATTTTCATCTCAGCTCCATTATTTGCTAGCCTGGTGACCTTGGAAAATTATCTAGACTTCAGTGTGCCTCGGTTTCCCTATGCACAAAGTGGGGGTCATAGATACAACATAGGCTTCAGGCAGATCTAATTAAATGGTTATTAAATGATTAAACTTGCTACAGTGCCTAGTATATAATAGGCTTATAATTCAAAATATGATAGTTATAAATTGTGGCTGTTTCAACTGCCTAGCTGATCTGTTGTTACATCTGGCACTGATTATTACCATATTCTGGTGCCTCAGCTCTGCATTTGCCTCATCTCTTCGATGAAATCTATGGTATCTCTAGTGAAAACTATATAAACTCAAAACAATTTTCCTGAAAAAAATAATTTTCTTTGATCTCTTCTCGATGGTTTTATATTCATTTAGGAATAGTTTTCAAGAACCTTTGACATTCCCAGGCAATCTCCATCTTTATGAATCTTCCATTCTAGCCAGACTTGTGTATTCACTATCTTTGTAACTTTTCTCATAATCTTGCTCACTCACTATTTCTTCCTCCTAACAATTTATGCAAGCCTTACTATTCCTAAAAGTGGGACTCAAGCCTTACTTCCCTGAGACTTTTTCTTCAAGACAATTTTAGTTAATTTATTTATCTTGCTTCAAGATTTATAAGCCTTTGTCTGCATCAACTATTTAGCACCTGCCTTAAATTCTCTTGCATTAGTAAAATCTTCTGTGAATTACTTCTTCCATTAGAGTGCAAATTCTTTGATGGGTAAATCTTATCTCTATTTTTTGAGTTTTCCTATTAATGTAATGTCCTGTACGTATCTTTTTGATGATCAGGAATGGTACATAATGTGTGTGTGTCTTTTAAAAGTTTTAAAAGTATTTAAAAAGTTTTTTAGTAGTAGTTTAAAAGTATTTTAAAAGTTTTAAGTTCAATTATCAAAGTTGGTTATATTATCCTCTATTAGATAGTGATTAACTCTGCTCCTTCAATCTGCTTTTCATACTTTTTCTTTAAGTTTCAGAAGATATGAAATAAATATATTTAATTTATCATTATAAATCTCAGTTCCTATGATCATTTCCTTGTCCAAATTTGTGGACCTATAAGTTATATATTGTTTTTTAAGCCCAGCAAAGTTGTAATTTTTATTTCTATGGCAGTGTTACTTATAAATGAAATATTGCTTTTTTGGTGAAATACCTGTAATTTTTTAAAACTATTTTTAAAAGTATGATATCCTAATTATAAATAAATGTTTTGTCCCACTGAAATCATAAATAACCCTAGTTGATTTGGTGAGTACACGTTGGTAAATTATTATCATATATACTAAAGTGAAAGTATAGAAGATTAAATATTGGCTATGCTTGAATTTTTTTTTTTTAATTTTGAGAAGAACAGATTAATCCAAGGTAAATTTTGTATCTAAGGAGTGCTATTCTTGGAGACTCTAAAAAGTTAAGACTGAAAGTTGATCAACAGGTTTTAAGCTCCAAAATACTATTAGCTTATTTATCTTTATGAAATTTCAGGGTTTACTCATCACTGGTTTTACATTTATCTCATGTATAATTAGATTGCAATCTCTTTGAAGATAGATATTCTCATTCACGACTCTTGATGTATTTCATAATACCCAACTGGAACTAAAAATGAAAATGTTGAATAAAATAACACACCCCAGGCTTGAATTTGCTCTCATTTTAGTGCAACATGCATTTATTAAATCTTCACTTTGCAGAGTACCAGGCTACATTGAAGTTGGGCATAGCTGTGTAATACACATGAAAAAAATAATTTTTTTCTTTCTTCTTGTAATAAATTTTGTCTTTCTTGAAAAATGCCTTTCAACTCTTTATGCCTAGAAGAAAGGGAATTTCTGTTTATATATATATTTCTTTCAATAGTAGTCCAAAGACAACCAAGTAAATTTAACTTTATTTTGTGACATTTTCCTAGCTAACAGTGCATTTTTTGGAGACTATATTTAGTTCCTCCATATACATGGGAAATGGTGAGTGCAAATATTGTTAAAATTCCCCAATGCAAACTGAGGAAAATAAAATGTGATGTTCAAAGCAAGCATATTTAGGTCTTTTTATTATGGCAAGGAACTTCTTTTGTTTTTGGTGGAAGGAAGGGGGAAAATTATCACTAAATAAATTCTATTTTAAACATTTAACTTCTTAGTAGTTTCTATTTTTGTATGTATACAGGTGAGGTACAGGAGTGAATATAATTAGAAACATTATCAAGTGTATTTTAGACACTCAAATGTTTAATTTCCTCCTCCTGTTATTTGAGCAATATAAAATACTTTGTTCTCATAGTTCTGTCCCCCTTTGGAGGCTGATATGAAAGGAAGCAGGAGATTCCTTTCAAGGCTCTATTTACTAAAATGCTTTATCTTCTTATCATGCAGTCATTCACCACTTTACCATATTAGGTAAGGTTCTTCCTTGCATAAGAACAACATTCTCTAGAACCTACCTTTAAAGACTAAGTGCTGTTGAGCTTTCTTAGCAGGGGCACAGATTTCTTTTCTCTCTGCTATCTGTCAAGAACAAATTGGTTTAGAAGACATGTTAAGATATTAACAAATACTAGTTTAGCTACCTTGGAGTTAAAGTCAAATTGATTTTAGTCCTATATCATTCATAAAGTTGGGGATTGAGTTCAGTTTCTAACTTGATAATACCGCTGTGAGTACTGGTGTTCAATCATGTCCATGCTACTTAGAAACCAATACATAGACCAGAATATTCTTAAGAGGATCTCATGTTTTAGGTGTCATAGATTAATACTGGGACAGCAGATGTGGTACCAATAGAATTATAAATGTGACCAGTGTCATATATGAAAGCAACAATACAACTAAATATTAATTAGCTAATGAGTACAACTAAATATCAATTAATATTAATAGAACCCAATATTAATTTAAGAGGAGAAAGTCTAAAAATTGAATATCAATTCCTCTACATATTAATTTTAGGAGGTTTCTCCAGGTGCCAGAACCAGTATTAACATACATAAAATACAACTCTGGTATAAATTTTAATGACATTTAAGAAATTCACCTATGGGGCACCTGGGTGGCTCAGTCTGTTAAGCCTCCGACTCTTGGTTTCAGCCCAGGTTATGATCTCAGGGTCATGAGATGGAGCCCTAAATCAGGTTCTGCACTCAGCAGGGAGTCTGCTTGAGATTGTCTTTCTTCCTCTCCCTCTGTACCTCCGCCACCACATACATGTGCACACATGCTCTCTCTCTGTCAAATTAATAAATCTTAAAAAAAATCACCTATATAAATATGTTTAACTCCTAATTCATAATAATGTTTTAATAATAATGCTTTTTCAACTTCTTTAAATTTACAATTATTTTTTAAGGTTTGTTGAATAATATTGATATTTTGTCTTATTTACTAAGGTCTTTATTAAGGGAGAGATATTGAAAATGCTCCCCATTTTATTGGAACTGTGCTTTAGGAAGAAGAGACTTCTATTCATTTTCCATTCATTGTTCTGTTTTACATGAGTAAAAACAGAGATCTAAATTAAACAACTTTGCATATTAGACCAGTGAAATTTGCAAGTGGCAAGAGCTGGAGATTCTTTTCATAGGTATAGTAGCAGACTTTTTATATGTGAGTTCAACTAGAGACTTCTAGTATTTTTTATAGGCAGACTCCAAACAAGCTTTTTCTAAGATAAATGGACCAAAAGGTTTAAGGTTTAGTAAAATGTGTGTGTGTGTGTGTGTATGTGTGTGTGTGTGTATACATATTCGAGGCAGCCATCATGTTTAAGTTTGTACTCTCTTGTAAGTACTATCTTGATATTTTGAACAGTGAAATAGGATGAAATACCTCTTCATAGTCAGTACTTTTTAGCAACATTAGTAAAAGTTAAAACTTGCAGAAAATTTCTAGAAACATGGAACTTACATTTCTTTTTTTATCTTATACTTATTTTTTATATTAATCATACAATTGACTATTTTAATTAAAAAATCCATATTTTCAATATTTCAGAAGTCTCTTCTTCATAAAGCACAGTTCCAATAAAATGGGGAGCATTTTCAATATCTCTCCCTTAATAAAGACTTTAGTAAATAAGACAAAATATCAATATTATTCAACAAACCTTAAAAAATAATTGTAAATTCAAAGAAGTTGAAAAAGCATTATTAGTAAAATAAAATAAAATCAATCTGCATTGTTAGTTTTTTAAAAAAGTTGTTTGTATGATTTCATGCTTCTTAAATTTGTTGGCTTTGTGAATATATTTTTTAGATACCATTTTGTTACCTTCCCTCTTTCATCCTTCTCACCTTCTCAGGTTCGGCATTGACAAAAAGGTAAATTTACTTGAAAGTAAATCCCATGATCCATTTAGATATTGTTTCCATTTTTCTTCACAAAGAACACAAGCGCTGTGTAAATGAACTATGACTTTCAAAAATTAACACAAGTTCAGCAAGCCAACAACTTAGGGTAAATACAAGTTAAACCTGCACTTTCGAATAGGGATACGTCAGTACTGAGCACTTGAAATGTGGCTAGTCTGAGTAGAGATAGGTGGTAACTATAAGATAAACACAGGATTTCAAAACAGTCTGAAAAAAAAAGAAGGTACAATATCATATTTATAACTTTAACATCCATTACATGTTGAGATAATCTATTAAATATGTTGGAATAAATATTGTTATTAAAGTTAATTTCACTTGTTTTTAAATGTGTATACTAGAAAATTTAAAATTACATCTGTGGCCTGCATTAATATTTCTGTTAGTACTGAGGTAGTCCATCACCTGCTGGTATTTTACATGTATTTTGCTCACTGTGCATTTGTGAGTAGTGACATTATTCACTAACCAATGAACTTTCAAAGACCTTTCCACTTTCATGTTGACTGTGAAGGAGAAGTTGAGGCCATGAATTATTCATTTGTAGCACTGAGGAAGCATTTAGTGGATCCCAAGAGGAGTGTTGAGCCGAGGGCAGTTTAAGGTAGACAGGCGTCTGACATCTGTTTCAATGTAAGCATATATCACTATATTCCTCCTTTCTCTCAGCTGTGTCTTTATTCTCAGGGTTAGCCATTGCTTTCTCAGGTTTATGGAAAGGGCTGCATTGACTAGAGTATACTAAAAATACTCATCATTTTTATTTTGACTCCTTTTTTTCTGCTTTATTAAGATATAATTGACATATAGCATTGTGTAAGTTGAAGGTATATAATGTGACAATTTAATGTATGTATATATTGTGAAATGATTACCACAATAAGGTTAGTGAACACACCTATCACCTCACACAGTTAGAAATTTTTGTGTCTATGGTGACAACTTCTAAGATCTTTCTTAGCAACTTTATAATTATAAAATAGCAGTATTGTCGATTATAGTCACCACATTGTGCATTACATCCCCAGAACTTAGCCATCTTATAACTGGAGGCTTGCATCCTTTGACCACCTTCACCTATTTCCCCCCACCCCACTGTCCCAGAAATCACTATTCTAATCTCTGTTTCTCTGACTTTGTTTTTTTTTTTAATATTCCATATATAAGTGAGATCATATATATAGTAGTTGTCTTTCTCTCTCTGATTTATGTCCATAGTATAATGCCATCAAGTTTCATCCATATTGTCACAAATGGCAGAATTTCCTTATTTCTTATGGCTGAATAATACTCCATTATTTATATAAAAATGTTTTATTTACTCATTCATCTGTCGGTGGACACTTCAGTTGCTTCCATGTCATAGTTATTGAAAATAATGCTGCAGTGAACATGGAGTTACAGATATCTCTTCAAGAGAGTGATTTCATTTCCTTCAGATGTACACTTAGAAGTGGAATTGTTGGATCATTTAATAGTTCTATTTTTAATTTTTTGAGGAAGCTCCATACAATTTTCCATAGTGGCTGCACCGGTTTACATTCCTACTAACAGGGAACAAAGGTTCTCTTTTCTCCACATCCTTTCCAGCACTTGTTATCTCTTCTCTTTTTGATAATAGTCATTCTAATGAGTGTGAAGTAATGACTCGCTGTGGTTTAGACTTTCATTTCCCTGATGATTATTGATGTTGAACACCTTTTCGTGTACTTGTTGGCCATTTGAATATCATCCTTGGATAAATGTATTTTCAGGTCCTTTACCCATTATCTTACACCACTCACAAAAATTAATTCAAAATGGGTTAAAGACTAAAATGCAAGACCTAAAACCATAAAACTTCTAGGGGGGAAAAATGAAGAAAAAGATCCTTGACATTGGCTTTGGCACTATATTGCCAAGATATATTTTGGGGTATATCAAAGCACAAGCAACAAAAGCAAAAATAAACAAGTGGAACTACATTAAACTAAAGAGCTTCTGCACAGTAAAAGAAACAATCAACAAAATAAAAAGGCAACCTATGGAATGGGAGAAAATAGTTATGAACCACATATCAGGTAAGGGATTATTTTTATCATTCAAAATATATAAGGAACCCAAACAAGTCAGTAGCAAAAAACCCCGATTTTGATTTATTTTTGACACAATTTTCTCAATATTAACCTATTTTTATTTGTAATAATAATTTTTTGATGGTGTTATCTTTCCTGTCAAGGTGATACCCTGCCCAAGGGAACTAAAATATTTTCCTTCCATCAAAGAAAAAAAATCAAATGGCAAATGTGACTGGCATTGGTAGAAATGAAAATGACAGCAAAATTATGGGTAATTACTCAGGCTGTTTTGGCAGGGAGAAATTATTAAAATGCTAAAAAGATTAACAATAGATGTGTGGTTAGTCTGGGTGCTCTCTATCAGGCAGAGCTACTGATGTGCTTTGGCTGAACTGTCAGGATTAACTTATTTGGCTATTTGACCCTTTGCTAGGAAGATGGATTAAAAAAGAATGCACACTATGCCCTTAATGCAAATATTCTGATGTTACAGTTTTTCCAACTCAATATTGATTTACTAAAAGTAACCCGAAACTAAAATAAGAACTCAACTCAAAGAACATAGCAAGCAGGACGTTTTTTCATACAAACTAAACAACTGCTGGTTTTACTTTCTATATCATCTTTCAACAATCCATTTAAGAGCTATAGGGGTCCAATTGTATGAATACTAAAATGGCCATTCAGAATTTAATTCGTAATTTTGATAAATAGGCTTTTATTAAGACCCACCTATATCAGTCACTAGGCTGGTCTCTGTGGGAAATATATAAGAATTGTTCTTCACCTTACATACCTCATACTCTGTGAGATTCCTCCCATCTCACTGGGAATGGCTCTGCATAGATCTAAATAATTGATGAATTTTTAATTGTATAAAGGTGCAACCATCCCTCATAAAGAGCAGGGGTATCTTGGAAAACTGAAGTCCAGAGTATCCTCAGACTCCAGACAATTAACATTCTGTTTTAACCTTTTCCCTGTTTTCTCCTTAAATAATCTCTTTTTAAATAGTAAGGGTGAGCTGACTTTCATGTTACTTCATTAGAATGTGAAGATGTGAAATAAGTTATATTTATTGTTTTGTCCTTGGCACCTAGCACAGACTCTAGTGCATTATGTATTTCATCAGCAGAAGCCAACTCTGATTAGAATGAGCAAGGTTTTGGGTGAGATGAGGACAACTGAAAAAAAAAGAAAACATAATGTCCCAGTTGGCTTGTGGATGATAACTTTTTTTTTATTCACTGTTTTGCATTTCTCACAGTATCTCCTATGATACTGTGCACATAACACATGCTAAATGACACAGGGACCTACTTAATAACTGATAAAATAATCAAAAGTGGACTGGATAATGTTGATGATTGATGGCTCTAATATGTGGGTGAAGAAAAAATCACATTTGTTGTCTATTTTTCTTATTTCTTTAAGACTCTTACAGGGGCTTTGTTTAGGGATGCACATAGACACATATATAGGGTAGATATATTTAGAATATAAGGGATACGGAAAAGCTATTGATATGTATGGAACATATGGTAAAGCTATCTTATTTTTTTCTGAATAAATCTGTTATTGAATTACCTGAGTTATGCAAGCCTTTCTTTTCTCTAATAATTCTCCCAAATTGTACTGAAATTTGCCTTGAGGATAAACTAAAAATTTAATGTGTGTGTGTGTTTTACCTTGTCAGAAATGGCCCTTTTTTCTTTTCCAGCCTTATCTTTTGTTTTTATTCCTCACTTTCCATACTAAGCAACATGCAAATATCATATTCCCCTATTTCTGGCCTTTGTAGCCATTGTTTCTTGGCTAACTCCTTGTCATCTTCTGTCCAAGGTTTGTAATGAGTTCATTTGAGAAACCTTCTTTGATATCTTGGTATTCAGTAGGTGTCCATGTTATGTGCTCCCTTTGCAACCAGTACCTTCCCTTACCATAGCATTTACCATTTTGTCCATTTCCTTTGTCACCTATAATAGTGCTTTCTCTTTGATGGTAGGAACTATGTCTTTTGTTGTATACTCAGAGTTGGCCAATAGGATTATTCCAATTCAGCATTGGTTGAGAGATAAATGACAAAAAAAAAAAAAAAAAAAAAAAAAGCCTACCACATTATAATGAGGGAAGAGGGATGCAGCCAAAATGATTAAAGTGCCTTGTGAACACAACAGAAATTGACCAGATTATTGACAATTTCTCCATTTATTCTATAGGTCTCTAGTGTAGCATCATATTCTTTCTATTTCTTGGCAGCAACTCCCACATGTTAATTTATTTAAATCCTAAACCATAATGTTTTATTACATAAAGTCACTTTGAATTGTAGCCCTTTCGCTTGTTTATGGAAGTACTATATATATTTTTTTCTTTTGGGAAAAGAATAATTTTCTCAGCCACAAAAAGAATATTATCTTCCATGGAGCATTAGGTTCATCACTCTTGTTTTAAAAAGTTTTCACTTACGGTTATAGCACCAGATGTTAAAATTGCTTCATTGTCTAACCATCTGGAACAAAAGCAGATTTTGTTGACCTCAGTTTTCTGGAGCTTTGTCTCTTTGGGGGGGAAATCTATTTTATGTCATAAATCATATTCACAAGTCAATCCACTGAATAATTGAAAACTGAGCTATAGTTGCTTATGTTCTTATTACATTTAAAATATGAAATTACATGAATGATTATAAATTTGTTTGAATGTAAAATATTTATGCTATTACTTTTGCATGTTTATGGCATCTAGGATAGTGTAAATTTGAAGTGATGCAATAGGAAAATAAATAGTCTTTTAGAGAAATTTATCAAAACTAATCTGCCTGCTACTAGCCATTTTTGGAGAAGTGATACCATTCACATGCTTTGCAAACTCAATTAAAACTACAAGCTAATGATGCTAGGTCTAGAGCTTTCTGTACTGGGTTGAGTTGTGTGTCTCCCCACCCCCTAAAAATTCATGTCCACCTGGAACCTCAGAATGTAACCTCATTTAGAAATAGGGTCTTTGCAGATGTAATCAAGTTAAGATGTGGTCATCCTGGATTAGGGTAGTCCCTAATCCAGTGACTGATGTTTTTATCAGAATAGGGGAATTTGAACACAAAGATACATGGGCAGATGGAGAAGAAGATGTGAAGATGGCAGCAGAGTTTGGAGTGATATAGCTCCAAGCCAAGGAACACCAAAGATTAAAAGGCAAAAACTAGGGCGCCTGGGTGGCTCAGTTGGTTAAGCAACTGCCTTCGGCTCAGGTCATGATCCTGGAGTCCCAGGATCGAGTCCCGCATCGGGCTCCCTGCTCGGCAGGGAGTCTGCTTCTCCCTCTGACCCTCCTCCCTCTCATGCTCTCTGTCTCTCATTCTCTCTCTCTCAAATAAATAAATAAAATCTTTAAAAAAAAAAAAAAGGCAAAAACTAGGGAAAAGGCAATGAAAGATCTTCCCTTAGAGCCTTCAGAGAGAACATGACCCTGATGACATCTTGATTTCAGACTTGTAGCCTCCAGAATTGTGAGAGAATAAATTTCTGATATTTTAAGCCAGGCAGTTTTATTTAAAACTACTTGACTTTGTATGGCAGCCATAGAAAACTAATGCACTATCCTGGAATAATAGATGAAAAGTAGAAGTGCCTTGTGAAGGTGCCTCAGGCAAACAGAAAACAAACTGGAGTGGAGGTAAGTTAGGGCTTCCTGAGAACGGTGTACTAGATTCTCACTGAGAAAGATGAAGGGAGAGTGCTCAAGCTCGGTGGCAAGTGAAATCAATTTAAGGAAAAGTAATTTCTGGTATTGTGTAGCAATCAGTTTCTTATCTCCACCACTGTAGCATAAGAAGGTTTAGATTTATAGAATTTGGGGGCAGGGATAAACAATAGGCATTGTGACAGGTTTTTAATTGTATGGAAGAGGATATTAGGCCTATACCTGTGAGACAGACCCAAAGAGTTGATTATGAGGGGGTAGCACCAATATTCTCCAGTATTCATTCCAGATAAAGTTTGCATAAGAAATTGAGATTAGGTTCAACATCACTAGCCATCAGGGAAATACAAATCAAAACCACAATGAGAGTTAGAATGGCAAAAATTAGCAAGACTGGAAACAACAGATGTTGGCAAGGATGTGGAGAAAGGGGAACCCTCTTACACTGTTGGTGGGAATGCAAGCTCATACAACCACTCTGGAAAACAGTATGGAGGTTCCTCAAGATGTTAAAAATAGAGCTACGACCAGCAATTGCACTACTAGGTAGTTACCCCAAGATACAGGTGTAGTGAAAAGAAGGGGCACATGCACCCCAATGTTCATAACAACAATGTCCACAATAGCCAAACTATGGAAGGAGTTAAGATGTCCTTCAACAGATGAATGGATAAAGAAGATATGGTTCATATGTACAATGGAATATTACTCAGCCATCAGAAAGATGAATACCTACAATTTGCATCATTATGGATGGAACTGGAGGGGATTATGCTAAGTGAAATAAGTTAAGCAGAGAAAGACAATTATCATATGGTTTCACTCATATGTGGAACATAAGGAATAACATGGAGGATCATAGGGGAAGGGAGGGAAAACTGAATGGGAAGAAATCAGAGAGGGAGACAAACCATGAGAGACTCTGGACTCTGGGAAACTGAGGGTTACAGAAGTGAGGGGGGTGGGGAGATGGGGTAACTGGGTGATGGGTATTAAGGAAGGCACGTGTTGTGATGAGCACTGGGTGTTATGCACAACTAATGAATCGTTGAACACTACATCAAAAACTAATGATGTACTATATGTTGGCTAACTGAACATAATAATAAAAATAAAATAAAATCTTTTGTTTATAAAGAAAAAAAGACATCGAGATCAGGACTTGGTATAATAAAAATTGTATGAATGCAATTTAGAATCAGTAGTTTGTAAGGTCACATTTTTGTTTATGAGGTTTTAGTTCTTTCGTGCTTCCTATTCAATTGTATTTAAAAAACAGAAAACAAAAAAACCAAACATTTCAACCTTGCCTCAGATGAAGCAAGAGAATTATTTTACTCATCTTGGAAAGGATCTTCTAACTTCCATTTCATCTAGTGATGAGATAAAAGAGTGAAGGTAGCTCTTTCAGTTCAAGAAACTGAAAAGGTGGCAGAATTGCAATAGACACCAAGGGGGACAAGAGGGTCAGACTTGACATAAGCTTGAGTATTTATCAATTGAAACCTGAGATTTTCCCTCACAATTCCAAATAGCCATCTGACAGTTGCTCCTAATAGCAAAAAATAAGCCCACCTGATGTTGGTTGGCAAGGGTCTCATTGCTCCCTGCTGTAGTCCAAGCAAGGATATAAGGGATGACAGTATACACGTTCATTGTGACATATTTTATTTGCTTCATCTTGACAACTCACTCTGATTATTTATAATCATTAGAGTTTTGCCATTGTTTCCTCTGGTTTTGAAATGTCCTGATTATTTTAGCCCTGACTGAATATCCCTTAATCTCAATCAAATCCTAAGAACTACTTCAAGAAACTTGCTCCAACATAGACTCCCATGGAAATCTTCCACTAAAGATGTGCTTAAACTTCCAATGGAAAAATGTGAGGCTGCCTTAATCATTCCTTATCAGTGCCAGGGCACACCCAGAAGGAGTCCTAAAAATGAGCTTTAGAGGAAAAACCTTTAAAGGAGAAAATATTAGGCTTCTGAATATCCTGATGAAAAATTGGCTCTTATTAGGATGTGTCTAATATTATATAAAGAACTATCATGGGTTTGGACTGACTTGATATAAATGGCAATACATAGCCATAAAATCAATAGATGCTAGATTTGTCAGAGATCTTAGCATTTACATAATCTAATCTCATTTATAGTTGAAGAAACTTGAATTGAGAGAAGTTAAGGGACACATACACTTAACATTCTCTACTTTGTAAACAAAAATATTTCCTGGACTCATCTAACATGACACCTCGTTGAATTTATTTATATGTCACATATGTCACTAGACTGTAATCTCTGAAAAACCGGAGTCCTGAAGTTTGGATGTTTCTACTATTTGCTTTTTGGGAATGCCAACTACATACTCTTAAATTTGAGTATTTTTTTCTTAATATACCATGATCTTCTTACCTTAGTTAGAGAAAGAAGTTGTTCTTGGAAAAATCAACAGTGATCTCTCAGATGCCATAAGTTGCTCTGAAAAATTCAGGCTAGTCAATGATTTAAAAAAAAAAAAAAAAGATGTGTTTTGTACTATATGAGAAGGAGCTATTGGTATAGGGATTGGGTCAAAGAATCCAAGAAATGTATACTTGTTGTTACTTTAAAAGTTTTCTTGCATTATTTAAATTTTGAGAGCTAAATTCTGTATATTGATGTCCTAGTTTAATGCAAATTGCGTTTTGTCAAATATTGATTTATTTTTCAAAATTTAGATTTCCAGAGATGGATTAATATTGTGCGAAAGCAACCAGGTCTAAATCCAAATTTTCTTCAGTCAATGCTGGTGTTCTATATCCGTATATCCTCTTCTTCCTAGTTCTTTTCTGTTTGATACTTATACTGGGAAATTCTCATTGTTGGAATTTGACCAGATAGTATTTTTTCTGACTGTTCCTTTTGACCTTTCCAATTTTATCTTATAGCCCAGTATCTGACTCATTGCCACATTGTAGCAGCATCTTGGAGAGGTAGTGACATTCAGGAAGGAAGACATAATAATGCATTTGATACTTTCTTGCCAAGGATCTCAGAAGACATTGTAGGGATTCTACTTGATTCTTGTTCTGTAAAAAAAAATCATGCAATATTGACTAAAATTCCCCCCCCTCTTTTTTGTGCTAGTTTTTTAATGGTTCCTGTAGAGTTTTTTCCTTGAAACTAGTGTTTGATGACTTGAGGTGAAATCTAGCTGCCCCTGTGGCTCAGTCCAAATTTACAGAGGAAGTCTTTTAGATCTGGAGGCAAAGACCACCTTAACCATCTTTATGCAGTTGGATGATTCCTGATACACTTGTCTCATGAAAAATGTGGCCTTGTATACCCAAAATTCATGAAGGAAAGAATTAATGGCAGCCTTTAATTTACTCATCATTTATAGCTTTAGGGTCCGTTCTGTGGAATCTCATATACTTGTTTTACAAACTGCATTTTGGATCATAAAAGCATTAAAACGACTGTCTGAAAACATTCAATAAATTAATGAGGTGGAGGAGATGTGACATAAGACTGGGAGAGAGTTGATCCTATTGTGTGTGCTGGCCAAACCACTGATAGCTGTACAGGATTAACTTCTCTGGGGCACTTTCTTCCTTCTGAAACAGATAGTCCTAGAACAGATGATTTTCAAGTTATCTCCCAATGTTTAACATCAATAATTAATGATAAATTAAAATAGCTTATATGTGCAGGTCTTCTGGAGAAGAGAGCAGATGACATTCCAAAGAGAGCAGTCACTATAGTACCTACCCTGGTGAATGTGAAGGCTTTCATGCCTAACCATTGAATCTTGAAAAGATTAAGAGAGTGATCTTTAATATAGCAACTTGGCGTCCTGCTACTCAGTCTGGAATTTTGTACACTTTATCAAATTTCTTTTTTGAAACAAAAGAACTCAAAGTTCTGGTTTCAAGACACTAAAACTATTTTTTAATTCATTCTGATTGACAACTCTTTCCCTTTTGTTGGCCTGGAAAGCAGGATTTAATGTTCATTTAAATAATATTTGTGTGAATGCGGTATTTTCAGTTGAAGAAATATATCTACTGAAGGCTCTTGTTTCTGTCCTTCAAACAGAATATGATCAAATGCATATTTTTGTATGTGTTCATTAGCTTTTTTTGACTTTATTTTTTTATAATAAAATACCAAAAGCCACATTTCTTTGGAGAAAATAAAGGAAAAGCATGCAGCATGGATGACAGCTACTGTGTTGAACAACTCTCCCTCCACATACCCATTTGCTTCAGCTTCACTGAACCCAGGAGCTGAGACAATTACTGCTGAAAATGCAGTGCCCCTCACCCTTGACACTTTGCCAACAAATTCTTTACCTCCCCCACTTGCCAACAAATTCTTTACCTCCCCCACTTCAGCATTGCTTTTGTCAGAGTCTGGGGAATCTAACATCAACAGTAGTACAGGCTTATTATCAATGGCTTTCAAGAAGGAAAAAAAATAACTTACTCTTTTTTCATAGTAAAACTTGGGAATGAGCAGCAAACTCATTAACTGCTGTTAGACTGGGCTATAGTTTCTGGACTTCTCTTTAAGTTTGCAGAAGTGTATCTTTTGTTCTTTCTTATCCAAACTTCAGTTTATCATATTGCCAAGCAATTTTTGGAATAGGTGTTTTTATTTAAAAAGAATTACTTTATGGTTTTCTTTTGATTTCAGATAGTTTTACTCTCTTTCTTGAAGATAAAAGAAATAAAAATTCTCTAGATTCCCCTAATTCTGTCATTTGTAGAACGTGAATTAAATACCTATCATATTTAATAATTTGAGTAACAATTTGGGACAATATCAATATTTTTAAAGGTAGAAGGTTTTGAAAAATTTTGAGTATGTATTTTATTTTGCGCTGATTTTTAAAAAATCAATGAATTGTTCCATTTATTTCTCTGAAAACCTTCTGAGAAAGGTTTAATGTCATTTCTCTTTATACATGAGGCTGAAAGGCTAAGAGAGGTTAAAAAAACCTGCTCATGGTCACATCACTTCTAATAAATGGAGGAAGCAGGATTCAAATGTGAATATGACTCCCAAATTTGTGCTTTCAATAACTCTGTGCTACATTCTTCTAAGCTTATGGGCTAGTAGGAGAAGTGAACATACAGGTTCCAACAATGCCAGGAAGTACAATAATGACTTAAAGTGTACACTTAATGAGTAGAGACTAACCATTTTAAAAGTCTGTTTCATAAAACACAATTCTAAGGAGATAATTCAAATGCTTGAATTAAATTTCATGAAGGTTGAGGTTGATATGTGACCAATCCATCACCAAATGGAATCTATTTCCAACTTTTTGTGATCATTGGAACAGTTTCATTCTTTTCATTGGTTGATTTTCTAATTAGGATAGGTTTAAATTTAGGCATGTCAATAAAATTACATGAACACCATAACTCCTTTTTCATTCTTATATTTTCATGGTAAAATTATTAAAGAAAATAAGACTAGTCTGATGTAGAAATTTTTACTTTGCCTATATTCTCTGGTATTTCATAACATGAGTATTATTTTTAGTTGTAATCAGAGTGTACCTGTAATTTAGTATACTGCTTTTTGCACATAACATCACATCATATATTCATAGCTTATAAAAATTTAAACTGAAATGACTGGATTGTGTTTCTAAGAGAGAATAATAAATGAGGTACTCTCATAGAACACATTTTTTGTGGTCTATGAAGAGAAAAATTTATGGTTTAAATTCTTTTGGTGGACTTTTTTTAAAACGTTTTTTTTTAAATACAGAAAACTATAAAGAATAAAAAAATAAAAGCCTGTAATCCTTTCTGTCAGATACTCTCTAGTGATTTTAAAATTAAAGTATCAAACATTTCTGATTTTAAAATTCACTTAAGAAGGCTATAAAAGCATGAAAAAAATCCCCCTCACCTTCCGAGTCCTTGTGTGCAAGAGTAACCATGATTAATTTGTTGCTTATTCTTCTAGATAAAAATAGGCACCATTATGTGTGCATGTGTCCTTTTATTTACCAAAAGGGAGCATGCAAATATTCTGTCCTATATATAGACTATTACATTTAATAACACTTCTTAGGATTCTTTCCGTATATCATGAATAGTTCTATTACATTTTGAAAGCTTCATTCTGCATAATATTCCATTGTAAGTTTCTTATAATAATATAATAATAATAATTATAAGTTTCTTATGTGAACAGCCCCCTATTAATGAAAGATTTTTCCCATTTATTTGGTCTATAGTAGATTTTAGGTTTTGCAATAAGAAAGCTACAGTCAGTGTTCTTACACAAGTATCTTACTACTGTTTTTCCATCAGATCTACATGGTAAGATTTTCTAAGTTTAGTTGCTAGAGCAAAAAGATGTTGGCATTTAAAATTTGGATGAATATTGCTAAATTGTTCTGTATATATGTTGTACCAGTTTTGTCCCCCAAAGTGAACAGCAATAGCTAACTGTCCACAGTGCTCTGTGCCAGGCACTTACTATTGACAATATTTAACATGTATTAACTCATTTAGTCCTAACATTGATTCTAGAGTTAGATACCGTATCACCCAACCACATTTTATAGATATGGAACTGAGGTGTGATTAAGTGGCTAAATCATTTAGCTAATGTCATTTGACTAATAAATAAGGGGGCCAGAGTATGAACTCAGGCAGTCTGGCTCCAAAGTCTATGCTTTTAACCACCCTACATATTCCTTAATGGTGTAGGAAACAGTATATATTATCAACTTTTAAATTTTGACTAATACAGTAAGTGAAAACAAGTCATTTTGAATTGTCTTTTTTTATAAGTGAAATTAAATATATATTTATATTTGCCACATTTCTTTCTTTTCTTGTAAACTACACTTTTATATCTTTGCATGGTTGTATATTGGGTTATTCAATTTACTTAGTAATTTTTACAAACTCTTAATTAAAAAACATGAACAGTACCACTTTATCGTGTGTTGCAATAAATTTTCCAAAGAGAAGTTTTATATCTTTATACATTCAAATTTATTGAGTTTTAGCTCTTAGATTTTATGTTCTTAAACTTTTTGTTTTATTTTAAGTACTTTTGTTGTAAGAATATAAGAATTCAGGGGGAGAAAGGATTTCTGGCTTTCATAATTAAAAAGAAAGGTTGTGTTTAAGATAGTTCTTGATGGCTGTTAATATTTTTATAGATTGAGAATAGCTGAGAAGAAGGCAAGTATTTGGGAAAGGCCATTTATAGACGAAGAAGTGGCAGAGCAATCTGCTCAGGCTAACTCTCTGGATGAGTAGGAAGAAGTGGATCTTTGATTGAATAAGTACACCTACCCTCTTTGGGCAGCATCATTGGACATATATATCTGAGGCGCTGCTATTGCCTATGTTTTTTAATGTACTTTGTCTAGAAACATAGAAACTCAGAGACTGGGAAATGTAAAGTAATACTATGCAGAGATTAGTCTGAGATGGCTAAGAAAATCCCTACATTCTTTGTTTGTAACCACGAAAGACACCTGATTCTTTTTGTGAAATGCCTGCAGTTTTTTACCTAAGCCAGCTTTGTCCTAAACAAGGGCTAAAAACAGAGGGCATCATCTGACGTAAAATTAAAAGACTTCTGTAGAAGTGACTTCTATAGTGTCTATACTAGTTTATTTATGAAGACACACCACCATTTGGGATTTAGTCCTACTCTGACATTTGTTGATTTTAATATCTATAACTGGTTTCTAGCAAGCTGCTTTCTATCCCATGTCTGAAAAATAAAAATGAAAGGTTAGAAGGCCATTGTTTGTTTGATCAGTTTGTATGAGCCCAGCTGTTAGAACATTGAGTATGAATTTAGATAAGGGAAAAATTGGCCTCATCTGTCCAGGCTCTCCTATTGTGTTTTACCAATTACAGTTTATGGGGAAAAATCAGAAGGAGAAAATACTTGGCAGTAATGAAGCAGTTGACAATAGGAAAATGCACTGAGTGAAATTCTAAGAGCACCTTGGATTTCCAGCCTTTATTCATAAATTCTCTGTCCTGTTTCCTTTGCTTTTTTTTCTGTCTCTGATTGTTCTTAATTTCCCTTCCTCTCCTTCAATTATATAAAATAATAATAATAACTATTTTTTTCCTAAGGGATGGTGGCAATGGCTAATTGTTATTAAAATTATACTTTTCCCATTTTAAATTTTCTCTGGGAATTGACGCAGGTTTGAGTTAGTCCTAAGTTTCACTAGAGAGTTTTGTACAAAATATTCATATCAGGTTCTCTAGTAGAAAAAAGAATAGCATCAAATGACAGTATAACCATATAACCTCACTGAAGATAGATAAAAAAATATTCTGTTGCATCTGTGAAAAATATATATTTAATTGAAAAAAAAAAAAAACAGATGTATATAAATCCAAGCTGCTCTCTATCCCAATTTAAATTGAGTGGCCTTACTGAGGTGTTGACTCTGGCCCTGGGGAGTTCCTACTCCGAGTGCTGAGCCAGTTACAAATGTGTTTTCAGTCAAATACAATTACTGAAGAATGCAAACATAATGTTTGCCATCCAAGACCTTTGTAACACGAAACCCCAGATTAGCTTGCACTGAAGGCCTTTTGAGTGAAGATCAGTCTGAAAAGATTTTGCGGGAAAGATGGTATAGCTAACCAGATAGAGGAATCTGACTCCAGATCTAGCTGGAGGCCCCTCCTCTTCACAAGTATCCACCGCAGCTATTACATGTTTGCCTCATTAAAGCGACAGAGGTGAGCCAAGATAAAGAGAAGGATATCATCTCTATCTTAACTGTAATATCAGTGTGAGGTTTACTATTTGGGGACAGAGGATTAGGCTCATTTTCCAAGGAGGGATTTATATAATAATCAACTTAATCTGTGTTTAATAAGGTTTTTGTTCTTTTGTGTTCACTGTAATGTGGAAGTAATTTCAGTATGTCTGGACAGAGGTCCCCCCCGGCTCACATCTTAGTAAGGTACACATCGACAGAGCTCCAGGCAGCGTCACACAGAGGAGCGCATCATTTCTGGCTGCATGTGGCTGACTGCATCGACAGATTGGATTTAAACGGTTAGAGCATTTCTTCCCTATCCTATAATGCCTGATACAGCTGGGTTTTATTAATTAATAGTGTACTAATCACCAAAAAATCAAAATCTTTTCAGAAATGCTCTGTGGTTTGTTTCCTACCTCGTAACACTTATATAGTATGAGCAAAGTTAATTTCCGTATTATTAGAGCGATGAGAATGCTTGCCTTTGAAATCTGTACATGCACATAAAAATGTACATGTGTTTGCATATATATATATCAATAAGATGCTGTGATACAAAGGTGAATATCTTGGTAGATCCTGATGCTGAATTTGTTGAACTTTTTAAAATATGGAAATTACTGGAAGGATTATCATCAATACTTTAGGAATCCCATTAACGATGGTACTGCAGAATGAGTGCTCTGCTTTGGATGTCAGGAGATCTGAGATCTTGCCCAAGTCAAATATTGGTACTGTGAGATTGTGTAAGTCATTAAACTCTCTGAGCCTTTATTTTTACTGTGAAAATAAGAAAGTTGAGTTAGCTAATCTCTAAATTGCTCTCCAGGGCCAAAGGGCTGTGGTCATGACCAAAGGGATCCGCTAATGAACTTCCCTTACAGAAGTTTCCAAGTTGAAAGCAGAATCGGATTGCTTCTAGAAGAACAGTGTGCTACTGAAAGGAAGTTCTATTTAATACTGTAAGACTCAAGAGTGAAACTGGGTAAAATAAAAATTCACACTTGTTTAGAGTTCATAATTTGTCAGTGTTTGTTGGACTTAGCAGAGATTTTCCTCTTTTATTCAAAACTATTTATATTCTTGAGGATACATGGTATAAAATCCATATTTCTAAATATATCTCCATCAAGTCTCAATAGCTTATTTAAAACTGCTCCAGTTACATGCTTCTGCATAATAAATTACCCCAAAACATAGCACCCTAAAACAACAATCATTTTATTATACTCCTAAGTCTGAGTGTCATAAACATGAGAGTAGTTCACCTCTGCCTCAGAGTTGAAGGGGTTCACTTGGGATAGCTCAAACAGCTGTGCACTAGCTGGGATTGCTGACTTGGAGTCATATGAGTATGGCCTCAGTTCTTGTAGTTGGCTGATGTCTCTCACTTCCTTGGCCTTGGATGATGCCTGTGCTGGCTGGAAGAGCCAAGGCTTTTCTCCCATGCCTGGTGACTTCATGGTTGTCCATGTGGGCCACTGGCTCACTGTGTAGCTAGGGTGGGCTGCTCACAGCATGGCAGTCTCAGGGTAATTGGGTATCCCACATGGTCACTGCCTTCCAAGAAGGAGAAAGCAGAAGCCACCAATGCTGTTAAAGATTAGGCTGGAACTGGATAATGTCACTTTTATCATACTCTACAGGTACAACCAGCTTCAGTGAGGAGAGAAAATATTTCCACCTCTGGGTGGTAGGGGTAGTCAAGAATTTGCAGCCATTTTTAATCTGCCACAGTAACCACTCCTGATGGATTATTTCCCTAGAAACAGAAGATTTGTTTAGATTTTGTCAATTTTGTCAAATTTTGTCTCAATGTGGATATCTGTTTCTTTTTGGTTATTGGCAAGTTTAAACTTCCAGATTTTTCTAAAAGGGGCATTAAACCAGAATCAAGGTACAACTAATATTCAGAAGGCCACTCACAAGGCTTACTTGTTTTACAAAATTGCCTTCAACAGCTCAATGTAGGCATCAGAATGTAAAGGGCTTTCTGCATCAGAAACTAGTACTTTGACCTCTAATTTGAGGCCATCTCATTGGAAAAATTATAGAGCCTTACTGTTAATGGTTAAAGAAGTAATCTTGGAGAAACCCAGAGTATTAGTTTGCAGGTGATGTGATAAAAAGATACTACAAACTGGATGGCTTAAACATCAGAAATTTATTTTCTCATAATTCTGGAAGCTAAAAATCTGAAATCAAGATGTCAGTGGGGTTAGTCTCTCTAAGGGACATGAGGGAAGAATTTATTGCAGACCTCTCTCTTTGGCTTATAGATAGCTGTCCTCTTTCTGTGTTATCACATTATTTTCCTTACATGTCTGTGTCAAAATTTCCTCTTCCTACAAGCATATACCAGTCATATTGGATTAGGGCCCACCCTAGTGACCTCTTTTAATTTGATTATCTCTTTAACTTGATTATCTCTAAATACAGTCAATTCTGTACTGGTCCTGGGGGCGGGGGGTGGTTAGGATTTCAACATAAGAAATTTTAGGGGGACAGACAGAATTCAACTCACAATACCCGAATATACTGCACTATTTCTTCCAAGCTCCCATGTCTGTGCCTAGCACTTCAACCATAAACTGGCTATATATTATGAGAGAGAAAGACAGAGATGGGCAGAGGGACACACACACACACACACACACACACACACACACAGAATTTAAATCATATGCCCTAGAAACAGACCTCACCAAACTGGAGCAAATCTTAACCAATCACTTTACCAGAACCTTTTGTTTCTAAAGCATTGCTATTTGTTATGAGAGGAAATTATCTTTTGTTTCTTTTCAGTCCGTCCTACCTAATTAAAATCAATATGACATGTTGTACTGTCTTATCTACATGAGCCACTTACAGTATATTGCCAGGTTTTTTTGTTTTTGTTTTTGTTTTAATTTTATGGGCTTATTTGCCAAGGAATCATTTGTTTTCATATTACAAAGTGGCTCAGCTGTTCTTCATTGCACACGGAAAGTATTGCCTGACAAGTGATTGTCCAAAACTCACCAGGCCGTGCTTGTGCAGGGTCACAGAGGATGCTCATGGCATACACAGGCTGACTTACGTGCAGTAAGCTTGCCTTGCTATCTCACTGTCCAAACTCCCATAGTTCTTGACAAAGGGAAAAACCAGAATGACACAGAGAATTAAAGGATAATGGAACCGAAATGATGTTGAGCATCTTAATTAGAGACTTTGGCAGGATGTAATCATACATTTGTGTTGAATATTGTAATGAGGGGGATATGAGAATAATATTTGAAAGAGAAAGATGCTTTAGTGAGTCGTCAGTAAAATCCGTTATTGTAAAGAATGTATAATAAATTGGACAAAGTTTTGTAAAATAACCTTCCCAATGTTTATCAGGTATTTTTTAAGTATATATTTTAATTCCAGTTAGTTAACATACAGTGTTAGATTAATTTCAGGAGTACAATTTCGTGATTCAACACTCTATACATCACCCAGTGCTCATCACAAGTGCCCTCCTTAATCCCCATCACCTGTTTCACCCATCCCCCACCCACCTCCCCTCTGGTAACCATCAGTTTGTTCTCTGTAGTTAAGAGTCTGTTTCTTGGTTTGCCTCTCTCTTATTTTTTCCCTTTGCTTGTTTGTTTTGTTTCTTAAATTCAACGTATGAATGAAATCATGTGGTATCTTTATCTTTCTCTGACATATTTCGCAGAGCATTATACTTTCTAGCTCAATTCATGTTGTTGCAAATGACAAGGTTTCATCCTTTTTTATGGCTGAATAATATTCCTGTGTGTGTGTGTGTGTGTGTGTGTGTGTGTGTGTGTATAATACTCTTCTGTATCCATTCATCAATTGATGGATACTTGAGCAGCTTCCGTATCTTGGCTATTATAAATAATGTTGTTTAAACATAGGGATACCTGTGTCCCTTTGAATTTGTGTTTTTGTATTCTTTGGGTAAATACCTGGTAGTGGGATTACTGGATCATAAGGTAGTTCTATTTTTAATTTTTTGAGGAATCTCCATACTGTTTTCCACAGTGGCTGCATCAGTTTGCACTCCCACCAACAGCACAAGAGGGTTCCTTTTTCTCCACATCATCACCAACTCCTTTGTTTCTTGTGTTGTTGAGTTTAGCCATTCTGACAGGTATGAGGTGATATCTCATTGTAGTTCTGATTTGCATTTCCCCAATGATGAGTGATGTTGAGCATCTTTTCATGTGTCTTTTGGCCATCTGTATGTTTTCTTTGGAAAAATGTCTGTTTGTGTCTTCCGCCCAGTTTTTAAATTGGATTATTCACATATGGGGTGTTAAGTTTTTATAAGTTCTTTATATATTTTTGGATACTAACCCTTTATCAGATAAGTCATTTGCAAATATCTGTTTATCAGCTTCTTAATGTGAAAGAGTATGTTTCCAATTTATTGCAAACCCCTATAGCATTATTTACTTATTTAGAAGGAAAAAATTTAGATTATTTTTGTCAGTCTTTTGAGTTCTCCATTCCAAGATCTATCAATAGATTGTGAACTCAGTAGAAACCAAATGAATGTGCTTTTAACACATCCTATGTGGGGTGCTGCATTTACTTAAATGAAGCTATTGTTCCAACATCAGTAGGACATCCATTTAAATTTTTTCCTTTATTGACAATGAGTTTTTCTCTTCATTCACATTATATACTTTAGGCCATCTGCAGGAAACAATACATATACTAAATAGATGCTAGATGAGGAGTGGAGGGTGATGCTCACTGGTTAAAGTGACTATTGAGTATGTATGTGACTCAACCTGAGCTTTGTGGCACTGCTCTAACATTGACCATAGGGCTAAGGTGTTTGAACATGGCTCTGAGCTTAGTTTTCTGAGTGGTATTACTTTCCAATACAAGAAATAATTTGCAATCAATATAATTTTAGAATACAAAATCTCTATAAGGTCATTGTAGGAGGATTAGAAAATAAAGTTTACTGGAAAAATACTCTAAATTTTATTATTTAATGAACAGCATGACTAATAAGCCGTAAGTATTAAAAAGCTGGAAAGAAATAAATGTATTTTGGCAACCAGGTTTTCAACAGAAGGAGTCTACGAATTGAAAACTCCCTATCAGAGCAGGTTGGGTTTACAAAACTTATAAATAATTTCAGAGCAAACTAGGCACAGATTGACACCCCGAAAAAGTTGCAGAATTAATCTCTCATAACAGTATTTGAAGACTGCTGTCACTGTCATTCCTTTAGCAAATAGTCACTGAGCTGTGACAAGCACAGTGCTTGGGGCTGTGAATAATGCACTGCTGTATAAGATAGACTCTGACATCAAGTCCGTGGTTTGTGTCACTTACTTGACAGGCATTTATTGAGAACTACCTATACAGTAGGCACTGTGCTAAGTATGCCCTGAGGATTAAATAGAAGATAAGATACAGTCTTGTCTGAAAGATTTACTGCTTCACCAGCCAATTTCTGGGAATTCAGCAGCTAAGTTTGTATTAACCCCAAGAAGACAATAGCTAATTAAATAGAAATTTTCTGCATTATTATTTCTCAGTCAGGTAACCCATATCTTATTTCCCACCTTCCTTCTATATTCTTATTACTTTGCCCAGCCTTTGTAATGGTATTCCTTTTGGATTCTGGGTTTTGGAACCTCTGATCATGTTTTGGTGTTTCCCATACTGTGCTGAATTGTTTAACTACTTCTATATTTTGACTGGTTTTCTCAGCTATCTTCTGTAACTGGTTCTCAATTTATGCTTGCTTTGACCTCTCATCTGTTATGTCCTGGAACTACTGTCTGCTGCCTGAAAACTTGTTTTTTCCCCCCCAGAAAGCCTCATTTTGGTGTTCCACATAGTTGCAGTACTAGTATGAGAAATATTCATTGTCTGATCTTGAGAAACGACTAAAATCTTTACTGAACATGTATTTTTAATTTTGATGCATTAAAATAAAAATGCCACTGTTTTTAGCATATTAAAGGAAGGGAAACTTGCATATGAAAATAGAGAAATTAATTTAATTCTACTAATAACTTTTCCTAGGTTTCTTGAAAATAAGCAGAAAAAGACTGGGAAAAGAGCCTTTATATGGAATTTAGTGGAATTTGAAGTCACCAGAAAATAAATTTGCCATCAGCATTTTTTTTTTCTTTTCAAATTTCCCATCATATCTTAGGCTGTTGTTTGTTAGCCACTGGAGTGCTCCTGCATTCCCAGACACCCTGTTCATTCTTCTAAACATAAGAATTTAATTTGCATTTTGATACCAATTTCTCCAGCTAGAGTATTATTAAGTACATATTTTTTCGTATCAACCTTGCCTTGCCTTGTTGCAGCAATAAAAAGTGTTGTATTTATTCTAGTCGTATATATAGTGGCTTTCTATAATTAGATTAAACCTCCATTTCACAAATTTTTGAAAAGAAGTCTTAAAAAAAAAAAAAACTTGATGGGAGAATTTGATAACAATGCCAAAATTGTATGGTTGATTTCTAGAGTGCTATGCTCTTCTATATTGAAATAATTTAAAAATCAAAATTGAGGTAACTTAGAATTGTGTTTCTGATTGCCTTAAAGGACTTGGTTGGGAAATTTTAAGAAAATTGTGTAGAGCTATTTTCTCTACTTGGAGAGAGCCTGGGTTTTTCAGATTTTGTCTTTATGAGATCTATATTTTCAACAAAATATCTTTCCCTAGGTCTGATTTTAAATAAAATTAATCAAACTACTTTAAAAAGGAGACAGTCAACTAAGAAATTATTTCTTTGGCCTGTATGATATTGAATTTTCAGTTTAACTGCTTTTCTATTGTATACTCCCTTGCTCTACCCTTTCTGCTGTCACAGTTTATGTTAAACTAAGTTGATTATTCATTTTTTTTAAAATGACAGGTATATAAAATTTTAATTCAGTGTTAATGACAGTAGAGAAAGGACTGATTGTGCATTCATTTGAAAATGAGTTTACCATACTAAAACTTCAGAGTCATTATCTGGCTTTCTGGATTGCCTTGATTTTTACATTGAAGATTTTGTCAAGAGCAATCTCTGGGTTACTAGAACCATGCCTTCTTGGACAAACATAACTCTGTAAAACTATTAACAAAGCACCCAACCTTGATAGATGGTTCATTTATGCTCTGCTTTCATATGAACCTGTATTTCACTTGTACAGGAAATTATTTAGTCTCAGAAAAATTATAATATACTTTTGTTATGCCTTTAGGGATTCAATTAGTTCAATGATGTTTGAAAATACTAGTGATGGTAAGTAATGGGCTATAGACATTTGCAGCAAGCTTCTATATATCATAACATAGCATTTTGCTGCAACTGATTTGCCAAAGAACCTAAAGCTCATACAGGTCTATGCTATCTGCTTGAGGTAGAATTGTGAAGGGGAAGCGGGCACTGAGTCCACTATGCCAGGTATTGTTTTAGGCACTACCAAAACAGGGATAAACAAAACAGGTAACAATGTTTCCCTCTAATGAGGGAAGACATAAAAACTAAGATGGACAGAATGAATGAATGAATGAATGAGTAAATGAACATTTAGTGTCAGTGATAAGTGCTAACAATACAAATATTGTAAGGGTGATCACTAGGGAGTATAGAAGTGACCTTAAAATTTCAAATAGAGTGACAGAAGAAGGCCATACTGAAAAAGTGATATTCCATTAGTGAAAGAGGGTGAGAATCTGAGAAAAATGTTCCTGGCATAGAAAAGAGGAAATTCAAAGACTCTGGGGCAAGAATAAGTCTGTTACCTATAAAGAACAGTAAGATGTCAGTCTGATGAATTTGTTAATCTCACAGATGCCAACTCCCCACTTGGAAAGTTAATTACAAGAAAATATCACTAATACTTCTTTGAAGTATATAAAAAAAAATTGTGAGTATTCAGAGCCATCAATGCCAACTATTCACTTATTTCATCAATTTCACACGTAGATATACTTTTCTAAAGCATAAGGATGTTTGTATGTGATTATGTGCAAGCTATTTGGAAGGAGTTTTCTTATGACAGGAAAAATTCTGGAGGAGAATTGAAAGTTAAGACAGTTGAAGTGGGGCTCCTGGGTGGCTCAGTTGGTTAAGCGACTGCCTTCGGCTCAGGTCATGATCCTGGAGTCCCTGGATCGAGTCCCACATTGGGCTCCCTGCTCAGCAGAGAGTCTGCTTCTCCCTCTGACCCTAACCCCTCTCATGTGCTCTCTCTCATTCTCTGTCTCTCAAATAAATAAATAAAATATTTAAAAAAAAAAAAAGACAGTTGAAGTGGATTTTACATAAACTATAGATCTGAGAATTTAACAATCAGAAGATGAAAAAGAAAAAAACTCAGAGGTATATTTTAACATATTTTCACTGTTATTAATCTGGTTTTTGTAGGTCAGTGATATTTGAAGTATTTGACTCTGTCATATTTTCCCTATCTTGTTGCCCATTTTGTTTATATCATAGTCTTCTATAAATTAGAGCTGAGAAGTCTGTCTCTACACACACACACACACACACACACACACACACACACACAAACACATGTTAAATATATACAAATGTTAGTATTTGTGTGTGTGTGTATAGCATCAGATATATAAAAATAATTAAAATAGCTATTATTATTGAGTGCCAGGCACATTTCTATGTATTTTATATCTACTATATCATTTGTTCATCATAGTAGCCCCCTAAGTGATGCATTATTGTTATCCCTATTTTATAGAAGAAGAAACTAAAGCTCAAGGAGATTATAAGTTTTAGCCATGGTTATCTAGCTTATGAATGAGGGGCAGAATTTTCTTCTAAGAGAGTCTAAATAAGGGCTCAATGAGGGAATCAGGATGTATTTGGTAACTACACCTAAAAAAAGTACAGTGGTTTGCTGTTATCAGAACCAAAATTGGAAAGGGAATGGGAAGGAGCATAGACACCTAAAAAACGCATCTAATCTGACCCAATTGTGCATAGTAATAGAGTTCTTTGGGAGAGATAGAAGATGAAGATTCTTGATCTTACAGACTCTATAGACAGTGAAAGATGATTCCTAGAACCAAGAATTATTAGGCTGATATATAGCCAGCTGATGAACCAATTACAATAGGTAAGGGACTGACAAACTTATAAACATACTTAGTATTCGTAATTTTTCATAATTTATCTTTAGTTGTATAAAATGTGCTATTTGAGGGCAAAATTTTTATTACAAAGCGACATCTAAAATGAGCTTTTAAATTTTGATTTTCATAGTGTTTCTAGAGTAGAAGTAAATTTTATTGTATTTTCTTCTATTTAAGCTAGCAGAAAATAATCTATTTACTAAAAAAAAAGCTATGATGATATGTTTTGCAAGAATATACTGAAACTGGGCGCCTGGGTGGCTCAGTTGGTTAAGCGACTGCCTTCGGCTCAGGTCATGATCCTGGAGTCCCTGGATCGAGTCCCGCATCGGGCTCCCTGCTCGGCAGGGAGCCTGCTTCTCCCTCTGACCCTCCCCCATCTCATGTGCTCTCTCTCTCTCATTCTCTCTGTCTCAAATAAATAAATAAAATCTTTAGAAAAAAAAAAAAAAAAAGAATATACTGAAACAAAAAAACATTTTCAGGTTTTTAGACTAAGAAATTCACAAAATTATTAATATTCATGGCCTTTGTTTTACAAACAAATCTCTCTCTCTGTGCCTGAATGTATTTTTTTCTTTGTTTTCATTTGTTATCTCATTCCAAATTTATTTACTGGAAGCAATAATATTTTATTTTTCATTAAAAAAGCCATATTCCTGCTTAGAAAAAGGTAAAAATTGTGTAAAATTGATTGGTATAGAATAGTCCCCTTCGACTGGCTGATGACTAGCTGCATACCCAAAGGGCAGTTATGAATTTTAAGTAATCAAATACTGGTTTTAAAATGAAACAAGAACACAATTATGCAAAGTAATTTTCTCAAAATATAATTGATAATGCATGGTGTACAGGTGCAAAAGAATACATTGGGCCCAAGGTACTATATATCATCTTTAATCAACTATCTCAGATTTGGTTAGGGACTGCTATTCACTAGGGTATATTGTAATCTCAGGGCCTCCTTCCACATTATCACACCAATGAGACAGTTATATCAGATTCATCCAAGGTGAATGAGAAATTCTAATCCTCATGACTTTTAGATAATTTAGTGTGTTAGAAGAACTTGGGCTGTTATAAGAAAGATGATTACTTTGTATTGTGTTGGGAGGAACTCATTGATTGTTCACTGCCAGTTTCTTCTAGGCTAAGTTTATTTTTTATACTCATGCTCTTTTCAGGAATAATTCCAAGCATATTTTTACAGTAGACTAGGAGAAAACCAAGAAAACCTCCCATGCTTGCAAGTTAACCAGCCATCTAAATTGCTACAAAGGCGAGGGACTCAATGTAAATTAAAACCAGAGTGGGTACTGTGGAAGAAGGGCCAAGTCTTTTGAATAGCAGAGATTAGCAAGACTGCTTATGGGAAAATTGTTCATTGCAGGCCCTCCTTCAAAATAATTTAATTTTAAAGTAAGAATTGGTAATTTATATTTCCACCTTTGAACTGGCTAGTTAAACATTTTTTATATGCTTGGTCTTCATCCATGGAGAGTTTTAAATTTGATAATTAAGTCCCATTTCTTTCTAGCTTTTTAACCAGAGCTAATAATATTTCGGTTGTTGTTGTTTCTTTGAAGTGGAGAAATATTGTTGCTCAAGACAAAAGATAGGTCAAGTTTTGATTCTCCACATTCTTCTTTCCCTTCTTAGTTTGCCAACAGCTAGCTATATGGGACATTTTTATTATTTTATTCTGATTGTACAAAACATTTTTGTTACCAACTGATAGTTCTACTCAATATTATCATAGGAAAGCTTATAGAGTCTGTATATTTTAGCCTTTTCATATAAGTAGGTGCACTGTGGAGCTTCTTTTTTGAAACACTTAGAAGATGTGTGGAACATTTTGTAATAAATAAAGCACAATTATAAACTTATATGGTGTCATAGAAGAATTTGAAAAAAAATCTAAATGATAGGGTATCTTTTTCTTCATACTTGCTTCACTAAACTATGTAAATTCCATATTATCTAGGGCTTGCTAGATTTGTTACAACATGATATCTCAGATCTACTTACTTTCATTTAAACATTGAAGATAGATTGAAACAGCTTTGGTATCAAAATAAACATGTGAATGTTTCTAGTTGTGGTTTGAATTAGGAATCAAATATAATGTGTTGGAATTGATATTATAAATTTATTAAAATGTTACTCAGTACTTTTTCTGCAAATATATTGTCATCAGGCTGTTTATGAAGAAAAAACACTGTTTACAAAAGTAATGTGAAATTAATTTGAGAAAGGAGTTGAAACCAAACAAAAAATAGGCATTATCAGTTTACTGAAGAACAAACCATTGGTTATGGCTGTGAAGTTATTGTTCACAAATATGGTTCAATGTGGCCCTATAATTTTAGACATCATCTCCTACTGTTCCTTTTATCTTTTTTTTTAAATTTTATTTTATGATGTTATGTAAGTCACCATACAATACATCACCGGTTTTCGATGCAGTAATCCACGATTCATTGTTTTCATACAACACACAGTGCTCCATGCAGTATGTGTCCTCCTTAATACCCATCACCGGGATAACCCATTCCCCCACCCTCCTCCCCTCTAAAACCCTCAGTTTGTTTCTCAGAGTCCATAGTCTCTCATGGTTCATCTCTCCCTCCGATTTCCTCCCCTTCATTTTCCCCTTCCTTCTCCTAATGTCCTCCATCCTATTCCTTATGTTCCACAAATAAGTGAAAGCATATGATAATTGACTTTCTCTGCTTGACTTATTTCGCTTAGCATGATCTCCTCCAGTCCCATCCATGTGGATGTAAAAGGTGGGTATTCATCCTTTCTGATGGCTGAGTAATATTCCATTGTATATATGGACCACATCTTCTTTATCCATTCATCTGTTGAAGGGGGCATCTCGGCTCTTTCCACAGTTTGGCTATTGCGGACATTGCTGCTATGAACACTGGGGTGCATATGGCCCTTCTTTTCACTACGTCTGTGTCTTTGGGGTAAATACCCAGTAGTGCAATTGCTGGGTCATAGGGTAGCTCTATTTTTAATTTTTTGAGGACCCTCCACACTGTTTTCCAAAGTGGCTATACCAGCTTGCATTCCCACCAACAGTGTAAGAGGGTTCCCCTTTCTCCACAACCTCTCCAACATTTGTTTTTTCTTGCCTTGTCAATTTTTACCATCCTAACTGGTGTAATGTGGTATCTCAATGAGGTTTTGATTTGAATTTCCCTGATGGCTAATGATGAATATTGTTTCATGTGTCTGTTCGCTATTTGTATGTTCTTTGGAGAAGTGTCTGTTCATGTCTTCTGCCCATTTTCTGACTTGATTGTTTTTTGGGTGTTGAGTTTGAGAAGTTCTTTATAGATCTTGGATACCAGCCCTTCATTGGTAGTGTCATTTGCAAATATCTTCTCCCATTCTGTGGGTTGCCTCTTTGTTTTGTTGCCTGTTTCCTTTGCTGTGCAGAAGCTTTTTATCTTGATGAAGTCCCAAAAGTTCATTTTTGCTTTTGTTTAGCCTTTGGAGATGTATCTTGAAAGAAGTTGCTGTGGCCCATGTCGAAGAGGTTACTGCCTATGTTCTCCTCTAGGATTTTGATGGATTCCTGTCTCACATTGAGGTCTTCCATCCATTTTGAGTTTATCTTTGTGTATGGTGTTAGAGAATGGTCGAGTTTCATTCTTCTGTATATAGCTGCCCAATTTTCCCAGGACCATTTATTGAAGAGACTGTCTTTTTTCCATTGCACATTTTTTCCTGCTTTGTCAAAGATTCTTTGACCACAGAGTTGAGAGTCCATATCTGGGCTCTCTATTCTGTTCCATTGGTCTATATGTTTGTTTTTGTGCCAGTACCATGCTGTCTTGGTGATCACTGCTTTGTAATATAGCTTGAAATCAGGCAACGTGATGTCCCCAGCTTTGTTTTTCTTTTTCAAGATTTCCTTGGTGATTCAGGTCTTTTCTGATTCCATACAAATTTTAGGATTGTTTGTCCCAGCACTTTGAAAAATGTCATTGGAATTTTGATCGAGATGGCATTGAAGGTATAGATTGCTCTGGGTAGCCTAGACATTTTAACAATGTTTATTCTTCCGATCCAGAGCATGGAATATTTTTCCATCTTTTGGTGTCTTCTTCAATTTCTTTCATGAGTGTTCTGTAGTTCCTAGAGTATAAATCCTTTACCTCTTTGGTTAGGTTTATTCCGAGGTATCTTATGGTTTTTGGTGCTATTGTAAATGGAATTGATTCTCTAATTTCTCTATCAACAATTGCATTGATAGTGTATAAGAAAGCAACTGATTTCTGTGCATTGATTTTGTATCCTGCCACATTACTGAATTGCTGTATGAGTTATAGTAATTTGGGGATGGAGTATTTTGGGTTTTCCACGTAAAGTATCATGCCATCTGTGAAGAGAGAGTTTGACTTCTTCTTTGTCAATTTGAATACCTTTTATTTCTTTTTGTTGTCTGATTGCTGTTGCTAGGACTATGTTGAACAATAGTGGTGAGAGTGGGTATCCTTGACATGTTCCTGATCTTAAGGGAAAGGCTCTCATCTTTTCCACATTGAGGATGATATTCACTGTGGGTTTTTCATAGATGGATTTTATGATCTTGAGGAATGTTCCCTCTCTCCCTATACTCTGAAGAGTTTTAATCAGGAAAGGATATTGTATTTTCTCAAATGCTTTTTCTGCATCAATTGAGAGGACCATATGATTCTTCTCTCTCCTCTTATTAATGTGTTCTATCACATTGATTGATTTGCGAATGTTGAACCACCCTTGCATCCCGGGGATAAATAAACCACTTGGTCATGGTGGATGATCCTTTTAATGTATTCTTGGATCCTGTTAGCTAGGATTTTGTTGAGGATTTTGGAATCCATATTCATCAGGGATATCGGTCTGAAATTCTCCTTTTTGATGGGGTCTTTGCCTGGTTTGGGGATTAAGATAATGCAGGCCTCATAGAATGAGTCTGGAAGCTTTCTTTCTCTTTCTATTTTTTGAAACAGCTTCAGGAGAATTGGTATTATTTCTTCTTTGAATGTTTGGTAGAATTCCCCAGGGAATCCATCACGCCCTGGACTCTTGTTTTTTTGGGAGGTTTTTGATCACTGCTTCAATCTCGTTACTGGTTATTGGCCTATTCAGGTTGTCAATGTCTTCCTGTTTCAGTCTTGGCAGTTTGTAGGTTTCCAGGAAGGCATCCATGTCATCCAGATTGCTCAGTTTATTGGCATATAGTTGATAATAATTTCTGATAATTGTTTCTATTTCCTTGGTGTTAGTCATGATCTCTCCCCTTTCATTCATAATTTTATTAATTTGGGTCCTATCTATCTCTTTTCTTTTGGATAAGTCTGGCAAGTGGTTTATCGATCTTATTCTTTCAAAGAACCAGCTTCTAGTTTCATTGATCTGATCTACTATGTTTCTGGTTTCTAATTTCAGTGATCTCTGCTTTAATCTCAATTATTTCTCTTCTAATGTGTGGCTTAGGCATCATTTTTTGCTTTTTCTCTAGTTCTTTAAGGTATAGAATTAGTTGGTGAATTCGAGATTTTTCTATTTTTTTGAGTGAGGCTTGGATGGCTATGTATTTCCCCCTTAGGACTGGCTTTGCAGTATCCCATAGGCTTTGGACTGATGTGTTTTCATTCTCATTGGTTTCCATGAATTATTTAAGTTCTTCTTTGATTTCCTGGATTGACCCAAACATTCTTGAGCAGAGTGGTCCTTAGCTTCCAAGTGTTTGAATTTCTTCCAAATTTTTTCTTGTGATTGAGTTCCAGTTTTAAAGCATTATGGTCTGAGAAGATGCAGGGAATAATCTCAGTCTTTTGGTATCAGTTGAGACCTGATTTGTGACCCCGTATGTGGTCTATTCTGGAAAAAGTTCCATGTGCGCTTGAGAAGAATGAGTATCCTGTTATTTTAGGGTGGAATGTTCTGTATATATCTATGAGGTCCATCTGGTCCAGTGTGTCATTCAAAGCTCTTGTTTCTTTGTTGATTTTCTGCTTAGATGATCTGTCTATTGCTGAGAGTGGAATATTGAGGTCTCCTACAATTAACGTATTGTTATCAATATGACTCTTTATTTTGGTTAACAGTTGGCTTATGTAGATGGCTGCTCCCACGTTGGGGATGTAGATATTTACAATTGTTAGATCTTCTTGTTAGATAGACCCTTTAAGAATGATATAGTGTCCTTCTGTGTCTCTAACTACAGTCTTTAACTTAAAATCTACTTTGTCTGATATAAGAATTGCTACCCCAGCTTTCTTTTGAGGTCCACTGGCACTGAAGATGGATCTCCATCCCTTCACTTTCAGTCTGGATGTATCTTTACATTCAAAATGAGTCTCTTATAGGCAGCATATAGATGGGTCCTGTCTTTTTATTCAATCTGCAACCTTGTGCCATTTTATGGGAGCATTTAGGCCATTCACATTGAGAATGATTATTGAAAGAAATGAATCTATTGTCATCATGTTGCCTGTGAAGACATTGTTTCTATAGATTGTCCCTGTAAATTCCTGTTGTAGATCACTCTTGGGGTCTTTCTCCTTTTATAGAACCCCCCTTAATATATCTTGCAGGGCCGGTTTAGTGGTCACATATTCTTTCAGTTTCTGCTGGTCTTGGAAGCTCTGTATCTCTCCATCCATTCTAAATGAGAGCCTTGCTGGATAAAGTATTCTTGGCTGCATGTTCTTCTCGTTTAGTATCCTGAATATGTCTTGCCAGCCCTTTCTGGCTGGCGAGGTCTCTGTGGATAGGTCTGACATTATTCTGATGTTTCTCCCTCTGTACGTAAGGAATGTCTTCCCCCTAACTGCCCTTTGGTTTCCTTGGTTCTAAGATTTGAGAGTTTTACTATTAAATGTTGGGGTGTTGGCCTGTTTTCCTTGATCTTGGGAGGGGTCCTCTCTGCCTCTAGGACACGACTGTTTGTTTCATTCCCCAGATTAGGGAAATTCTCAGCTCCGATTGGTCAAATATATCTTCTAGTCCTCTCTCTCTCTCCACTCTCTCGGGGATCCCAATAATTCTGACATTGGAACGTTTCATGGTGTCACTTATTTCTCTGATTCTATTTTCATGGGTTCTAAGTTGTTTTTCCCTGGCCTCCTCTTTTCCCTTTTTGTCTATTAATTGGTCTTCTAGGTCACTAATTCTTCTGTCTCACTTACCCTAGCTGTTAGATTATCTAGATTAGATTGGATCTCATTGATAGCATTTTTAAATTCTGTCAATTCAGCTTTCATTTCTGCCCTTAGAGACTCTATGTTGCCATTAATTAATTTCTCCATTCTAGCTATTGTGTTCACAGTTGCTAGCCTGAATTCCATCTCTGACATCTTGGTTATATCTGAATCCATTTGTAAATCTGTGGCATAAGTCATAGTCTCTGAGTCTTTCCTATTTTGGGGGTTCCTCCTCCTAGTCATTCTGTTGAAGGGTGGTTGAGGGAATGTATAGAGTTCAAATTATTGACCACAACCCAAGCAAGATGCACCTGTTTTCTAGGGACCTTAAGGTTGCTGGCCTCTTGTTTTCCCAGGCTGTCTTCTGGGGGAGGGGCCTGCCTCACTGTTACTCAGGCAATCCTGTTTGGGCAGAATTGCCCTGGCCCCTGTGGTGGGGGATGGGCTCAGTGAAAACCAGTTTTTTGGGGCTTTTGTTCTCTGGCGGCTTTCCCTGGTGGCTTTCTGCATCTCTTCCAAGAGTCAGAGCAGAAGAGACCATTTCCAACCCTCTGCCTCAGAGCAGAGAGACTGCAGTCTGTTCTTCAGTGAGCTCTCCAGGCCACACTCTCTCCATTTCTGTCTATGCTGCTATAAACTGCAGCCTCCTGGGTTGTGCGCCCCTCAGCAGCACTCCCAGTCCTCCCCTCCAGGTCAGGGCATGTCTCTGCCCTTTGTGCTTCTAAAAACGCCAGCCGCCCCCAGTTCACATGCATGGCCCTGCCACTCCAGTTTCAGTCCAGGGGACTGCCCTAAAGTCCTTTCCCCATTGCTCGCTACCAGTCTGCAAGTCTGTGTCCTGTCCCCTGCACAGGAGGCTATGACTCACCGGTGGTGTAGGGTCCCAGTGGCTGGGCTCCCTCCCCCTTCTGTATCCTCCAATATCTGCCTGGGGAATCACAGCTCCCTGCCTCGTACCTCAAAACCAACCACCTGTGATACTCTGTAGAGATCCAGATCTATCTTCTTACATCTCAGGGTGATTTCGTGGGTGTCCAGCTCACTTCCGGGGACCAGTTGGAATAGGGTCCCCTACCTCTGCCATCTTCCCCCCCACACCATTCCTTTTATCTTAAATACTCTTCTATTCTGCATGTACACAGTGCTCTTGTCTAGTGCATACAGAGACTTTATGTATGCTATTTGTTTACCTTGGGACACCTTTTCTCACTTCTCTTTTCCAAACAAAATACTCTTTTGATACCTTATCTTCACATTTTCTTAATGCTTGGGAGCTTCCTATAGATGTTTCATAGCTGTCAGGCTGTCTTGCAATTATATGCCCTAACTTCTCTCCCATTCTTCCTTTTATCTTGCTTCTCTTCATTTATAAATTCCCTTTATCTTGCTTCTCTTCATTTATAAATTGTTCAGGAGCATATCAGATATTTAATGAGTGACCAATGAGTGCTAATATGTCTAAACTAAAAATGACTAGTTTCTAATAATAAAACAGTGTAGTTAACTGTATAACTTTTGAATTCTGAAGCTCTTTTAAAGTTGTCTGCTCCTATAGAGTCTTGTTCTGATGATTATTTATGTATAATATACAAATCATGACTTTTATCAAATGTAAAATTATTTGAACTCACATAGAAACTCTAGATCAAGTCAAGAAAATGGCTCTGCGTATGATCTAAGAATTCCTCTTTTGTTTTAGCATGGAAAGCTATATACGGTTATATAGAAAAGCTGCAAGCTAAACAACCTTCAGGAGCCATAAATAGGCCCATGGATGGTATATTGGGTTAAATAATGCCCCTCCCCCCAATTTCATGTTAACCTGGAGCCTGTGAATGTGACCTTATTTAGAAGTAGAGTTTTTGTATATGTAACTGAGTTAAGATGCGGTCACACTGGATTTGGTGGTCCTTAATTTCAATATGGCTAGTGTCCTTATAATAAGAGGAAAATTTGGACAAAGGTACATAGACATACAGGGGAGAAAGCCATATGAAGATGGAGACAGAGATTAGAGTGATACATACACAAGATAAGTAATGCCAAAGATTGCTAGCAACCAGCAGAAACTAGAAGAGGTAAGGAAGGATTCTTACAGCCTTTGCAGGAAGTTTGGCCATGTTGACATTTTGATTTCAGACTTCTAGCCTCCAGAGTTGTGAGAGAATAAATTTCTGTTGTTTTAATTCATCCAGTTTGTGGTACTTTGCTTTGACAGCCCTAGGAAACTAATAGATAGCCTATGCTTACTGATAAAGAAATGTTGTTTAGATCAGCTTAACACTTAATAAGTTTGTATGATAGATGTAATGGTGGACATGAGGAATATATTCTTGAAAACTTCCAAAAAGTATGAAAACAATGGACCTATCAACAGAAATGTCAGTGTCACATGTGGAAGATACTATTGGTTACCCATCCATCAGCTATTTACTCTTTCTGCCTTTGAATGTATTTGAATAAGCAATGAGGTTTGGCACTATGGCAGCCATCCCAAGAGCAAGAGAATTACAGAAAAACTTACCCTGATACCTGACATTACTAAGCCACCAGTTGAACCTGAAACATCTTCTCACCAATCATCTTATTATGGGAGATAATGAACTCTCTTGAATGAACCATATTTAGTTGGATTCTTTGATAACCACAGCTCAAATATTTTAATGAATACATTGAAATGTGTTCAAGAGTTTTGGAAATTATATATATATATATATATATATATAATTGTCTTGCAATATATATATATAAGCTCTTGTCCCAAATTGGAGAATCAGGCAAGGTTACAGTAAGGATGGAAAGATGAGTAGAAGTTAACTGGATCAAGAAATGTGGAACTCTCCTCCTAGGAAAAAATAATAGATGATAAAAACAGAAACCTGTTACAAATCATGGTGGCCAGCCATAAGTATTTTGACATTACTATAATATAAATGTAGAAGTAGGTTGAATTGGGGAGTCTCAAGTCATGAAAACTTTTATATGCCCTAATAAGATCATTGAACCTTATTCTATAAGCAATGGGAACCTACTGGAATGTTTTAAGCAGAGTGTTTTGAGTTTAATTAACTTAGAGTTGGATACTTCTGTTTATATTGTACACTTTAAATTTAAATTACAAGGTTAGAATCATAGTAACAATCTCTGTAATAGTTCAGGCAAGAGTTGTTGAGACATAAATTATAACTGGTAATGAGAGTATTAAGGAAGGGATATTTTCAAGAAATAGTTGGAAAGTAAAATTGAAGTACATGATTTATTGGATGTGGAGATAAGGAAAATATAAGGATTTAGGATGATTTTTAGGTTACTGGCTTGAGGAGATGGTAGATAGAGAATATAGGAGAAAGAACTTGTTATATTAGGAGGTGATAATTTAGTTTTCAAATGCCAAGGACCTAAACTTTTGTTTTAATTATTTTCAAATATCAAGATAATGCTACATAGTAATAAGTGCTTTAAAGGAAATAGAAATGGAAAGGGGTCAGGCCAATAGAGAGTAAGGTAGTAAGAGAAATTACCTTTCAAGAGGAATTTTTAAGTGAAACCTAACTAGATGACAAGTTGCTGATGGAGCTAGCCTCTAAAAGATGGCATTTCAGAGACAGAGCCAGTAACAAGAAGTAGGTTTTCTGAGTTTGAAGAATTGAGAGATTACTGAAGCTGTGTGATCAGCTATGGTTCATTCAAGAGAGTTCATTATCTCCCATAATAAGATGATTGGTGAGAAGATGTTTCAGGTTCAACTGGTGGCTTAGTAATGTCAGGTATCAGGGTAAGTTTTTCTGTAATTCTCTTGCTCTTGGGATGGCTGCCATAGTAGAAGGTAAGGTGTTGGACATGGCACACAACATATAGACCTTGTAAGCTGGATGAATATTACTCCAATTGCAAAGAAAAAAGCATTGAAGTATTTTAACCACGGGGATGACATAATCACTTTTATACTTTTAAAAGACAATTCAGGCTGCCCTGTGGAGAATGGAATGTATGGAAAATAAAGTAGAAGGAAGGAGACCAGTTAGAAAGGCATTGTATTCGTTCAGGCAGAAATGTAACAATGGGAATGAAGAGAAGTAGATGAACTAAGTATGGATTATGTAGGCAAAACGGACAAAACCTGTTTTTAATAGCACATTTTCCCCTTTCAATTTTGCCACTATTTTTCCCTGGATTATTACATTCAGATTATCAGATAGTTGGGATTATGTAAAATGGAAATTGAATGATGATTTGAAGGGTTTCTTGTAAGTAGAGTTTGAATTTAGTGTATTGTCTTTATGCCTTTATATTACTTTTGGGGTTCCCAAATGATTGTTGGAGAGTAGCTTCTATAAAAATGTGGTATTGGTATATTATAGAGTAATTTCAAGGTTTTTACTTTGTAGACATAAACATCATTTTGAAAGAGACTGCTTGAGATTCTCAGAGCACCAGGGCAAAGCAATAAATGTTTACCAAGGAATTATGTCTCCTGGAAGATAGAACAAAACTTGAAACCTTTGGGATATTCTCATTTTCACTGATCATATACTCTCTGACCTTGCTCAATACATTTAATGGCTCTGTGTTACAGTTTCCCAATCTTTGAATGGTAGTAATGATCTTTTCCATCTAAGTTGAGATGTATTTGTAAAGTACATGGAACTTGCCAACAGGAAATCACTACATACATGACAATTTATTGTTAGTTTTATGGCCAATTCAAATCCCAAAGGAATTGAAGTCATTGCCATTTGAAGGTTGTCCAGTTCATTTTTTAGACAGATGACTGATCCAATACCACAATCATACAGAGTCCCTGAACAATTATGCTCAAACTCTGCCTTGGCTATCACAGAAGAAAATTATGATTGTTAAATCTATATGGCTATAAAAATGACCTGCCTTTCTTCCCTAAGCAGTATGAACTGTGAGAACATGCTGGGATTAGAGGATTGATGAGAAGTCTGCACTGTTCTTTTAAGTATTGTTTCAATTTCGAGGGGAGAGAATTGAAAACCGCTTAGATTTTTTTAAAAGTATTTATGAGAAAGATTTTTATTTACTGTGTATGATGAGTTAGATGAGAGTCAATAAGTGTATACAGTAGCATGAATTTACAAAAAATTATTTACATTTGGCAAGATGAAGTAAGCTAGATAGAGCAGTTGACATTTTAACTGGGTCTTGAAAAAATGAAGAGGATTTCCACCTAGAGATAAGGGGGATAGAAGACTTTCCTCAAGAAAAAACAAAGTGATTGAACCCATTCACATGGAAATACAGTGGTTACATTTGAGGAGAGCTGAGTACTTTGATTTCACTAGAGCACACGGAGAGCAAAGAAACCGATAAATAAGAAGAGACAGAGTACCATCCACATGGTTGCAAATGGCAAGATTTCCTTTCTTTTGAACTAGAGGGTATTATGCTAAGCGAAATAAGTCAATCAGAGAAGGACATGTATCATATGATCTCACTGATATGAGGAATTCTTTTTTTTTTTAAAGATTTTATTTATTTATTTGACAGAGAGAGAGATAGAGCAGGAACACAAGCAGGGAGAGTGGGAGAGGGAGAAGCAGGCTTCCCACCGAGCAAGGAGCCTGATGCGGGACTCGATCCCAGGACCCTGGGATCATGACCTGAGCCGAAGGCAGACGCTTAACGACTGGGCCACCCAGGCACCCGATATGAGGAATTCTTAAACTAAGGAAACAAACTGAGGAATCACAGACCTATACCTCTGAAACAAATAATACATTATATGTTAAAAAAAAAAAAAAAAAAGTAGGAAGGGAAAAATGAAGAGGGGGAAATCAAAGGGGGAGATGAACCATGAGAGATGATGGACTCTGAGAAATAAACTGAGGGTTCTAGAAGGGAGGGGGATGGGGGAATGGGTTACTGTGGTGGTGGGTATTAAAGAGGGCACCTATTGAATGGAGCACTGGGTGTTATACGCAAATAAAGAATCATGGAACGCTACATCAAAAACTAATGAAGTAATGTATGGTAATTAACAACATAATAAAATAAAATTAAAAAAAGAGTAGCTATATTGGAAATACCTAGCTATATTGAAAATAACATTCCTAGAATTTGAATTTTATGTACTACATTAGGAGCCTAGAATTGGGATAATCTGATCTTTGCTTAAAAAAAAAAAAAGATGTTTTCAATGCCTATGTAGAGACACCATTATTTAATATTACCCTTCAAATTAACCATAAGTAGATAAAAAATAAGATCAATTTAAAGAGCTAGAAAAACTTCATTCTATTTTTTATTAAGATATAATTCACATGATATAAAATTCACTTTTAAAATATACAGCTTAGCTGTGTTGCTCTTCATAGACTGTACAATCATCACTGCTAATTTTAAGTTTCATCACCCCCAGTGACAGTCACCCTTCCCCACAGTACCACTAATACACGGTATCACTATCACTAACACTAATTAATGGTAAAAACTACTAATCTGTTTTCTGTCACTACGGATTTGCCTACTGTGGATATTTCATATGCTTCGAACCATAAAATGTGTGGCCTTTTCTGACTGTTTACTTTCACTTACTATGTTTGTAGTTTCACCCATGTTGTGGCATGTAACAGTACATCATTCTCTTTTATTATCAAATAATATTCCATTGTATGGGTGTGCCACATTTGTTTATCTATTCATCTGTTGATGGATATTTGCGTTGTTTCACTTTTTGGCTATTATAAATAATGCTGTTATGAGTAGTCATGTGTATGTTTTTGTGTAGATATATATTTTCAATTGTCTTCAGTCTATACCTCAGAGTGGATTTACAGAGTAATAGGATAACTCTCTTTTTAACATTTTGAGGAACTGCCAAACTGTTTTCCAAAGTGGCTGCACTATTTGACAATTCCACCAGCAATGTATGAGGGTTCCAATTTTTCCACATTCTCTATAATACTTGTTATTGTCTGTATTTTTTATTTTAGTCATTATGGTGAGTGTGAAGTTGATATCTCATTGGGGTTTTGATATGTATTTCCCTAATGACCAATGATGTTGGTTGAACATCTTTTCATATGTTTGTTAGACATCTGTTTTCTTCTTTGGAGAAATGTCTATTTAAATCCTTTTCCCATTTTTAAATTGAGTTATTTTTCTTTTTATCACTGAATTATAAAAGTTCTTAATATATTCTGACAGGTTCCTTTTCAGATATCTCAGATACATGATTTCTGATGAAAATTTTGAGATATTTTCTCCCCACCCTGGGGTTGTCATTTTCTTGATGAATTCCTTTGAAGCACAGTTTAAAAAACATTTTGATCAAGTTCAATTTATATATTTTTTCTTTTGTTTATGGTGCTATTGGTGTTATATCTAAGAATCCCATTACCAGATCTAAGGTCATAAGGATTTATCCCTATTTTTTTTTTTCAGAACAAGGAAAATGATATATTTTTTGACAATTGCTATAAGCTCAGATATTTTCATGCTTATGATTCAATATTCATAAAACATTTGATTTTTACCAGAGAATATCATCCCTTTTTTCAGACTTTCAAATTAGCCATTTTTCAAATTATATATATTTCAAAATTTAAAATGTTTCTCAGGTCTTTTCTATCGCTTGTCTTCGTTCTCATTTTAGAATTTCTAGAATACATTACTTTTTCCTTTATCATTTTGTTTTATTTATTTATTTATTTATTATTAATATATAATGTATTATTTATTTCAGGGGTACAGGTCTGTGATTCATCAGTCTTACACAATTCGTACCACTCACCATAGCACATACGCTCCCCAATGTCCATCACCCAGCCACCTCATCCCTCCCACCCCCTTCCACTCCAGCAACCCGCAGTTTGTTTCCTGAGATTAAGAGTCTCTTATGGTTTGTCTCCCTCTCTGGTTTCATCTTGTTTCATTTTTCCCTCCCTTCCCCTATGATCCTCTGTCTTGTTTCTCAAAATCCTCATATCAGTGAGATCATATGATACTTGTCTTTCTCTGATTGACTTATTTCGCTTAGCATAATAGCTTCTAGTTCCATCCATGTCATTGCAAATGGCAAGATTTCGTTTTTTTGTTGGCTGCATAATATTCCATTGTGTGTGTGTGTGTGTGTGTGTGTGTGTGTGTGTGTGTGTGTGTGTATCTTCTTTATCCATCTTCTTTATCCATTCATCTGTTGATGGACGTTTAGGCTCTTTCCATAGTTTGGCTATTGTGAACATTGCTGCTATAAACACTGGGGTGCACGTGCCCCTTTGGATCACTACATTTGTATCTTTGGGGTAAATACCCCGTAATGCAATTGCTGGGTCATAAGGTAGTTCTATTTTCAACTTTTTGAGGATCCTCCATACTGTTTTCCAGAGTGGCTGCACCAGCTTGCATTCCCACCAACCATGTAGGAGGGTTCCCCTTTCTCTGCATCCCCGCCAACATCTGTCATTTCCTGACTTGTCAATTTTAGCCATTCTGACTGCTGTGAGGTTATATCTCATTGAGGTTTTGATTTGTGTTTCCCTGATGCCGAGTGATGTTGAGCACTTTTTCATGTGTCTGTTGGCCATTTGGATGTCTTCTTTGCAGAATGTCTGTTCATGTCTTCTGCCCATTTCTTGATTTATCCCTATGTTTTCTTTTAAGAGTTTTCTATGATTAGCTCCTATATGTATGTCTTTGATCCATTTTGAATTAGTTTTTTGTATATGGTATGAGATAGGGGTCCAAGTTAATTATGTTGCCTGTGAATATCCAGTTGTTCCAGCACCATGTGTTTAAGGACTACTCTTTCCCCCTTGAATTGTCTTGGCATCCTTGCCAAAAATCAATTGATTATAAATAAAAGAATACACTCTGGACTCTCAGTTCTATTCCATTGTTCTATATGTCTGTCTTTATGCCAGTACCACAATGTCTTGATTACAGTTGTTTTTTAGTAAGTTTTGAAATCAGAAAGTATGAGTTTTCTTACTTTGTTCTTGTCTTTGAATGTTGTTCCGGCTCTTCTGAGACCATTGAATTCCATACGTATTATAGGATCAGCTTGTAAGTTTCTGAAAAAAAAAAAAAAAAAAACCAACTGGGATTTTGAAAAGGATCATATTTTGCTGGTAGATCAATTTGAAGAGTATTGCCATATTATCTCGCTATTTATTTGGATCTTCTTTATTCTCTTTCAACATTTTGTAGTTTTCAGTGTACAAGTCTTGTGCTTCTTTTGTTAAATTTATTCCTAAGTATTTTATTTTGTTTGATATGATTGTAAAATGATTTGTTTCCTTAATTTCATATTTAGATTCTTCATTAGCTAGTTTATAGAAATGCAATCACTTTTGTAGGTTAATCTTGTGTCCTACATTCTTGAGGAACTCACTTCCTAGTTTTAACAATTTTTCTTTTGTGGTTTCCTTAGGATTTTCTATATGCAAAATCATATCATCTGAAAATAGACATAGTTTTACTTCTTCCATTCCAATCTGGGTGACTTTTTTTTTGTTTTTTTCTTGTCCAATTCTCCTGTCTGTAATATTCAGTGATGTTGAATAGAAGTGGCAAGAGCAGACATTGTTGTCTTTTTCCTAATCTTAGAGGTAAAGCTTTCAGTCTTTCACCACTAATTAAAATGTTAACTGTTAGTTTTTTTTTTTTTTAAAGATTTTATTTATTTATTTGAGAGAGAGAATGAGATAGAGAGAGCATGAGAAGGGGGAGGGTCAGAGGGAGAAGCAGACTCCCTGCTGAGCAGGGAGCCCGATGCGGGACTCGATCCCAGGACTCCAGGATCATGACCTGAGCCGAAGGCAGTGGCTTAACCAACTGAGCCACCCAGGCACCCAACTGTTAGTTTTTTATAGATGCCTTTTATTAGGTTGAGGAAATTTCATTTTATTCCATTTTGTTTATTCTTCTCTGTGGGTAAAATATTTTAAAATAACTTTTCAATTTGAACAAAGTTAATCACTTAATAAGTGAAATTTAAGTTCTGCACAGCTTCCTTCTACAAACAGATTTTATGCAAAAGATCCACGTATCAATTTTAGTGGTGTGAGCTCTCAAGAATTTTAAATTCTTTAAATTTATTTTTTAAAAATATGTAATTTTCATAAAGATTTTTAAAAAGATTTTATTTATTTGAGAGAGAGCAAGAGCACAAGCAGGGAAGGGGGTGCAGAGGGAGAGGGAGAAGCAGGACTCCCAGCTGAGCAGGGAGCCGAGATGGGGCTCAATCCCAGGACCCTGGGATCATGACCTGAGCCGAAAGCAGATGCTCAACCAACTGAGCCACCCAGGTGCCTTCTTCATAAAGATTTAAATTACTCTAGGCATTTGTTATTCAGAAAATTATTATTGAAAAATGGAGCCAAACACTGCTAGTTTAAAAAAAAAAAAAAGCCACACACCAAGATTTTGAGAAGATAAACTTACCTCCCACTCTTCTGGGGCACACTAAGCCACTCAACGTTCACCCAGAACAAATACTTCATAAATTATACCAAATACATGTTTGTTTTTACTTTTGCATAGAATAAGGTGAAAGAGAGAGACAGAGAGGCAGAGAAAAGTGACAGGTGGACATTGAATATTTATTTTATTGTGACAAGACACCTTGAGAAATAATGACTTTTAACCACAAACCACATTAAAAATTTTCTCAGTGCATTGCAGAGTTTCATGTCTCCCTTTTCTTTCCATTAATTTGTAGCTTTTAGTCTTATTTGGATAATCTGAAAGTCAAGGGTGTGTGTTTGGATATTTTCCTAGTTCATACCGAGCCAGCATTTATACTGTAACATGATTATTTTAAAAGAAATGGATTGGAGTTCCCTCTTCTTTTTGCACACTGCCAGCAACTGTTAATAGCCCCCCAAGGTACTTATATTGGATGAAAAGCAATGAAAATTCTTGTTGCTTATAACATTTTGCCAATAAATTTAAAATTTACCAAAAGTCAATACTTTGTCCCAGTCCTTTGAAGTACTTATTTGTATTTCCCTCTCCTAATTTGTAGTCCATGTCATACATGTCCTAATTATCCTGTTCAGCAGTGAGTGATTTTAAATAGCTTTTACCACCTACTTATAAGAAAGGAATGATAAGATAATTAATGAGAACATGTATAAAACATTTTGAAGGCTGAAAGGAGCAGTATTTCAAACTATAAATGATGAACTATTATAGGAAGCATTATTTCTATGTCAGCAGAAATAAATTTTTTGGCGTAATTATATATGAATCCACACCTTCAAGATACTGTATTTTAGTAAGATATGTCCTCTATATGAGTGAAAAATCTGTAATTCTTGGATTAATTTCTTTTGAAATAAAGCTTTATTGTTTAGCATATAATAGTTAAATTTATAAAATAAACATTATAATAAGTAAGAATTAAAAGTGAAAATAAAATCTTCTACGTTCAACTCTCTTCGAAGTGACTATTGTTAATCAGTGTCTTTTCAGTTGTTTTATCAGTGTTAAATCATATAAACACATAGTCGTCTGTCACAAAAATTATTAAATAAAGAAATAATGATATGTATAATTTCATTTTTAAATGTGTAGAGTTGTTACAGGATACATATTTCTTTTCTACCTTTTTTCTTTTAATGATGTATTAGAAACTTTCTATAATTTCTAGAGTTCTCCATTATGTAGTGACTAAATAGCATTCGGTTAACATAACCAATTTCTTATTGTTAAACATTTTAATAGTTTGATTTCTTTGCTCTATAGTCCATGATGAGTATCCTGATAATTAAGTCCATTGGACAACTTCAGGGAACATTTTCAGAACCCAAACTACCAAGTGTTCTGATTCTGAGAATACACTACTTTAAGGAACATATTGGCAATAGACCTTTTAGAAAAATGATATCAACTCACATTCCCACCAGCACAATATGAAAAGCCCCATGCCTGGTGATGTGGGATAGGTTTCTGTATTATTTTTAATTATTGTCAATTGTATATGAGAGAAAAGACATCTGACATTTTGTTATTTCCTTTTATTTGAATTAAATCCTGAAATAAGTGATTATTATTTTCCAGTCTATTTTATTTCTCTTTGAATTACATGTTTTGCTTGTTTGCATTGGAGGTTCAGTGTCAATAACCTAAAAATCATACTTTTTCCATTCTGGAAAGATTACCATTTTAAAAAGAAATTCATTACTCTTAAACAGTTCTGCAATTCACATACCTTTTAGATGAACTATTCTGGAGTATTCATATCTAAGAAATAATAAATAATGTGTTCTGTTTATTAACTAAAATATTATAAAGCCTAAAGATAATTACATTTGAAAAGAGTAACACTCCCACACCACCAAATTGTAAACCACTGAATCTCAGAAAACAAAAATATTGATAATAAAATACTTTGTTTTCTTATAAAACACGTGTCAAGTTAAAAAAATTAATTTGATAATTCATTTTCTTTTTCCTCCCAACTTTAGAAAAAATTATTCATTTTTAGGTTTTTTGGTTGTTTGATTTTCAGATTCCACATATGAATGAAAGCATATGGTATTTGTTTTTCTCAGTTTGACTTATTTCACTTAGCATTTTACCCCCTAGGTCCATTCATGTTGGCACAAATGGCAAGGTCTCATTCTTTTTTATGGCTACATAATACTCCAGTGTGTGTGTGTCTGTGTATGTGTGTTTGTGTATGCACACCACATCTTCTTTATACATTCATCTATTGATGGACACTTTCGTTGCTTCCATATCTTGGCTATGTAAATAATACTGCAATAAACATAGGGGTACATATATATTTTCAAATTATTATTTTTTTGTTTGTTTGTTTTCTTTGGGTAAATACTCAGCAGGGAAATTACTGGATCATATGGTATTTCTATTTTTAATTTTTTTTGAGGAAACTTCATACTGTTTCCCCCCACAGTTATACTAATTTACATTCCCACCAACAGTGTATGAACAGTTCCTTCTTTTCCATATCCTCACCAACACTTGGTATTTCTTATATTTTCTATTCTGATGGATGTGAGCTGATATCTCATTGTGGTTTTGATGTGCATTTTCCCAATGATTAGTCATGTTGACCAACTTTTCATGTGTCTGTTGGCCATTTGTATGTCATCTTTGGAAAAATGTCTGTGCAGGTCCTCTGTTCATTTTTTTTAACTGGACTTTTTCTTGGTGTTAAGTTATATAAATTCTTGGGCGCCTGGGTGGCTCAGTTGGTTAAGCGACTGCCTTCGGCTCAGGTCATGATCCTGGAGTCCCTGGATCGAGTCCCGCATCGGGCTCCCTGCTCGGCGGGGAGCCTGCTTCTCCCTCTGACCCTCCCCCCTCTCATGTGCTCTCTCTCTCTCATTCTCTCTGTCTCAAATAAATAAATAAAAATCTTTAAAAAAAAAAAAAAAAAAGTTATATAAATTCTTTATATATTTTGGACATTAGCCCCTTATCAGGTACATCATTTACAAGTATCTTCTCCTATTCAGTGGGTTGCTTTCTTGTTTTGTTGATTGTTTCCTTTACTGTGCAAGAGTTTTTATTTTGATATAGGCCCAGTAGTTTATTTTTTGCTTTTGTTTCCTTTCTATCAGGAAACACATGTAGAAAAATGTTGCTATAGCCTCAAATAAATTACTGTCTATGTTCTCTTCTAGGGTTTTTATGTTTTCAGGTCTCACATTTAGGTCTTTAATCCATTTTGAATTTTTTTTTTATGCTAATAAGGGGAATTTTACACCAAAGGAGTAAGACGTATGTGATTTCAATGTGAAGCACTGTCCTCTAAACTGAAATATTTATCCTTAGGGAACAATCATAATGCTGTGTTGATTTTCTTAATATACCAAACTACAATCTTCTTTTGGGAAGCTTGAATTAGAGAGTTAGAAAAGTGATGTTGTTACTTGGGGGAGTAGGAATAGTCTTAATTAACTAATAAATAAAATCTATTCTGTTAATGAGCCTTTCAAAAAAGTAAGTCTGGGTTACTTTAAATCGACATACTGAGGTATTTGCTTAAGTCACAGATAGCCTCCATGAATGTTAATTTATCTCTCCATGGGTAACCCACATCATTTGTTTGAAGAACTATCCCACTTGCATTATCTCCTGTGTCAATACCCCTTCTACTGACTTAAGTGACCATAGGAACATATAAAGTATAGAAAGGCTTGTGACCCAAATGTCTTATATAGCACAGATTAATTGAATGGAAGTGTGCAATACTAAGTTACCAAACTGGATGTGGAAACTGAAGCTCTCTTTGCCTAGAGAATCTGTGTTTTTGGAGTGATTTCAGCTTACCCACAGAGTGTGAAAATCTCATACATTGGTTTATCTTCTTCACTGGCCTCTAGCATTGAATTATTGGCCATTTCATTCAGAGAAGCTTCCGGAACTTAGAACTATTACTGGAAATAAGGTGATCTATAGTATGGGTTACTTGAAATTTACCACTCAAAGTCCTTGACAATGGAAGTGGAGAATTTAAAAAATAGATTTTGGGGATATATCCATTATTTATCCCTCTTTTGCCCCTTCACAGAATGGCTCTTATGTACCCATGGGATATTCTCATTTAAAAATGCATTTTTATTAGTATATAATATATATACTATAAAGTGCACAAATATTGGGATGATAAAAGAGCAGTTTTTTATGATCCATTCTAGTCATTATCACACAAAATATAACCAGTATTTTTACTTCTATCACCATTTATTAGTTTAGTTGGTTTAATTTTATGTAAATGGACTCATACAGTAGTATTATCTATTGTGTTTGGTTTATTTAACTCATTATTTCTTTACATTCATCCATGTTGTACATGACATTAGTATTTATCATCACTCTATAGGATTCCATTGCATAAATATGTGTGCTTTTTTCCTCTGTTTTTGATTGACCTTTGGATTATTTCTAGTTGAGTACTATGATTAATAATATGTCTATGAACATTTTTGTACATGTCTGTCAGTACATATATTTATGCATCTTTATTTGGTTTAATATTCCCTACTATTGGAATAGCTATTCCATTGCTTATGTCTGTGTTAGATATATATCACCAAGTAATCTTCCAAAGCAGTTTTCATTTTATATTCCCAGAGAATTCCAGTCACTTAGTATTCATGTCAATACTTGTTTTTGGCAGTTTTTAAATTTTTATTTTAAAATCTGTCCTAGTGAAAAAATAATAAAATCTGTCTTAGTGAATGTACATTGATCAGTTGGGATTTTAATTTTCTCTGGGTACTTGGGCACATATTCAACAACTCTGTACTTCTATCAATTGACCTAAAAATTCAACCATTTTAAAATACGTGTTCCTGAATATTCATATTTATAATATATTTAATAATTTAAAAATATTTTGTATGAGAACTTACCTATTTTAAGTGGCTTTGAAGTAACTACAGGATAGCATTCCTCTTAGTCTGGCATTTAGGAATCTCTACAATCTGATCATTTTATTTTTTCCTGTGTTATACAAACCATGATGTCTCAACAGCTCACAACACACATATTTAATTTCCAAGAGCACCTTTTATTCTTTGCATGTTACTTTTCATAGCATTGTAGCATCCTGTTTTTGTATTATAGATGCAGAATTACAATAGCATCTCTAAGACTATAGATTTTTAATAAAAAATGTCTTATGATCTTTGTATTGTCTATTTCCTCATAGCCTCGTTTTTCCATTTGTGTGCTTTGTTTTCATCTCTAGGTTTTCAATTAGAGGTCTTCTTCAAATGTTTGATAATTAAAGAATGAGAAATAGGAAAGCAGATTGGTTAATCTCTGTGCATGTATAGGGATTATTGATTGGTGGATTTTATTGAAAAGTGTTTTCATTAGGAGATTCCTTAAAGCTTTATTACTTGTTTATGGACTGGTCAGTTTTCACGAAAGGAATTGCCGTTTTCCTATATTAAAGGTACAATTTTGGTTGTCACGTTTCTTAGAGAAGAAAGAAAAAAGGAAACCAGTCAGTACAATATATTGATTTTTTTATTGAGATGAAATTTGAATTTAAGAAAATGCACAGATTTTGCATGTGTAGTCCAATGAATTTTATGAAAAGTAAACATTGCTGTAAACTTCCACCTCAAATACAGAATGTGTCTATCACTCTAGGAAGTTCCCTCTTGCCCCTTGCTCATCAGTTGCCTCTGCACAGAGATAATTTCCAGGCTGATTTCTATTTACCTGAACAGTGTAACCTTAGCTTTCTTTTTTTCTTCAGTTCATCATGTCAATTGCCACTTGTCTTCCAGTTTTCTAGGTTTCAGAATTTTATTACTGTCACATCTTACCTTGCTCTCTTTTCTTTTTCTCTTTAAATCCTCATTTTAGTGTCATTTTAGTGAGATTTCAGGAGGAAGCAGAAGTAACTGTGTGGTTATCTTACATTTCAAATGTACTTTTTAAAGTAATGTCATAATTTTTCTGATTATACTCATTTAATTCTTGAGCCATTATTCTCTTATTTAGTTATATGAATGAGTTAAATCTCTTACTGTTCTAAAATTGCCATATCTATTTTGGGCTTTTTTATAGGTATTACTTTTACTACTCTAATCCTTTTGTGTCTGCCAAAAATAATTAGCTTTGACATTGTACTCTCCCCATAATCTTTTTGTACAACATTAAGTATCTCTCGCAGATTGTTTTACTTCCATTATTATTCACATCTGATAGTGCTTTTCCATATAAAGAGTTATTTATTGGTATAAGTACAAGAGCCCTCTGCATGTAGCTCTTGGCTGCCCTTGAATATATGACTGCAAGATAAAGTAGGTTGTGACATGTCAACACATTTATTTTCCCTGGTATGATCATATGTTCTCAGTCCTTATAAAACAAACCCGGAAAGATATTAATGTTTTATAGTCAGGTACAAATATATCACCAAACCACTTGATTGTAATTTCTTTCATAGTAAGAACTGTGTGATTCATCTATCACCTTATGTATAGATTGATAGATACATAGATGCACAGATATTCTATAAATGCTTAAATTATTACGTCTTTAGATAGAATTTTCACAACAAATACTCATGATCTTGCTTTAAGGATGAGCAAACTGTGGCTTATGGAGATTGCAGTTGCTCCAAGTTCATAAAGTTATTTATTGGCAGTCAAGATTGTATCCCAGGTCCCTTATTGTTGATCCAGGGATTTCTTCTTAATTGCCCACTTTACCACATCGGCATCCTACATAGGCAGAGATCAAAATTAGGAAAAAAGAATGGTCATCTGGCAGAACACTGGTGATATTCCCTGAGCATATCACAGGGAGGCCTTACATTCTTATAGGTTATTGTATCTCAGTGACTCTGAGCCTGAAGTCCAAAATATAACACAGTAGTGCTTCTACATATAGGGGAGTTTTCTAGTTTTGTCATAATCAGGAAGCTTTACTGCAACTATGTAGGGAGTAGAGGTTTCCTACTTCACTGACAAGGCCCTGAGTTCCACAGGTCTTAGCCTTTATTCCTCATTGATTACCCAGGCCCTTTCCCCCCTCCCCCTCTGATTAACATATCCAGTGAAATGTGGTGCACTGAATCAGGCATTTCAAAACTACAGACTATCTTAATGAAGTTTAAGAAAATCTTGATGGGACAAATTTCTAGAGATCAATAACATACTTAGTGAAATAATCATAAATAACTCAAAGGCACCAGCAGGGGCAACATAGAGAAACTCTGAATAAGACACATAGCTCCCTGGACATTGGTCTTATCATGGGCTTTCTTTCTTTCTTTTTTTTTTTTTTTTTTTAATTTTTATTTATTTATTTGACAGAGAGACACAGCGAAAGAGGGAACACAAGCAGGGCGAGTGGGGGAGGGAGAAGCAGGCTTCCCGCCAAGCAGAGAGTCCGATGTGGGGCTCGATCCCAGGACTCTGGAACCATGACCTGAGCCAAAGGCAGACACTTAACGACTGAGCCACCCAGGTGTCCCTATCATGGGCTTTCTTGACCCTGGATTCAGTTGTTCAAAATAAGTTGACAGTGTGGAATACAAGAGTAGCCAATTTAATACTATCAACCAATGCTTGATACAAATAAATTAAAAGTCATAATATTAAGCCTCTGATACTAATTAACTAAAAGTGACAATATTAACCCTCATAAGTTTGGCTTGATTTGAACTCTGCCTTCTTGCTATTTGAACCTTCCTTGTGTCTCCATACCCAAACACTTCTAGATAGTTAACAATTTGTTCCCATAGACTCTAAGAGCAGTCAAGTCTACTTAGTCTGCCATTAGGCTGGTTAATAGAAGCCCTAGGGATTTTCCTAATGTCAGAAACTTACTTTCCACTAGAAATTTTGTCTTTGAGTGTTCCCTATGCATTGTTCTTGCTTACATTGGTGAAATAATGTTATATAACAAAAAGGTGACTTTGAGATGCTATTGAATAAGAGCCTAAGAAACACTTAAATCTTGCCAGTTCATTATACAGAGTAGATGAGGGGAAAAAAAAATAGAGGTACAGGGCTCAATGGTTTGCTCTCAAACCTGAATATAGAACTTAGTGAAAGAGGTTAAGTTTCAGGTGGAAAATCTTAACTTTGTTAGAAGCATCCACAAACCTTAAAACACATGCAGCTAAGTGTCTTATGCTGTCTTCTTTTGATGTGGAAAACTCATAGGTAAGCTTTAGATCTTATCACATCACCACACCCACCTCCAGAAAAAAAAAATAGGTGAAAAGAGGGATTTGCTTAAATATCTAGGTCAGAACTAGTTTAGGCTTCTCATTCCAAATTTGTCAAGGATGGGAAGTGGTTCTCCAAAAAGGCAACTCCATGCCCATTATATCTAGTTGCATAGTATTCAGGGGCCGGGGCGGGGGGGTGGGATGGGGAGAATGTTTAAGGATTAGGAAGTCTCAGTCTTGAAAGGTTAAGAGAAATAAACAAGTTCCAGACCATTTGATTTCACCACCACCCCAGGAAAAGAAAATCTCTAAGGTACAAGGGGTCCTGGAGAGAGAAGGGTAAGACCCTCAAATAACTGAGAGTGCACACCCCACTGTTTCATACCTCCAGGATAGCAGAAGGGAAATTGTCTTAAGAGGAAAATGACTACTCCATTGTGGGTGCTGATATTTATCCTTTTGGTAAAAATGGTGAAAATCTTTACCCAACAGCCCAGTGGTCAGTAAAATGTCCAAAAAATAAAGACTGAAGCATAAGAAGGCTTCACTACCTTGGGAATGGAAGCAGGAACCCATGCGTGTGTTCACAAAAATATAAATAAATATAAATATATGTATTAAATAAATATAATATGTTCAGTCCTTCTATCTGACCTTTACTCTTATCATTATTACAGTGTTAGAACTATGTTTCTTTTCTGTGATTATTTTTCTTCTGGGACTAATACCCACATTCAGTCTTAGATCGATACTGTGTTTTAGTATTTCACATGAATTCAGTTTCTAGTTATCATTTCAATTTCTTATTTTTGCTTTTTCTCAATTCAATTCGCACTTCATTGGTGAAGTGAAGTTCATACAATTATTACCTTTAGAATTTATGGTTATTTTCCTTAGTACAGCTAGCAACAGCATGGTTATGCTAATTGACACCTAAATTTGGTGAAAAGATTGCCCTATTTAAGGATGAATGTACAAACACACAAAGAACATATAACTAAAATGATCATTACAGTGTAAAAAGAGACAGTCACATCAGTGTTAATAACTAGGGACCAGTACTGAAATGATAATCCCTAGCATTATTAAGCATACAGAGAAAGTTGCACTTGAATTTGCTTAATTTGTTACTGCTTTCTGAAATGCAAAATATTGTACATTTTTATTTGGTCATTTTACTTCCAGGAATTTATTCCTAATATGTAACTGGACAAAGGCACACAATATATGTAAGTGAATATTTTCTAATATTGGTTATAAGTCTAAAGGTTGGACATAAATATCCCTCAATAGAAAAGTAAATAAAGCCATACAATAAAATATTACACAGCTATTATAGAGTTGATCTAGAACTAAATTCTCAGGATCATAACATATACTTGATAAATAAACCATCCTACTTTATTGAATGTAGAATACTATCTATATCTAGATTTGTGTGTGTATGTAAATATATTTGTAAACAGATATCTGGAAGGATTATGTCCAATATATTATAAGTAATTAATTGTTATCGGTCAAATTTAGGTTGATATTCATTTTTCTTCAATATTCTATTCCATTATTGATTTTTAAAAACCAAATAGAATATATATATATGTATATATATATAAAACTTGCATAAATATCAAATATGAAGTAACTTTTATTTCTCACATGGGTTACTTCAGTAACACTGGTGGTATTCAAAGACACTATCTAGCCACTTAATATGTATAATTTCTTGAGGTTTTTTTCCAGTAGATTTCTTACATAATCCAAGAATGAAGCTTAAAACTGAAAATCATTTAGAAGTGATAGTACTTAAATGAACCAAAGAAAAAATATTTCCTATATTTAGTCACTTTATATTTAGTTACTGAGTTATTTATATATAGTTATTAGAGTTATTCATATACAGTTTATAATTTTAATTATAGCACTTTGTAGGAAGGGTCCAGGTTAAAACTATCTCAAGGCAGCAAGGTGGGGAATCATGACCCAACTCTAACCTGGTGGCCTGATCATTGGGCCTAGGGCCAAATTTGTTTTGGTTTTATTGTATACAGAACATAATTTGCATGTTAGAAAGCCAGTTAGAAGCCAGTTGGTATAACTCTTCAGTCCAGTGCAATGGAACAAGATAACAAATGGTTCCAGGGAAGCTAAGAATTGTTTTTGTGAGAAAGAAATATCTTTGGAGAGTTTTGAATTAATTTTTATAACATGATTTAGAACTAGCACCATTTTATTTTTTATGTTTAATTTTTTTTGCTTCAAGTATTTATTTAAATTCTAGTTAGCTAACATGTAGTGTAATATGGGTTTCAGGAGTAGAATTCAGTGATTCATCCCTTACATAGAACAACCAGTGCTCATCACAAGTGCCCTCCTTAATACCCATCATCTACATAGCCCATCCCTGGCCCACGTCCCCTCCATCCACCCTCAGTTTGTTCTCTATAGTTAAGTCTCTTATGGTTTGCTTCCCTCTCTATTTTTTCCCTTCCCTTATGTTCATCTGTTTTGTTTCCTAAATTCCACACGAGTGAAATCATATGGTATTTGTCTTTCTCTGACTGATTTAATTTCGCTTAGCATGATACACTCTAGCTCCATCCATGTTATTGCAAATGGCAAGAACTCATTCTTTTTGATCCCTGAGTAATATTCCATTGTATATATATACCACTTCTTCTTTATCCATTCATCATTCGATGGACAATTGGGATCTTTCCGTAATTTGGCTATTGTTGATAATGCTGCTATAAACATCGGGGTGCATGAGAACTAGCACCATTTTAGGTTCTAGAAAGAATGAATCTTGCCTAAACCTAAACAAGATTATTTAAAGCACATTATCCTGGATACCCAATGATAGTAATCCCACAGAATTTGGATTTTGTTTGCTAATGCAGGTGCACATGAAGATACCTAGTTGTACATTGTCGCAGCTTTTGGATCTGTTGGTATGAGCTAAAACAATAGTAAATCAGTTTCTAGATTCCAAAACTACAACAGGTGCATCCACCTGTAAATCAAAAGTCCAAGTCAAAAATAGTTGTGCCACTGATTTCCTTACAGTTCTGTAGAGAATCTCTGAAGTACTTAACTCTCTGGTGTATTGAATTCTCTGAGTGACCCACGGAGCTAAATACAATGAAAATTATAAAGTTATTATACTTCACCAATGAAATCAATGCCACTAAGACTTAGCTGTTTACTTGAAGACTTGTTTTCTCAAATAGTTTTATTTTCCTTTTGGTGTAACCTTTTAATACTAATTGAAACTTTCAGGACAGTAGTGATGTGTGCTTAAGAAAAAAGGTTTTTTCAGAGGAAAATTTCTTATTTCCAATAAGATTTCTTGCATTGAGAGGAAATACAAGTTACAATGAAAATCAGCATTTGACAAATATTTTTCAAATTCCTACTCCATGCCAGCCTCTCTGCCAGGCCCTGAGGAGAAAATAGGGAACACAACAGACAGGGTGCCTTCTGTCATGACACTTTCATCCAGATGAAATATATTTGCTTTTAGGCATTAACAAGACACTACTCTGACGACAACACATTTTAAGGTAGACTGACAGGATACCCTTTCTCCCCCACTTACTAATAAGTGTACATGGGAACCTGGCTATACTTAGCTTCACTTTCCTCATTTATAAAACTTAGATAATAATAGTTCTTGCCTCAAACGGTTGTGCAGGAAATAAAATGAAATAACACATATCAAGTGCTTAGAATAGTCAAAGCACATGCTAAAAATTCAGTGAATATTAGGTATTTTTTAAAATTGAAACCTCATTTGTGTTATTTAGGAAGTCAGGAGGGATGGTTTTAAAATATTTCTCCTTGAGACTCTCTGAATAGAGGTAGAAATGGTTCTTGTTGGAAGTTGAATAGGGCAGTCGTCCAGTCCTTGAATCTTTAATACTCATTTCTGATTCATTATTTATTCAGCTGTTAACTTTCATCAAGTGATTATATTAAAGGTGCATCTTTCTCAACTTTTGACTGACCACGCCCTTCTGCCTTTATATATAGAAGAAAACTGTAGTGACTCCACAATTCTTGGGTATGACCACAGCAGATGCTGTTGGTGCCTGCTCAGATCCCTTCAGGACTTAGATTTCAGTGCACATCAGCTAGGCTTTTAGCTGCCACTATTTGCATCTCTTGCATGAGTTCCTTCTCTGGCTGGCAGAACTCACCTTGCAGTAAGCTATGCAGTAGGTGGGGAGTGAAATTAATACTGCTCAGAAGCAGCGCTCTGCCAATGAGTGATAGAAGTTGGTGGGTAAATACCTAGGTTTCCTTTCCTTAAGGATAGGCTGACTCTTCAGTACATGTTTTGTATGATTTCTCAGATTTCCTGGAAGGATAAGTTCCAGTTACCGTGGAGAAAACTTGTACTCAATCTCTCTCCCATCTTACTTCCGTATTCCTCTTTTGGTGTTTCTTGGGATCATCTCCAAATAAATTACTCAAGTGTTTTTCTGAGTTGCTATTTAGAACAATCTAATTTTAAGACCATCCTTTAACTTTGAAAACTCTGTAAACCTTGCTCCGTTTTCTTGTGAAATCAGGAGTTGCAGAGAATCCTGAGAAAAACTTGAATATTATTTCATTGCTAGTTATGTTTTTTTCTTTATCCTCATAATTCCAAAAGTTGTCAGGATGCATATAAATATAGATCTTTTTTCTTTTTACATTGTCTGAAACTTTTTTTTTATTTTATTATGTTAATCACCATACATTGCATCATTAGTTTTTGATGTAGGGTTCCATGATTCATTGTTTGCGTGTAACACCCAATGTTCCATTCAATACCTACCCTCTTTAATACCCATCACCAGGCTAACCCATCCCCCACTCCCCTCCCCTCTAGAACCCTCAGTTTGTTTCTCAGAGTCCATAGTCTCTCATGGTTCATCTCCCCCTCCGATTTCCGCCCCCCCCCTTTCATTTTACCCTTCCTACTTTCTTCTTTTTTTTAACATATAATGTATTATTTGTTTCAGAGGTACAGGTCTGTGATTCAACAGTCTTACACAATTCACAGTGCTCACCATAGCACGTACCCTCCCCAATGTCTATCACCCAGCCATCCCATCCCTCCCACCCCCACCACTCCAACAACCCTGAGTTTGTTTCCTGAGATTAGGAATTCCTCATATCAGTGAGATCATATGATACATGTCTTTCTCTGATTGACTTATCTCCCTCTGAAACTTTTTGAATAATTTTAATCTGTATATTCAGATTTCAAACTATCTGTAAGAATTTCCCTCTATTGAATGTTCATTATTATTTCTGTTCTAGTTGTTCTGGTCTCATTTTCAGAAATATCTATAATTTTGACACAAATTGTACTGTATTTCTAATATTCTCAGTCTAGTTATCTCTGACATTCAAAATTTTTGCTCCCTGCATTTAAGGAGTGCTTGCTTGTCTTTCATGTAATTGATTCAATTTCCTAGTGTAAGTTTTGTTGTTTTCACAACTTGCAGAGCAGAATTTTGCTTTCACTTTCCCTGCAGTTGTTTTCATTATCACTCTTTTTATTACAAGGGAAAGTCCTTTATTTACCACTCATGAGGCCTATCTGCTCTTGTTACCTAGAGATCATTACATTTAGCATCTTATCAAAGTGGAAAGCTATTTTCTCAAAACTTTTGAAATTTTTTCAGTGTTCTATTAGAAACCCCTTTGGTTTATAGTAATATTTTCCAGTGTCTCATATAATATTTCTTTGGAAACACAAAAGAAATCTATCCTGAGTATATAACTTGCTGCATGCTGATTTATGAATTGCCATTTTCCCTCTCTTTCTGCCCTTTATGCTGGTGAGATTCCTCTTCATTTCTACAGTTCAATAGTGTAAAAATAGTCACAGCCCTTAGTTTCATTTCTAGCATCTGGCTTTTATCTCTTAGTGCTTACCTGGCCTGAGATGAAAACTTAACAGGATTCCATTGTTTAGCATTCTGATATTCAGAACACATGGAATACACGAACACAATTCTCAGATGTATGTATATGCATGTACATATGTATTTCCTGTCTTACTTGAAAATTTACTTATGACAACCCAGTCCCGATCTAACAGGTGTCTCTCTGTGTCCAATCCTATTGATAGCACTTTGACTTGGTTCCACATATTTATACCACACGGTATAGACTGTACCTCTTCAGTCATTGTTCTTTCTCTGCATTTTTTTTTCTTTTCATTCTTTTTTTTTTTTTCCTGAAAGTTGCAATCCTGGATCTGTGCAGGTGCAGGTGAACCCATGGGCTGTTTGATATACTCAAAGGCAGCCACACGGTAGAAAGATTTCTAATTTCTTAATCAGAGGTCAGACAAATGTGTATATACGAGCTATCCTGTGTTGGCATAATAAAATGGTGGGTGAGTGGACAATTTTAATTTTTATTTCAGGTGTATCACCCTTTATGATAGAAATTGTATGTATATTTTTGAAATGTTGATTGTGTTATTATGATATTATGCTTTCTTTTATCTTCCATATCTTTATAGTATTTTAATTAGAAATTTCATAATACTGCATTAAAGGATGCCAACCACTTTAAACTGGATGTTGGAAACTTCATCTTTCTAAAGGGAAAACTTAAGGTAGGAATATTGATGGCCTAAGGTCAGAAAGAAATGAGTTCAAATCCAGAATCAAATACTTAATATCCCTGTGAATGTAAGTTCAACTCCCTGAGCCTCAGTTTCCTCATGGGAAATGAGAATAATAATATTTACCACCCAAAGCTGTTCTTTTGTTGAGAGGGTTAGATGGGACAGGATTTTGTAAAGTGCTTAGCACGGTGTCTAATACAAATGCACTTGATAAGCATGGCTGCCATTCAGCCCTGAATCTGTCTGCTAATGAGAGGACTTCTTCTGGATAGCATTAAGGTACCTCAATTTTAACCTATTCCAAACCAAATTTATTATCAACTCCCCCGTCTGCAACCCATTTCTCTTCCGGAATTCCCTTCTATGTGCATATTTGTTAAAAACCCAAGAAACTAGTGGAATGATGTGTCACACCTTGTCTGTACTATCTCATCAGTGTTGTATCAAACTACACAAGGGATATAAATGGCATTCAGATTGTGTGCTCTTTCTGAAATTTCATTTTCCTATCTGCAAAAAAGAGGGAAAGTCCAGGTGATTTTTGAGGTCCTTTGCATCTTAAAATATGTGTGCTTTTAAATAAAAATGAGGTGCACCTATAGATTATTGCTTGAAGCTCCTGTGGAGGAAAGCTGGGGGAGGGGAATAAATCCAGCAGGTTAGTTACATCCTTAGAAATATCCTAGATAACCATTTTGATTCTTTGGCATTTTGTTTTTACTGTAAAGTTTATTTGATACTGGATCACATGCTGTATTATATTGTTAAGATTTTCATATGCAAAATCCTCTTGTTTCTAATTAGATTGTAAGTCCCATGAGCTATAAGACCCTGACTTAAATTTCTTCATTTTTGCCAGCAGAGTACTATAATCATAGGAAGCTCTCAGTAAATATTTGTAGAATTAATGGAGGACTACATTTGTAGAGTGGAATTAAAAAATTATTTTATCATACAAATCTTTTTGTAGACATATGTTTCTGTTTAGTAGAATACCTGTGAGAAGAATTGCTAGATCATTAAATTGTTTCATTATAAGTAATTGGGAAAACTTTTTTCAAAGCAGTTGTACCATTTGCACTGCCATAAAAAAATATGAGAGTTCTGATTATTCCATTTCTTCATCAACATTTGACATTGTCGGTCTTATTTTAAGAAACTCTAGCATGTCTATAGTGGTATCTCAATGTCATTTTTTTCAAGTCTTTTGTCTTTTTGTTTCTGGATTGTGAGGGTTATTTATATATTCTGGGTACAAATCCTTGGTGAGATATATTTATTAAATATTCTCTCTCAATCTGAAGCTTGCCTATTTTCTCAGTGTTGTCCTTTGATGAGCAAAAGAGTTTTACATTTTTATTTTTTTTCTTTTATGATTCTTGCTTTTTGTATCCTAAGATACCTATGTTTTACCTCCCAATAAAGAACATTTTATTCTGGAAGCTTTATGCATGTAGCTTTTATGCTTAGGTGTTTGATCTAATACATACCATTAATTGTTATATTTAATGTGAGGTATTGTTTAAGGTTCATTTTTTTCCTGTGTGGGTATGCAATTGTTCCAGTACCACTTACTGAAAAGACGTTTCTTTCCTCACTGAATTGCTTTGGTAACTTAGTTGAAAATCAGTTAATTATATAAGTACAGATTAACTCATTCAAGCATTTTCTTGCTTAATAGATTGTTTTGGTGTGAAGAGTATTGACTTTTGAGTTAAATGCACAACACAGGAGGACTGCTTTTATATTAAACTTGAAAGTTTTCCTTTGTGAACCAAATATACTTTCTTGATAAAAAAGTGTTTATATTTTATTTTTTTTTAAGATTTTTAAAATTTATTTATTTGACAGAGAGAGAGAGATAGCGAGAGCAGAAACACAAGCAGGGGAGTGGGAGAGGGAGAAACAGGCTTCCCGCGGAGCAGGGAGCCTGATGTGGGGCTCGATGCCAGGACCCTGGGATCATGACACAAGCCAAAGGCAGACGCTTAATAAATGAGCCACCCAGGCACCTCAGAAAGTGTTTATATTTTAAAAAGCCTTCTCAGATTTACATGAGGCCATGAGAGATAATATGGGCAAATACAGTGGAAAGAAATGGCAAGAGATAGAAGTGCACCCTAAGACACCATGGTCAAAGTAGTTAGGGAGATAAAGAGACATAGAGAGGGAAAGAAAATGTAGATCAGATACATAATACTGAAGTACATGGAAATTAAAGTTTTGGTAGAGGAAAAGAAATCTTAGGTTCTTTGAAATATACCCATTCCCAAAGATTTAGTGTTTTATGTTGTAGTTTTTAAATTGAACTCAGTTTGTTAGAGTGACAAATGAACACAAAATGCTAGTCATGACAAAAGGTCATGTAAAACCCAATTTACTATCACACTTCTCCAGCTTGTTGTTTCAACCACCAAAAATAGAGATTTTTCCCCCCCAGACATGAATATATGGAAATCACTTATTTTTTTTTAACCTTCAAACACTTTCCCACTTACTTGGACACTTCTTAGTCTTTTATTTGAAGGGAAACTACCTATGAATTTGGATTTTATTGGACATTTAAGGTTGCATTGATTTTGGTAGAAGTTCACTTACAGTAATTCATTATTGTTGATAAGTCAGCTGTATAAATGATGCACTCTCTTGTCCAGAGATTGGTTGTCCTGTGCCGTCTTCTGCACATGCTTGATGGACCTGCTGAACATGAGCATGGATTGCAGATAAACAGGCATACGGTGCTGTCAGTCACTTGGTCATTTTCCATCTATTTCATGCACACAATCTGTAGATTGACTACAAGAAAATGCTTAAATGAAGCATATATTGATCTTTTTGGAGGAAAATTACCTTCTTAAAAAATACCTGTTGTTGGCAAATAGCTTATGTAAAACAAGTTGGACACCTCCTGGGGTTGTTTATCAATTTGGATCCTCATTTTTCTCACAGTTCCAATTATTTTTTGTATTTCCTTAATTTTTTGTCAAAAATAGTTTTTTTAATGAGAAATAAAATCTTTAATATGGATGCATAATTATTACTAATGAATTTGCCTTTGTGAGGCAAATAGTATGAAATAGACTACAAATTATCCATAGAAGAAAAATGTAAACCTTTGACAGAGAATTTATAAGCCAGAGAAAACTTGATTTTGCTTGTTGTGTCATTATTAAATTTATCATTTCAGGAATGACTTCCTTTTTTTTCCTAAAAAGGTACTTGATTGCACCAATTTTAACTATTTTTAATACATGTAGTTGTAGGAGTTCAGTGTTTCATATATAATAGCATGCTACTATAAAGTAGCAGAAATATTTTTAGAGCTGAATTTCAATTTAGTACAAAATAAAAATAAAATAGTGAAGTCCTATTTTTTTTCCTGCAGGATAAAATTCAGTATAGTTAGGTACTTTATGACATTAATTTTTCACTTCATCTCAGAAGGAACTGACTTTATGATCTATAAAACACAAAACACAGACCTGAAAAGATGTGTTTGTTTTTTTTTTTGTTTGTTTGTTTTTTTTTTTATTTTTTTAAAGATTTTGTTTATTTATTTGACAGAGATACACAGCGAGAGAGAGAACACAAGCAGGGGGAGTGGGAGAGGGAGAAGCAGGCTTCCTGCAGAGCAGGGAGCCCGATGTGGGGCTCGATCCCAGGACCCTGGGATCATGACCTGAGCCGAAGGCAGACGCTTAACCATCTGAGCCACCCAGGCGCCACGTGTTTGTTTTTTATAGACACATTATTAACTGATGTATTTGATGGTCTTATTTAAGGATTTTTGTGATTTATTTATATTTTATAAATGGACTGTAGGGAGAGGCAAGATTCTTGGCTCTGAAAACTGCTAGTGCTATGGGGAATTATTAAAGTTACAAGCTAGATAAGGGGAATGTTTTCTGTCTCTTCTAACCATAGCAACAGGTCTCTTCATTTAAAAATAAACTTAAAAAAAAATCTATAAACCAACACCTGTGTGTCAGATGTGAGAGAATGGTGACCTATGGGTGGCCTTTAACCACAACTTAATGAGGACTTTACTCGTTACCAGCATTAAGGATCCCTGCCCTGGTCTTTATCCTTCTTCAGTTTTAACCAATGGTGATACCCACACACGTGGAATTACCTTCCACCTCTTTTTCCCTTGCTTCTACTGCTTCTCAGGAGATAGTGGATTTTGTGGTTATTCCAGGCCATTAGAAATGAGTAGATTCTTTTTATTTTATTTTATTTATTTATTTTTATTAATATATAATATATTATTTGTTTCAGGGGTACAGGTCTGTTATTCATCAGTCTTACATAATTCACAGTGCTCATCATAGCACATACCTCCCCAATGTCCATCACCCAGCAACCCCATCCCTCCCACCCCCCTCCACTCCAGCAACCCTCAGTTTGTTTCCTGAGATTAAGAGTCTCTTATGGTTTGTCTCCCTCTCTGGTTTCATCTTGTTTCATTTTTCCCTCCCTTCCCCTATGATCCTCTGTCTTGTTTCTCGAATTCCTCATATCAGTGAGATCATACGATCCTTGTCTTTCTCTGATTGACTTATTCTGCTTAGCATAATACCCTCTAGTTCCATCCATGTCGTTGCAAATGGCAAGATTTCATATTTTTGATGGCTGCATAATATTCCAGTGTGTGTGTGTGTGTGTGTGTGTGTGTGTGTGTGTGTGTGTGTATACCACATCTTCTTTATCCATTCATCTGTTGATGGACATCTAGGCTCTTTTCATAGTTTGGCTATTGTGGACATTGCTGCTATAAACATTGGCATGCATGTGCCCCTTTGGATCACTACATTTGTATCTTTGGGGTAAATACCCAGTAGTGTAATTGCTGGGTCATAGGGTAGCTCTATTTTCAACTTTTTGAGGAACCTCTATACTGTTTGCCAGAGTGGCTGCACCAGCTTGCATTCCCACCAACCATGTAGGAGGGTTCCCCTTTCTCCACATCCTCGCCAACCTCTGTCAAGGGCAAAAATGAACTATTGGGACTTCATCAAGATAAAAAGTTTTTTCACAGCAAAGGAAACAGTCAACAAAACCAAAAGACAACCGACAGAATGGGAGAAGATATTTGCAAATGGCATATCAGATAAAGGGCTAGTATCCAAAATCCATAAAGAAGTTATCAAACTCAACACCCAAAGAACAAATAATCTGATCAAGAAGACATGAACAGACATTTCTGCCAAGAAGACATCCAAATGGCCAACAGACACATAAAGTGCTCAACATCACTCGGCATCAGGGAAATCCAAAACAAAACCTCAATGAGATACCAACTCACACCAGTCAGAATGGCTAAAATTAACAAGTCAGGAATAGAAATGAGTAGATTCTTATGATCTATGCAGCTTTCCGAAAAGATGTAATTTTTTATGGAGATGTTCTTGTTCATTCTCTCATTTAATTCAAATCTTTCTTTCCTTCGTCATTGAAATATTGAAAAAATTTTAATGTATGTCCACTACTAAAATTGGTACAAAAAATAGAAGAATATTATTTTAGAGTTTTTAGGATTTTATTTAGAATGACCCTGCAATGTAAAGGACTGGTGCTGTGATTGTTTGCATTACTTTTTAAGGGACACAAAGATAGTAGCACAGCCAGGATTAGGAGTCAGGGAGCTTGATTTCTAGTCCATAGCTTTATGCATGGTACTCACCATTACCTTGAAATCAATTGATATCATTTGCTTTGAAGACAGGAAATATATTCAATAAATGGATACTACAATATGAAGCTTATTATTAGAAAGAATGGAATCAAACTTCAATAGCATAAAAAAGCCCTTCTGACATTTTATATGCGTGGACTAGAACAAGCACAAAAAACTGCCAGTTGTAAATATAATCTTGAACATAGATGCCAAATGAATTTGGAGCATCTGGATTTGACTTAAATTGATTTCTTTACTGCCAGACTTTACAAAATTTTATGCCAATCTGCATTCCCACAAGCAATATAAGAGAGTTCCACTTGCTCCACATTTAGGTAATATTTAGTATTGTCTTTTCAAAAAACTTAATCATTCTAATGAGTGTGCATTGGTGTCTCATTAAGGTTTTCAATTAACATTTCCCTGATAACTAATGATATTGAGTATCTTTTCATATACCTTTTGATTATTCATTTAGGTTATTTTATGTAGTGTCTATACTAATATTTTGCTGATTTTTAATTGAGATTTTTTTTGTTAATATTGAGTTGTTCTTTGTATATTTTAAATTCATCTCTTTTGTCAGATATATGTATCTTCTTCCAATCTGTGCCTTACCTTTTCATTTTTTAAAGTGCCTTTACAAGAGTTGATGTTATTAATTTTTACTAAATCTAACTTATTCACTTGTGTTCTCATTTTTGTGTGTTTTATATAAGAACAATGTGCTTTCCTCAATGTCACAAAGATTTTCCACTTCTAAAAGTTTTTTAGTATTAGCTTTCATACATAATGAAAGATCAATTTCAAGTTAATTTTTGCACATGGTATAAGGTAAGGGGTCTATGCTCATTTTGTTTTTCCAATATGAGTGTCAATTATGACAACATCATTTATTGTAAAAACTACACAATGAAATACCTTGGCACCTTTGTTGAAATTCAGTTCAACATATCTATCTGATTATAATGCTAAAGTATTTTGTTCCATATATACCTATGCCTATTTATACACAATATCACACTGTTTTTGTTATGATCATTTTCTAATAAGTCTTGAAATCAAGTGGGTTAAGTCTTCCAACTTTATTTTTCAAAATTATTTTGGCTATTTTAGGCCTCTTGTATTTCCACAAAAATTTTGGAATGAGCTTGTCAACTTCTACAAAAAAAAAACTTGCTGCATTTTGATTTTTATTGCTTGGAATCTATAAATGGACTTGTGGAAAACTAATGACTTTACACAATTGAGTGTCTAGATTCATGAACATGGTACAACTTTTTATTTAGTTTTTCAATCTCATTAATAATTTGTAGTTTTCCACTGATGAATGAAATCGAAGATGGCAAAAGGAATGGAAAGACATTCCATGCTAATGGATTGAAAGAACAAATATTGTTAAAATGTCTATACTAACCAAAGCACTCTACACATTTAATGCAATCTCTATCAAAATACCAACAGCATTTTTCACAGAACTAGAAGAAACAATCCTAAAATTTCTATGGAACCACAAAAGACCCCAAATAACCAAAGCAGTTTCGAAAAAGAAAAGCAAAGCTGGAGGCATCACAATTCCAGACTTCAAGTTATATTACAAAGCTGTAGTTATCAAAACAGTATGGTACCAGCACAAAAATAGACGCATAGATCAATTGAATAGAATAGAAAACCCAGTGATAAACACACAACTGTATGGTCAATTAATTTTTGACAAAGCAGGAAAAAATATCCAATGGAAAAAAGCCTCTTCAACAAATGGTGTTGGGAAAACTGGACAGCAATATGCAAAAGAATGAAACTTGAACACTTTCTTACACCATACTCAAAAATAAATTCAAAATGGATTAAGGACCTAAATGTGAGACCTGAAACCATAAAAATCTTAGAAGAGAACACAAGCAGTAGCTTCTTTGACATCCACCTTATCAACTTCTTACTACATATATTTCCCAAGGCAAGGGAAACCAAAGCAAAAATAAACTATTGGGACTTCATCAAGATAAAAAGCTACTGCATAGCACAGCAAACCATCAACAAAACTAAAAGGCAACCTGTGGAATGGGAGAAGATATTTGCAAATGACATATCTGATAAAGGGTTAGTATCCAAAATATATAAAGAACTTATAAAACTGAACACCCAAAACACAAATAATCCCATTTTAAAAATGGTCAAAAGACATGAATAGACATTTCTCCAATGAAGACATACAAATGGCTAACAGACACCTGAAAAGTTGTTCATCATCACTTACCATCAGGGAAATGCAAGTCAAAACTATAATGAGCTATCACCTCATACCTATCAGAATGGCTAAAATCAACAACATAAGAAACAACGGTGTTGGTGAGGATGCAGAGAAAAAGGAACCTTCTTTTTGGGAATGCAAACTGGTACAGCCACCGTGGAAAACAGTATGGAGTTTCTTCAAAAGGTTAAAAATAGAATTACCCTATGATCCAGTAATTGCACTACTGAGTACCCAAAAAATACAAAAACACTAATTCAAAGGAATATATACACTCCTGTATTTATAACAACATTATTTACAGTGGAAACAGCCCATGTCTATGGATCGACGAATGGATAAAGATCACACACACACAGAAACACACACACACACACACACACACACACACACACACACACACTGGACTGTTAATCTTCCATTAAAAAGAAAGAAATCTTGCCATTTGCAACAACATGGATGGAGCTAGAGAATATAATGCTAAGCAAAATAAGTTAGAGAAATACAAATACTGTATGGTTCCACTCGTATGTGGAATTTAAGAAACAAAACAAATGAGCAAAGGGGAGAAAAAAAGGAGACAAATCAAGAAACAGCCTCCTAATTATAGAGAACAAACTGATGGTTACCAGAGGGGAGGAGAGTGGGGGGGGGTTAGATTAAACACGTGATGGGAATTAAGGAGTGTACTAGCTGTGATGAGCACTGGGTGATGTATGGAAGTTGAATCATTATATTGTACACCTGAAACTAATATAACAACACTATGTGTTAAGTTAGTGGAATTAAATTAAATACTTTAAAAAATTATTGTTTTCATTGTATAGATTTTAAACATACTTCATAAAATTCATTCCTATTTCATGTTTTGGAGTTCTACAGCAAAAATGATATTCCATATTTTTCAAGCTAGTAAATAGAAATATACATAATGTTAACCTCAAATGCTATGACCTTACTAAACACATTTACTTGTTATACTAGGTTTTCTTTTTTTCTATAACTGTTAGGATTTTCTACATACATGAACATGTCACCTGGGAATATTTTTTCCCTTAAATAAGTATGATTATTTTTTTCTCTTTCCAGCCTTATTGCACCTCCTTTAAAATGTTGATTCTAAGTAGTGAGAGGGGATAGTTGTCTTCTTCCTGATGTCAGGAAGAAAGAATTCAGTATTCACAAGTAAATATGATTTTATTGTAGGTTTTTCATAGATGGCCTTTTATTAAATTGAAGATATCTAGTCTTCTAGTATTGTACTATCCCATCCAAATATAGATAAACATGTTTATTTCCATTCTACAGTATTTAATTTTAGTGAGTACTGTCCTTAAGGGCCCTCATTTTATGGGCCCAGTACAATCTCAATATATATTGTTCTGCCTATCCAATAAAACACTTATGTTATATTTTGTGTTTTTTTTTTTTACAGTTTCCTTTTGTATTCTCTCATATATCCTTAACACCCACCCCCCCTTTTTTTTTACTAAATTCCATTGTTTTTTTTTTTTTTTTTTTTAAAGATTTTTGTTTATTTATTTGACAGAGAGAGATACACAGCGAGAGAGAGAACACAAGCAGGGGGAGTGGGAGAGGGAGAAGCAGGCTTCCCGCAGAGCAGAGCCCGATGCGGGGCTCGATCCCAGGACCCCGGGATCATGACCTGAGCCGAAGGCAGACGCTTAACGACTGAGCCACCCAGGCGCCACCTACTAAATTCCATTGTTAAAGGTTGACATACTTAACACAAGAAGTCACAATCTTACCAGCTGTATTTTTCCTATGAAAATTTAACTTTTTATTGGTGTGCAGCTATAAAGTCTTATAAACTTGAAAGCCATTATAAAGTAAAATTACCAAAACTCTTAATATCTACAAAATTAAAAGCAAGCCAATAACTTTTTACTAGGCAATTTTCTTCAAATTCACGTTAAATTTTTCCTATTATGAAGTAAATCCATTTAATTTGTTTTTCTTGGTCACTGATTATTCCAAATATTATAAAACCTAGTCCATTAGGCTGATGACATTTGCAAGCCAAGGTACTTTTGCCTTGAATGGCTAAGTCACTGTTAGCATTTTTTCCTGTTTTCTGCATTCATTATGCATTTATGGTAAAGCACCCTTACACCAACATTCAGATTTCACTAATTAGTAAGTCTCTTTTTCTTTTTTTAACAGCATTACTAATTTCAGGAATGCTTTAAAACTGCCTTTATATAAATTGTTATTTTCTCTTCTTAATCTAATCAGATAAGTGAGAATGAAAAATGTCAAACTTATCTCCTTTCTCAATCTGCTTAAAAGATTACATATCTCTTTCTCTGCAATTATTTATTTAAGAAAGAAACAAAACCATTAACTTAGGTACCAAGTTAATAAATACATTCGATAGAAGCAAAAATAATTTATATAACCTCTTCATTTCTCAGGAGTAATCAACACTGAATAATTTATCTACAATATTTTGAAATTTTATCTCTTGGTCCCAATATTTCTCACCTTATATTGTACCTTAAATATGCTTTTGGACAATACATTTATATGTGCAAGAGTTTTCAAATGTCAAAATTTCCCTCACTTTTTATTTTAATTATCTTAGAAACAACTGTTTATTTCAATCCACAATAGGTAGTATAGCCCTAAGCATGTAGACTGTCTGGATTAACATCTCTGCTTCATAAACTATGTATTATTGAGCTACTTATTTAATTATTTCATACATAAAATTGGGTAATAATACCATCTAAGTCATGAAGTAATTGCTAAGATCAAAGGAAATCTTTTTTTGTATTTTTTTAAAATTTGTTAGTTAATATGGGTTATTGCAACACTGGTTTCTGAAGACGCCTGATTTATAATTTACATACAATACTGAGTGTTAATCACAACAAGTGCCCTCTTTAATACCCATCACCCATCTAGCCCATCCCCCCCATCCCCCCTCTCCATCAACCCTCCGTTTGTTCTCTGTCATTAAGAGTCACTTAATGGCTTGTTTCCCTCTCTGAAGGTTTTTTGTTTGTTTGTTTGTTTGTTTTTTAATAAAGTGAATATCACAGTGCCTAGAACAAAGGGCGTGATGATTTCTACCTTATACATCATATACAAAGTGCAGATAAACATAAAACTAATTAGCCCAATACCAAAAGTACCTCTTTAAACACTTTACTGTATATTCTTACATAGTTTGTCCTTGAACAACACAGGTTTGAATAGCACAAGTCCACTTAAAAGCAAGTATTTTTTTCTGCAAAAAGTTTTATTGTTTCCTTTTGGTCCACAGCTTAGGCAAGGGTTCCAGGGTGGTTGAAAAGCTGCCTAGTGGCTGCAGGAAAGTTTCGGGCAGAAGCCCTTATACCAGAGCATTGCCAGAGGAGTCATTCCCTCAAAAGCTGCTGGACTCCTCAGGCTTCTAGTTGTGCTTGACGCTGAGCTTTTCCAAAAGATACTTGCTAGCCCAGCTTGGGGGCCATCTTCCCGTAGTCAGCTAGTCACCCCTCTTCTTCATGAGTTTCATTTATACACAGCCACACTGCTTTCCCACCTTGTTCTCCCTTTCTTTCATTCTCTCTGCCTCTCTTTCTCCCTCTCTTTCTCTTGTTTTCTAAATTTCTTCAGAGTAGATCTAAATCTGTATCTTTTTTTTTAAGATTTTGTTTATTTATTTGACAGAGAGAGCACAGCAGGTGGAGCAGCAGAGGGAGAGGGAGCTGCGGGGCTGGATCCCAGGACCCTGGGCTCAAGACCTGAGCGAAGGCAGATACCTAACCAACTGAGCCACCCAGGCGCCCCGATCTAAAAAATAGAGACAGTAGGAAAAGGCTCAAAGAAAGATCTCTAATAAATGAAGATAGAAGATTTGGCAGAACTCACAGAGTGGTGAAGGAATCCTATCCTTTTATTTGAAAATACTGGCAATACTCTCATTCTGTGCCTCTCAAATTTATCTTTGTGTGCAGTGAGCAGTGAAGTTTGAATCAGGCAACCAAGTATAAGAAAAGCAGCTGGTAAGGACAGGGTTAGTGTTTGGAATTAGGGAGTTGAGTACTTCTTACACTGTGGTTCTTATGCCTGAGCAACAATCTAAGGTGGTGGAATGCAAATGCTTCTGCCTTTAAAAAAATCTTTACATTGTATTAAAAAGGAAGGATTACATACACTACAGGAATCCTGATTCTTTAGGGTACATTTTTTTAGTTGTTATTATTCTATCGGGACAGGAAAATTCCAGGAACTAGAGAGGTTTTTTTCTTGACATATCTTTAATTCTGAATAGGATCATGATGAAATATAATTTATAGCAATTGACATACATAATTACATATTTACAATAGATCCTTTTACTGTCATCTACTCATATTATTTTTTAAAGATTTTATTTACTTATTTGAGAGAGAGAGAGTGCATGAGCAGGGGGGAGGGGCAGAGGGAGGAGAGGCAGACTCCTCACTGAGCAGGGAGCCCAATCCCAGGACCCCGAGATCATGACCCGAGTCAAAGCCAGACACTTAACCGACTGAGCCATCCAGGTGCCCCATCCACTCACATTATTAATAACTATCTCATTTCACAATTTCTTTGATTTCTGTACCCTAGAAATCTTTTTTTCCATTGTCCATTTAAACAACGTAAAGTATGTTACCAAAATAAGTAAAATTTTGTATAGCACATCACAGTTTACATGAAAAACATTTAACAGCTCATTTAGGCATTTAAGTAACCTTGAAAATTAGGTAAGTAACCTTGAAAATTAGGTGACTAACCTCAGAAGTTGTGACTCAGGAATACACAAGTAAGAGATGGAACACGAAGTTCTAAGTCCAGATTCTCTAAATCCAAATTTCATATCATCTTCACTCTGTTATGTGGAGCATACACCACAGATGGGACAGTAATGCATGCCTTCAGTGGTACATGCCTTTCACAGATAGATTTTTGCCTGAATTTAACATTTGTATTGGTGAATTTTTCATACCTGGTCTGTAATTTTTTTTTTTTTTTTTTTGGATCAGTTGGCTGTCATGCACATAGATAATTGCCTAGCACTTGTTTTCTTAGTTTTGTTGTTGTTGTTGTTGCAGAATCTAAGCTATTCCTGTCTCAGGAGCTTCTTTGTCAGCCTTTGCTACCCTGCAAACTTCATTTGGTAAGAAGATAGATCAGAATAATGGGAATTAACAGAATTTCTTTTAGCCTATAATTCTAATAGTGATCACTTTCCCTCTAGTTTTAAATATTTTGTTATAAAATATTTCTGATATACAAAAAGTACAGAATACTATAATGAATACTATAACAAATGTGCCAAACACCCAGATTTTGGAAGCATAGCATTTGGTTGTATCTTCTTCAAATACAGTTTTCAGTGTAAAGAACTTCAGCAATTTATGTAATCCATTGTAATCCCTTCCTGTCCCTTCATATCTTTAAGTAGCCGAGACCCCGAAGTTGGCATTTATATATAACAAGCTTTCTAGGTGTGTATCTATAAACAATAATTTCATATATTTATCACTTTATTCTTTTTTTAAGATTTTATTCATTTTTGGGGCGCCTGGGTGGCTCAGTCATCAAGCGTCTGCCTTCAGCTCAGGTCATGATCCCAGCTCCTGGGATCAAGCCCGGCATCGGGCTCCCTGCTCAGCGGGAAGCCTGCTTCTCCCTCTCCCACTCCCCCTGCTTGTGTTCCCTCTCTCACTGTGTCTCTGTCAAAAAAATGAATAAAATCTTTTTTTTTCCTAAAGATTTTATTTATTTGACAGAGAGACATAGCGAGAGAGGGAACACAAGCAGGAGGAGTGGGAGAGGGAGAAGCAGGCTTCCCGCCAAGCAGGGAGCCCGATGGGGGGCTCAATCCCAGGACCCTGGGATCATGACCTGAGCTGAAGGCAGACGCTTGATGACTGAGCCACCCAGGCGCCTCTATTTACCATTTTAAACAAATTATATTTTACTAAATTCTCTCTTTTTGTAATAGCTTTGTTGAAATAATTGCACAAAATTCTCCCTTTTAAAAATGTACAGTTAGAAGGTTTTTAGCATATCCACAAAGTTGTGCAGTAATGATAACTGTCTAATTTTGGGACATTTTCATCACTCCAAAAAGAAATCTTGTATTAATTAGAAATTGTGATTTGTTTCTTCTCCTATTCTGGAAACCACTAATTTCGTTTTTTATGTCTAACGATCTGCCTATTCTGGGCATTTCATATAATAAAATCATGTAACTTGCTTCTGGCTTCTTTTATTTAGCATAATTTTTTCAAGGTTTGACAACGTTGTAGAGCCATCAATACTATATTCCTTTTTGTTGCTGAATAATATTCCATTGTTAAGATAGAACACATTTTTTTCATCTATTCTGATGACTAGGTTACTAGGATTATTTCCACTTTTGACTATTACGGATAACGCTTTTATGAATGTTCCTGCAAAGTTTTTTGGTGAACATGTTTTCACTTCTCTTGACCATATTCCTGGGAATGGAATTACAGGATTGTAGAGTAACTGTGTATAGCATTTTGAAGAACTGCCAAAGTGTTTTCCTGGGACCACACAATTTTACTGTCCCTCTAGCAATGTATAAATATTCTAATAACACTTGTTATTTCCTATTTTTTAAATTTTAATTTTAGCCATCCCAGTGGGTTACAGTGGTGTCTCGTTGGAATTTTGATATGTATTATTTCCCTAATGAAGTGATTTTGAACATCTTTTCATGTGCTTACTAGCCCTTTGCACATTTTCTTTGGAGAAATGTATACTCAAGTCCTTTTGTCCATTTTAAAAATCAGGTATTTGTCTTTTTTATTGGGTTTGTAAGTGTTCCTTATGAATTCTAGATACAAGTCTCTTATCAAATATATAATTTGCAAATATTTTCTTCCCTTTTGTGGTTTCTTTTTTTTTCTTGATGGTGTTCTTTGAGGAACAAGACTTTTTAATTTTCATGAAGTACAACTTATCTTTTTTTGTCACTTGTACTTTTTGTGCCAGGTACAAGAATTGCTTATCTAAGGTCATAAATCTGCTACCATATTTTCTTCTGAAGTTTTATAGTTGTAACTTTTAAATTTAGGTTTGTGATCTAGTTTGAATTAATTTTTGTATATGGTATGTGGTATAGGTCCATCTTCATTCTTTTGCATATGGCTATCCAATTGTCCCAGCACCATTTCTTGAAAAGACTATTCTTTCTTCGTTGAGTTGTCTTGATACTTTTGTTAAAGTTTAGTTGACCATAAATGTAAGGGTTTATTTTTAGGCTCTCAATTTTGTCCACTGATCTATCTTTATGCCAGTATTATATTGTTTTCATTACTGTAGTTTTATAGTAATTTTTGAAATCAGGAAGTGTATGTCTTCAGATTTTGTTCTTATTTTAGATTGTTTGGGCTTTTTGGGGTCTCTTGATATTTCATGTGAATTTTAGAATTGGATTTCCAACTTTTGCAAAAAGTCAACTTGAGATTTCTTTTTTTTTTTTTTTTTAAAGATTTTATTTATTTATTTGAGACAGAGAGAATGAGAGAGAGAGCACATGAGAAGGGGGAGGGTCAGAGGGAGAAGCAGGCTCCCCGCCGAGCAGGGAGCCCGATGCGGGACTCGATCCAGGGACTCCAGGATCATGACCTGAGCCGAAGGCAGCTGCTTAACCAACTGAGCCACCCAGGCGCCCAACTTGAGATTTCTGTAGGGATTGTGCTGAATCTATATCTTGAAAATTTATTGAACTCTTTCTTTGGTTAATTGTGTGTATGTACTCATATTTTTAAAATGCATGACTGCAAGAATTGTAAATTTATTCTAACATTGGCTTTTTGGTAGAATCATCAATTTTAAATCTACATGATCTACAGTGTTCATAGTTTAACCTCCATGCCAGAAGTCTTTGCTATAGGAAATATTAGGGTTTAATAAAAACTTAGAGGTTGTATATAGTAACGTCTTAGTCAAAAACAATGTACATTGTTGTTTTTTTTTTTAAGATTTTATTTATTTATTTGACAGAGAGATACATAGCAAGAGAGAGAACACAAGCAGGGGGAGTGAGAAAGGGAGAAGCAGGCTTCCCACAGAGCAGGGAGCCCGATGTGGGGCTCAATCCCAGTACCCTGGGATCATGACCTGAGCCGAAGGCAGACGCTTAATGACTGAGCCACCCAGACGTCCCTACATTGTTTCTGATAGGGACCATTCAATCTATATTCTCTTATATTCTATGATTTGTAGATTTAGTAGCAATTTTTTAATGTCATGAGTCAAACAATATGTTAAATGTATTTTATATACTATAGCAATTAATCTCTACAGCAACCTGAGTTCAATATTTTCCTCTGCATTTTATAAAGACAATGAAGCCGAAATGTACATGACAAGTATCCAAGATTATGCAACTAGTCGGTGATAGAGCCAAGATTCAAATTTGGGTCTAACTCCAGATATTTTGTTGTTAATATTTAGAAAGATCTTTCTCATGTGAAGTGAAATTTATCTCTGTGAATATTTTATTAGTCTTAATTATACATTATTAAGAATCACAGGGTAAGTTTACTCCCTCTCCTGCTATAGAGACATAGAAATTTCTCTCATTTTCCCTGTAGGGTAATTATTAAAAATCTCTAGACCTTTCACAGTGTTAAACATGATACAGTAAATGTTTTCATTTATCAGTGTCCGTAAAAGGTAGTGCTCCCTAAAATAATGGAGAGTAAACCCAAACAAATTAATCTAGATGTGGACTGGTTATAGGTATACCAATAGATAGGTCCAGATAAATTAGACAAAATAGAATGTGTACACAGGTGAGTCCAGCACTCTTCGATGCTGCCAGCATTGATCCTGTAGAGAAACAAGAAGCATAATAATGTCTTTACTTGGAAATTTTAAATTAAAAATAATTGGACCCCTTTTTTAAGTAGGATTTAGTGAATACTAAAGAAGTATTTTGCAAGTTTATTAGTCTTTATTACATACAATAAATTTGTCTTGATCTAGCAAATTATGTATCCATAATCTACTTACTGAACTAAAATTTAAAAAATTATGACTACTTAGGAGAGCAGATAAGACAAAAGCTGAACTTTAATATTTAAAATCATCTGGAAAACAATTATTTTTGGACATGTCAATAATCTGAGCTATAATTCATTCAATGATAAGTAGGAAGAATAATGAAATGATTATAACCAGTCATATTGCTGTTTGTTCCTCAAAAGAAATTTTCTTATTGGAGTAGTCATTGGACATTCACTTAGAGGGATTTCATCTGAACATTCTCTCTTACTAAAACAAAATTCAGGTCCTTAGAACTTTTCACCTGAGATAGTATTTTGGTTAACTTTTTACCATATAATTTTAATTTATCTCCCCCATCTATTCTTTCTATTTTTATCCCTAAAACATATACTTCTGCCTGTTCTAAAGCAGAGCTTTGTCTTTCCATTCCGTACTCAAAATCATTTATGCACAGATGAGGAACGGGTGTTACTTCCTGTACTCAGAATGATCCATGCTATAGGCTGCCTGGCTCCCTGTGTTAGCGAAATTCCAAGACCAAATTGTAAGGTATTGGAAAAGTTCTGGATTCAGATTCTTCTTTCCCATATATGGGGCAGGGAGCAATTGCAGCATACCTGAGAGATATTTCTCATTCCTAGTCTAACAACTCATTAAATGCTAAAAGTAGAAACATATCACTTCAAGGATAATTAAAAGATACAATCTAAACTTAGCTTTCCAGACTTGTTTGCTATATTCACCTCTCAAAATCCATTGTCAATCAAAGTGAAATAAATACATACATGCATGCATGCATACATACATACATACATAAATTAACTGTCTAACCCCAGGTACTATCTAACCTCTGTAGTTCATATTCCTTAAACTCCCACTCTGCCCTGTCAGATCCTTCTTTCTTCCTTTATTAGTTTTTTTTTTTCTTGTTTTCGAACTTGGCTCTGTGTGTGTGTGTGTTTATCTTTAAAAGATTTTAAATATCTAACCAAACTTTCCACATACTGGTATTGTGTGTCAGTGTGTTTGTGCAGATGTGAGAGTGAAGGTCTGCATTTAATTTGTCCACCATCATGATTAAAAGTCCATTTCAACAAATTTTTTTAAACTGTACTTTGCTTGAACACGTTAAAATTCTCTTGTCTTATTATATGGGTAGTTGATTTTAGATGTAGCCTCTAATTTATCCCACTTGAATAAACTCCTTGAGGTCAAGGGCTTTACCTCACCCAAAATTGTATACAGTGTAGTACTAACTGCAATGCTTTATATATAATGCCTAGTAAGTAATTATTTAATTTTATAGCTCTGGGCATTTATAATATAATCATCATTGGTGGTCTGGTATTTAATTTAATTTATTAAAAGTAATTCAAAAGAAAGTTAAAGAAAACACTTTTTATAGAAAAGGAGTGGATTCAGCAAAGAAGGATTTTCACACTAAAAGTGATTTTAGAAAAGTCTGAGTAATAAAGGTTAAGAAAACCCAATTTACTTTTGTTTATTTGTTGTTAACTTATTGTCTTTACTGTTATAGGATAAGAAAGTTGGTTATGCTTTGGAATTTTAATACACTGGGTTAGATACAAGTTTGAGTCTTAATAATAATGGATATACAGTGTTTTGGCATTCAAATAACCCCAAACTTCAGAAGATAGTGTAATTGCTATCTCTTTATACAATTTATTTTTTGAGTACTGGAGCCCTTGAAAAATGAAACCATATACAGAAGATGAATAGATAAAAGCAGAATTGCCCTGGTTGAGGCAAAAGTTTTTACCTTTTGATTTCCCTCTTGTTGTCCGTTGGCATCACTCAAGGCACATCTGAACATCAAGGTCACTGTCTATAAGTGCTTATTCTCAGGATACATCCCAGACAGCATAATGCCTAAAGACTATTGTGATGGGCAGAATCATGGTCTTACAAGTATGTCTACATCCTAATCCTTGGAATTTGTGGATATTTACTGTATATGCAAAGTAGACTTTGCAGGTGTGATTAAATTAATCTTGAGATAGATATCCTGGATCACCTGTGTGGACCCAATATAATCACTAGGACCTATTAAGTAAAAGAGGGAGGCAGGAGAGTCAGAATCAAAGAGGGAGATTTAACAGTGGAAGCAGAGGTTAGAGTATGGAGTGTCTGGGTTTGCAGATGGAAGGAGGCCATGAGTCACGCAATGCCAGCGACCTCCAGAAGCTGGAAAAGACAAGGAAACATCATCCCCTAGAGCCTCTAGAAGAAACACAGCCCTCCTGATACCTTGATTTTTACCTTTAAAGATTGATGTTTAGACTTCTGACCTTCAGAACTGAAAAAGATTTTTTGCCACTTTGAGCCACTAAGTTAATGTGTATTTGTTACAGAAGAAATAGAAAACTAATACAGGTAATAAGCTAACAACAGGTGAATGGATGTATCCTGGTTTATGGCTATTTGAACCAATCAACAGGTTGGTTTCACAGATTAGTATACAAGTTAATTGTTTATTGCTTTTAAAACATAAAATTAATTTGTACATAAAATTAATTTGTACTAATTTGTACATCACAATTTTAAAATATGTATAATATGAGGCAAGGTTTAATAGAATTCAATATTTTTGTGTCCTCATAGTTTTCAAAGTGCTTTTACTTTGATTCTTTTATCTAATACATACACAAATGAGAGGCTCTCAGGGACCACTGATCCATTTAATCTAAATCAGAAGTTTATTTAACCTCAGGATAGGAGGTAACAAAGAATTAAATTCAACAAATTTATAATACTTCAGATTCTTCTATGACATTACTCTCAGAAATTATAAATGTGCAATAACAAACCATCAGTGCAGAGAAAACTGTATTTGTTGAATCAACACATCTGTTCTGAAAATCTTATTCAGAAATTGTCTTTTTTCTTAAAACTTGAGCATGTTGGTACCAATTTATTCTTTGAGGCTATATAGTATATAGCTTATGACTAAATAAGACATCTGAAGACAACCAGACTACTGTCTCTTCCTTTCATTGTACTCTGGTTTTTAGCTTACATTGTAATGGCAACTTTCTCTTTTTAACTCCAGTTTTTAACACTTTTCCCCTTTTTCTTGATTCCAAAAATGATCATAATCATACTAAAAATCAAATCATAATAAAAAGTTATTCCTCTGTCATTTGTACCTTGGCATCATTATCATCATCTGAGTGTAATTTATCACCTTCAGGAGATCGCCTGAGAAGAATTAGTTGATTCTGAATTTCATCATCCATCTTGGACTGCATCTTTCTCTTGGTTGTTTTCATTTCGTTCTTTTTCATCTGAAATTTATTTTTAACATAAATGACAGCAGAAAAATATGACCCAGGAATTCTGTTCTCTTTTTGTCACATATCAATCTTTGATTTTATTTAAGGGCTGATATGATTTTAAATCATAAATAAACACACAAAAATCTTTGCTAAATAAACCCTAAAATGAACAATAATATCACTACGAACAGCAACAAAATTTTACAGTCTCTTTTACTTTTATGATCATGGACCAGCTCTAAATTCTAAGAAGCACCTTTATAGCTCCCTGAAACCTTCATATTGCTTCATCCTAATGAAATGAGGGAATTCAGGAGTGTTTCCTTCACTCTGTAAAGTCACAAGTCTGCTAATTGGAAGAGGTGGGTATCATTTTTTAAGCCCAAGTCTAGTGCTACTTCTTCCATAATATTTTTTTTGGTGTCAATCCAAACTATGTGCCTAAAAATTGAACTTTGGATTTTTTAGGAGCCTACTTTGGGCATAATAAGTGTGAATTCCACGAGAAGTGTGTTCCTAATGATAAATTTCAACTACTGTAAATCATTATTTAATTTAATCTATTTATTTGCCATTCTGACTCATTTGTCCTCATACTTGGAGAGGTAAAGCATGACTGATCAAATGCATGCTTCAGCCCTGTAAGTTTTCTATACTCTACTTAACAATGATCAGCACTGTTAATTGCTTTGCTGCTGATTTAATCCCCTCTCAAAGAATCTTGCCTTTAATGTTTCCTGCTAATCTCATTTTTTTCAACAGGCAAGAGCTGCTTTCCTTCCATTTGGCTTCTAAATATGCCAGTGATCATTTAATTTATTTTCCTGCACTATTCAGCTCAGGTTTTGTGCATTTTTTTCATGACAAACAAGAATGTTAAAAAATAAATGAAAATAAAAGTCAAGTTATTTATCTTTACTCATATGTTAGGGATTTTTTTCTTTTCCATGAAGAAAACCCTACTTTGGTAATTATATGTCTATTACATTCTAATAGATTTTCACTATCAATAAATGATTCAGATGAGGTGAGTGTTCTTTTATAGTTTAACCTTTTTTAAGAGTCTCCTGCCTCTTAAAAGGTAAATACCTTTTCTCTTTCCTCAAATTTCAAAACACTGAAATGGGAAAAAAAGTATTATTGGTTATGTTATTTATATCTAATTATTACATCTATATATTATATTGTTTTATATTCTGTTATTATTTTCTGTAGCCTCTAACAACAAAGTAATGCAGAGGAATTTATTCGCAAGGGGACTATTTAGTTATGTGTCTTTAGGCAGATTGCATAAACTCTCTGGGCTTCATTTGCTTCATTTACTTGTTCAGTAGTGATCTGTTGAGCACCTTCCTTATGCACTATAAGATTGGTGACTTGGAGGTAAATAATCACAGCCACCCTGAGATTCTTATATTCTACAGACAGATGGGGTGAGGAAAGTGTGAGAGCAGGTGGTTAAAACATCTCAGAGGAGAGAAAATATTTGGGCTAATTTCTAAAGATCAGCTGACTGAGAAGGACATGGAGATGGAGGCAGACAGGAGTAGTCCAGAGGGGATATCTCAACCAAAGCCACGAGTGGAAAGAAGAGCCATATACCGAGGGAAATACAAGCAGTGAGAACTACTAGATAAAAAAAGTGTGAGGGAATATAGGGATAGAAAATTCAAGAGTGATAGCAATAAAATAGCAGAGTGTGCACACCATGCTAAGTAGTTTGAAATTCATTCGGTAGGTGATATAGGGGAACTGTTGAAATGTCTTAAGAAGAGGAACCATGAGGTTATATTTGTGTTTCATACACGTTACTCTAAAGTTGACGTAGTGATTGATTTGAGAAGTCCAAAAACATTGATGATCCCAATTTCAACTGTATCCCATTGTTATCATGAATCCATTTGTGTTCATGTTCATCAGATAACATGAACTATATTTTTTGATTTAGTAAATGAGGACATTTTATTACTTTGAAAAATGGGGACAATAAAATTTGCATGACCTAACAAAGGAGATGTACCTTACCATCTAGGAAGTTCTAATATGTACAATATAAGAATTTAATGGTGAGTCAGTATCTAACATCTTGAATGAATGAATCCATGTTTTGAGTATGGCATGTTATATATTGTGTTAGGACCTTTCATCTAGGTAGTAGTAGTTTCATTTGTATGATAATCCAATATGAAGATGCGATACAATTACAGATTACTGTAAATGCTGACTATTTTCTGTGTGTGCTATAGTAAAGCATTTTAGTTTCACAGCAGCTCTGTTAAGGAATTATGGTTATTCCCATTATACAGATTGAAAAGCTATGATTCGGAGAGCTTTATGCAAGATTATATACCTAGTAAGTAATGAGGATGAAATTAAATCCAGCTCTGTGTGCCTTTAAAAACTCACTCTGTTGGTGTAAAATGGATCTACAGCACAGTGTGTTGTACTGTCCTTCTAGAGGAAAATGAGAATTAGTGTTCAAATCATTGAACCACAGATTCATAGCAAGTGGCAGAGCCAATTCAACCCAGATCATCTGATCTTAGGTGTAGTATTCTTTCCATTATCCCAGAACTATTTTCCTCCTGTATCCGTGGAGCTATTTTCTGAAAAACACAACTTCTCAGGAACATCCTCAGACTTTGGTGCTTTGATTGCCTTCTGGATATCCAAACAGAACTTAAGCCTGGACATTTCCCACATCCCCATCCCCTATACCATGATCAAAAGGTGATCATCTGATACCTACATTAGGTGTCAAAATACCCAAATTGTATTTTATTAACGTCTATATTTTTTAATTGGTAGTATAATTTGACTTAACAGACTATACAAATAGCCAGAATGTACCCTTCCCCAGCCATTTACTATATGCTTATCTCAAACCACCAAGAGAGATTTTTTAATAGTATTTTAGAACTCTTATTTCTAATTTTCTTTTCTTTTTAAAAAAAAAATTTTTTACTTAAATTTTAGTTAACATACAGTGCAATATTGGTTTCAGGAGTAGAATTCAGTGATTCATTACTTACATAAAGCACCCAGTGTTCATTACACATGCCTTCTTTAATACCCATCCCTCATCTAGCTCATGCCCCACCCATTTCCCTCCATCAACCCTCAGTTTGTTCTCTATCGTTAAGAGTCTCTTGTGGTTTGCTTCCATCTCTTCTTTTTTTCTTTCTCCTTCCCATATTCCCCTATTTTCTTAAATTCCACATATGAATGAAATCATATGGTATTGGTCTTTCTCTGATTGACTTATTTTGCTTAGCATTATGCATTCTAGCTCCATCCACATCATTATAAGTGGCAAGATTTCATTCTTTTTGATGGCTGAGTAGTATTCCATTATATATATATACACCACTTCTTCTTTATCCATTCATATGTCGATTGACATTTAGGTGCTCACCATAGTTTGGCTGTTGTTGATACTGCTGCTATAAATATCAGGGTACATGTACCCATCTGAATCTGTATTTTTGTATCCTTTGGGTAAATACCTAGTAGTGCAGTTGCTGGATCGTAGGGTAGTTCTATTTCTGATTTTTTGAGGAACCTCCAGAGTGGTTACACCAGTTTGCATTCCCACCAACAGTGCAAGAGGGTTCCCCTTTCTCCACATCCTCACCAATACCTACTGTTTCTTATGTTGTTAATATTAGCCATTCTGACAGGTGTGAGGTGGTGTATCATCATGATTTTGATTTATATTTCCCTGATGATGAATGATGTTGAGCATCTTTTCATGTGTCTGTTAGCCATTTGGATGCCTTCTTTGAAAAAGTGTCTATTCATGTCTTCTGCCCATTTCTTTTCTTTTTTTTTTTTTTTTTTTTTTTTTTTCTTTTTTTTTTTTTTAAGATTTTATTTATTTATTTATTTGACAGAGAGAGACACAGTGAGAGAGGGAACACAAGCAGGGGGAGTGGGAGAGGGAGAAACAGGCTTCCTGCGGAGCAGGGAGCCCGATGCGGGGCTTGATCCCAGGACCCTGGGATCATGACCTGAGCCAAAGGCAGACACCTAATGACTGAGCCACCCAGGTGCCCCCTGCCCATTTCTTAATTGGGTTGTTTGTTTTTTGAATGTTGAGTTTGATAAGTTCTTGAAACATTTTGGATACTAACCCATTATCAGTTATGTCGTTCACAAATATTTTCTACCATTCCATAGGCTGCCTTTTAGTTTTGTTGATTGTTTCCTTTGCTGGGCAGAAGCTTTTTATCAAGTACTAGTTGTTCATTTTTGCTTTTGTTTCCCTTGCCTCCAGTGACATGTCTAATAAGTTGATATGGCCAAGGTCAAAGAGGTTGCTGCTTATGTTCTCTTCTAGGATTTTGATGGTTTCCTGTCTCACATTTAGGTCTTTCATCATTTTGAATTTATTTCTGTGTATGGTGTAAAAAAACTGGTCCAGTTTCATTTTTCTGCATGTTGCTGTCCAGTTTTCCCAACAACATTTGTTGAAGAGACTATCTTTTTTCCATTGGATAGTCTTTCTTGCTTTGTCGAAGATTAGTAGACCATGTAGTTGTGGATCTATTTCTGGGTTCTCTACTTCCTGTTCCATTGATCTGTGTGCCTGTTCTTGTGCCAGTACCATACTGTCTGGATGAGTATAGCTTTGTATATAACTTGAAATTTTAGAACCATGATGCCTCCAGCTTTGCTTTTCTTTTTCAGAATTGCTTTGGCTATTCAGTGTCTTTTGTGGTTTCATACAGATTTTAGGATAGTTTGTTCTAGCTCAACATAAAATGCTGGTGGTATTTTGATAGGGATTTCATTAAATGTTTAGATTGCTTTGGGTACAATAGACATTTTAATAATGTTTGCTCTTCCAATCCATGAGCATGGAATTCTTTCCAAATTTTTGTGTCCTCTTCAATTTCTCTCATAAACGTTCTATAGTTTTCAGAGTACAGATCTTTTACCTCTTTAATTAGTTTTATTCCTAAGTATCTTATTTTTGGTGCAATTCAAATGGGATTGATTTCTTGATTTCTTTTTCTGCTGCTTCTATTATCGGTGTATAGAAATGCAGCATATTTCTACATGTTGTGACATTGCTGATTCATGTATTAGTTCTAGCAATTTTTTGGTGGACTCTTTTGAATTATCTACATAGAGTATCATGTCATCTGCAAATAGTGAAAGTTTGACTTCTTCCTTGGTGATTTGGATGCTTTTTATTTCTTTTTGTTGTCTGATTGCTGAGGCTAAGACTTCCAGTAGTATGTTAAATAGTAATGGTGAGAGTGGACATCGTCTTGTTCCTGACCATAGGGGAAAGGCTCTCTGTTTTTCCCAATTGAGGATGATATTAGCTATGGGTCTTTCATATATGGCCTTTCTGATATTCAGGTATGTTCCATTTTTATCTTTACTTTGTTGAGGGTTTTGTTTTGTTTTTTTAATCAGGAATGGATGCTGTATTTTGTCAAATGCTTTTTCTGCACCAATGACAGCATCATATGGTTCTTACCCTTTCTTTTATTAATGTGGTGTATCACGTTGATTGATTTGTGAATATTGAACCAACCCAGGAGCCCAGGAATAAATAAATGATTGTGGTGAATAATTTTTTAAATGTACTGTTGAATTCGATTTGCTAGTATTTTATTGAGAATTTTTACATCCATGTTCATCAAGGATATTGGTTTGTGATTCTCCTTTTTTGGTGGAGTTTTTATCTGGTTTTGGAATCAGGGTAATACTGGCTTCATAGAATGAGTTTGGAAGTTTTCCTTCCATCTTTTTGGGAACAGTTTGAGAAGAATAGGTATTAACTCTTTGAATGTCTGATAGAATCTCCCTGGGAAGCCATCTGGCCTAGTACTTTTGTTTGTTGGGAGATTTTTGATTACTGATTCAGTTTCTTTGCTGGTTATGGGTTTGTTCAAATTTTCTATTTCTTCCTGTTTTGGTTTTGGTAGTTTGTAAGTTTCTAGGAATTTGTCCATTTCTTCCAGATTGCCCAGTTTATTGGCATATAATTTTTCATACTATTCCATTATAATTTTTTTTTTTTTTCCTGTGGTGTTGGTTGTGATCTCTCCTCTTTCATTCCTGATTTTATCTAATTTGGTCCTTTCTCTTTTTGGTAAGTCTGGCTAGGATTTGTCAATTTTATTAATTCTTTCAAAGAACCAGCTCTTCATTTTGTTGATCTGTTCTACTGAGTTTTTTGTTTCTATAACATTTATTTCTGTCCTAATCTTTATTATTTCTGTTCTTCTGTTGGCTTTAGGCTTTATTTGCTGTTCCTTTTCTAGCTCCTTTAGGTGTAAGGTTAGGTTGGGTATTTGAGACTTTTCTTGCTTCTTGTGGTAGGCCTGTATTGCAATACACTTCCCTGTTAGGATTGCCTTTTTTGCATCCCAAAGGTTTTGGATTCTCATGTTTTCATTTTCAGTTGTTCCATGTACTTCTTTATTTCTTCTTTAATTTCCTGTTTAACCCATTCATTCTTTACTAGGATGTTCTTTAGCCTCCATGTAGTTGTGGTCTGTCCAAATTTTTTTCTTGTAGTTGACTTCAAGATTCATAGCATTGTGGTCTGAAAATATGCATGGCATGATCTCAGTCTTTTTGTACCAGTTGAGGCTTGATTTGTGCCCCAGTATCTTATCTATTCTGGAGTATATTCCATATGCACTCAAAAAGAATATCTATTTTGCTGCTTTAGGATGATATGTTCTGAATATATCTGTTAAGTCCATCCAGTCCAGTGTGTCATTCAAAGCCATTGTTTCCTTGTTGACTTTCTGCTTAGATGATCTGTCCATTACTTTAAATGGGGTATTAAAATCCCCTACTATTATTGTATTATTATCAATGGGTTTCTTTATGCTTAATATTAATTGATTAATATATTTGGGTGCTTCCAAGTTAGGGACACAAATATTTACAATGGTTAGATCATCTTGATGGATAGACCCTCTCATTATGATATAATGCCCTTCTTCATCTCTTGCTATAGTTTTTGTTTTAAAATCTTGTCTGTCTGATATAAGTATGGCTACTCTGGCTTTCTTCTGATGTCCACTAGCATGATAAATGGTTCTTAATCCCCTCACTTTCAGTCTGCAGGTGTCTTCAGGTGTAAATTGAGTCTCTTGTAGGCACATATCAATGGGTCATATTTTTTTAATCCATTCTGATACCCTATATAGGGTATCTTATACCCTTTTGATTGGAGCATTTGGTCCACTTACATTCAGAGTGATTACTGAAAGACACGAATTTAGTGCCATTGTGTTACCTATAGAGTTGGTATTTTGGGTGATGTTCTCTGATCTCTAGTCTTTGTTGATTTTGGTCTTTTTTTCCCACTCAGAGTCCACCTTAAAATTTCTTGCAGGGCTGGTTTAGTGGTCACAAACTCCTTTAGTTATTGTTTATATGGGTGTCTCTTTATTTCTCCTTCAATTCTGAATGACAGCCTTGCTGAATAAGGAATTTTGGGCTGCATATGTTTCCTATTCAACATGGTGAATATATCCTGCCACTGTCTTCTGGCCAGTCAAGTTTCTGTGGACAGATCTTCTGAGAACTTAATATGTCTTCCCTTGTAGGTTAAGGACTTTTTTTCCTTTGCTGCTTTCAGTATTCTTTCCGTGTCTATGTCTTTTGTGAATTTGACTATGATATGCCATGGCTTTGGTTGAATTTAATGGGAGTTCTCTGTGCTTCTTGGATTTTGATGTCTGTGTCCTTCCCCAGATTAGGGAAATTTTCAGCTATAATTTGTTCAAATAAAACTTATGCCCCTTTTTCTCTCTTTTCATCTTCTGGGCCTTCTATGATACAAATGTTATTGCATTTTAATAAGTCGCTGAGTTCCCTAAGTCTACCTTTGTGATCCATTACCTTTCTTTCCTTCTTCTTTTCAGCTTCATTATTTTTCATAATTTTATCTTCTGTGTCACTGATTTGCTCCTCTGCTTCATCCATTCTCATTTTTATGGCATCCATTTGGGTTTGCATCTCTCAGTTATAGCATTTCTAATTTCAGCCTGACTAGATTTTAGTTCTTTTATCTCTGCAGTATGGGATTCTCTATTGTCTTCTATGCTTTTTTTCTAGTATCCTTATAATCGTTGTTTTAAATTCTAGTTCAGACATCTTACTTATATCTGTATTAAGTCCCTGGCTGTGAGTTGTACTTTCTGTTCTTTCATTTGGGGTAAACTTCTCCATCTTGTCGGAAAAGTAGAAATAAACAAAACAAAGAAAAAAACCCAAGAAACAACAACAACAAAAAAACTAGATAGTGGATATGTGTCTGGTCTGCTTGTTAAAAGAATCTAGATTTAAAAATAAATTAAAAAAATTAGAAAATAAAAATAAAAAAAGTGAAAATGAACTAAAAATTTAAAAAATATATAAATAAAAACATAAAAAAATAATAAAAATAAAAGGAATTGAAAAAAATAAATGAAATATCAATAAAAAAAAGAAAGTAAGAAGGAAGGTAGATCCTATTTCCCCTAGAGCTGAAACCTTGTAGCACTCTATGATCAGCTGACTTGGTGTGAGCAAGTTGTTTGTTCTGGTCTTCTGGGGGGAGGGGCCTGTTGTGCCGATTCTCAGGTGGACTTGCCCTGGTGGAAATGTGACTTCAGGGCAGAGAGGGGCGGGGCTTGGTGTAAGCTGCTCTGGCCTCCACTAGGTGGCACTGTTTTGCTCCCTGAAGGCTTTCAGTGCTGTTGGGCAGGATGAATATGCCCTCACCCTACTCTCTAGCCCCAGATCTGAAAGTTCACGCCCTCTGCTCTCCAGGGAGCCCTCACAGAAAAACAATCAATCACTCCTCTTGTGTTCTTGGTTTCCATCAGAGCTCTGCGTTCATCCTGCCTTTGTCTGCACTTTTTTATCTCAGGTGCATGGTGGAGTTTCTTTCTTTTTTAAAGATTTTATTTATTTGAGAGAGAGAATGAGAGAGAGAGAGCATGAGCAGGGGGGAGGGGCAGAGGGAGAGGGAGAAGCAGGCTCCCCACTGAGCAGGGAGCCTGACTCAGGGCTCAGTCCCAGGACCTTGGGATCATGAGCTGAACCGAAGGCAAATGCTTAACTCACTGAGCCACCCAGGTGTCCCTGACTGTATCAAAACTCCAAATTTTAGGGACTCCCACAGCACAGACCTGCGCTGTTCCTCCAGGGGAAGGTCTCACTGTTTGCTGTTTGCTGGCTTGTCCCAGGAAAGTGGTCACATGACTGTGAAGTGGTTTGAAGTTTATGGTAAAACAGAGCCAAAAGCCAGCACCAAGACTCACTGCTCTCAGCTGGCATCCCCACTCCTATGCCTGGGAACAGGGCAGCATGTTGGTGCCACCCATTCTTCTTAAAATCATCCAATTGTCTCTTCTTCTTCCAATCATTTTCTCTGGAATTATGCTCTTCCGGGTACTATTTATCTTACTTCTCATCTTCCTTGGCTTCTTTGAGACACTGTCATTGTTGGCCACGCCGTCCTTTGACAGCGGCCCTTCTCTTGTTTCAGAATGCTATTTTCTCATGTTTTCCTTTTTACTGTATTGTTGTTCCCTGCTTATTTTCTTTCAATTAATATATTTTATCTTATTTAAATTGTTAACCAGTTCTATGTATACTCCAAGAACTAGGATCTAAGTATGCACTGATCTATATAAAAGAGGTACATTTTATGACCTACTAAAATAATGTGTTACATCCTTGACAATCTCTAGGTACAAGCTGTCTGGGAGACTGCCTTCTACTGAAACTATTCTTTTCAGTGTTGAGGGCAAATTGTTCATTACTAAGCTTTGAGGATCAAATCACAATTGTTGCATACATCATGGGAATGACAACTTTCTTAAGAGGTGAAATTTCTAAATCCTAAGATGCCTAGGAGCTTCCAATATATAACATGAAAATAAAATGCTCTAGATAGTATTTTCCTGGTAGCTTCCAGGTAGCCTTAGCCCTCTAACCTGGGGTCCAGAATAAGATAAATGAGGTAGAGTTGCCTTAGTTGATCTTCATACCTATGGCCAAAAGTAGAAGTACTTAGTGACCCCACAGACTAGTGAATTAACGCTTTATGCCACTATGTATATGAGTGGTTTGTTATTTGGCATTATTGTAGCAATAGCTCAGTGATACGGAAATTGCAGTTTGAAGTGTGAATGTAGGGTTTTATTATAAAATACCATAGAGAGTGCATCAGATTTAAAGCCACAAAAGCTTTTGTCTGATGCCAAAAAGTAGTAAAAGTTTAAGCAACACGCAGGAAATGGAGATGCTGTGAGGAAAGTAGATTGGGGTTGAGATGTGCTCTACATACAGTAGATGAAAGGCCCTTTCAGTATGCCATAAAGTAGAAAATGAATAACTCATGGAAAATTTCTACAACTGTACTTGGAAAAATCTGAACCATACCAAATCCTTGACAGGATTCTGGATATTCCTTCTCCATGATTATCCTAGCTGAGCACTTACAGCAAGTAAGAAAAACAAACAATAGTAGGAAAACCATTATTGCTATTTCTACCTATACATTTCTGTGATATGTAGGTAGGGAAGCAGAATGAACCTGGCTGTAGGTGAGCTTCAGCTCAGTCCAGGTTTCTTTTTTTTTTTTTTTAATTTTTTTTTAAAATTTTTATTTCTTTGACAGAGAGAGAGAGACAGCGAGAGAGGGAACACAAGCAGGGGGAGTGGGAGAGGGAGAAGCAGGCTTCCCGCGGAGGGGGGAGCCCGATGCGGGGCTCGATCCCAGGACCTTGGGATCATGACCTGAGCCGAAGGCAGACGCTTAACGACTGAGCCACCCAGGTGCCCCTCAGTCCAGGTTTCTAAATCTGAAGATGTAGTGCAGTAGCATCTCACCCACCAGACAATGAGGTCGTTTATTTCATATGTGAAATGATTTAAAATACAGTGTTTTGAATAATTACAATTGGGATAAAAATTTTACATGAATTACTAAGACATGTGTAAATGATTGGAAATTAGTTCTTGCTATGTAACAGTGATTTTCAAACCCTTTCCCTCTGCTGCTCTCATAATTAAAAATAACAAAAACAGGGCGCCTGGGTGGCTCAGTTGGTTAAGCGACTGCCTTCGGCTCAGGTCATGATCCTGGAGTCCCGGGATCGAGTCCCGCATCGGGCTCCCTGCTCAGCAGGGAGTCTGCTTCTCCCTCTGACCCTCCCCCCTCTCATGTGCTCTCTCTCTCTCTCTCAAATAAATAAATAAAAAATCTTAAAAAAAATAAAAATAAAAATAACAAAAACAAAAACTATATATATCTCACTAACTTCTTAAAATTGTCATTAAGAATATTCCTTATAAGTTTAAGTGGTAGACGTCCAGGGCATTATACATACTGACATAAAAAATAATACCATCATTTCTTATATTATTTTTTTGTTTATTTTAAAAAGTATAAAACAGAATTAGTTTAAGAACAAGATTTTTCAACTTCCTACCTTTTTTCCTCTTTCAATTTTATGTATTTATTATTTGTTTTGTTTTAAATAGGTTATACTTTCGTTTAGTTCAAAATCAAAATGCTATAATAAGGCAAGCATTGAGAAGTCTTGTTTCTATACCTGTATCCTATAGATAATCATTTTTATTAGTTTCTTGGTATAATTCCAGTGTCTTAGGCATATACAAGCAATTCCAGTGTCTTTTAGGCATATACAAGTTCTTTAATAAAATGGAACATACTGTATAAAATGTACTGAGTTTTTTCTTTTGACAGTGGTATTGGTTCCTTGTTGATGTAACAAATTATCATAAATTTAGTGGCATAAAAAAATAAATGTATTACCTTAGAATTTGGGAGGTCAGAAGTCTAAAATCAGTCTTTCAAGTCTAAAATCAAGGTATTTGCAGGGCTGATTCTTTCTGAGTCTATTTCTTGTTCTTCCAGCTTCTAGAGATTGCTTTGGCATTCCCTGGCTGCTAGCCAAACCACTCCAGTATCTGCTTCCATCTTAATATCACCTTCTCTTCTGTCATCACATCTTCCTTTGGCTCCCTCTTCCAAAGATGCTTGAGGTTAGGTTTAGGGCCTACCTGGATAATCCAGAATAATCCCCCCATATCAAAATCCTTAATTTAATCACATTTGCAAATTATCTTTTGCCATGTAAAGTAACACTTAAAGATTCTGAGGATTAGGATGTGGATATCTTTGGTGAGAGTGCATTATTTAGACTGACAAAGCAGTAGTTCCTGGCAATCACTCCTGTCAGTCAATAGATAGAGGCTTTCTCACTTTCTTTTTGTAGCAATGTAGCATTCCCATATATAACTGTACCATAGTTTATTTAATTTCCTACTGGTGGACTTTTTTTTTTTTGCTTTTACAGATAATCTTGTAATTAATAATTTGATAAATACAACATTTTAGACCTGCTCATATATAATATTACATGTAATATATTTAAATATAAATACATATAATGATATATAAATATAAAATATTAATTTTAGTACTTATTAAACATTAAAAGGAAATTTTTAATGAAATACGTATACTAATAAGTTGTATTGCCTTTTTATAATTAGCTCATATGTGTGGTGACAAATCATATTACTTGTTAGAATGAGATCATATTAAGCATCAATTCTGTTTTTCTTTTTATACATGTAAGCTCTGAGAAACTTTGTTCACAGAAATTGGTGAGAATTAAAGGAATTACAACAATGACTTTGAATTCTTTAAACTCCTTTCTCACCATATGCTTAAAACCACATAGTAATCTGTCATCAAAAACTATTTAATAACTTATCAGGTGACAACTCAATTATTTGTTCCTTTAACTTTTGTTGAATTCAAATACTTGGAAACCTCTGAACTGAAAAATATTTATTATTTCTTATCCATCCATCAAAAGCATTCAGTTTTTCAAAATCAAAAGCCACATTGTGAAAATCATTGCTGTTTTGTTATTCTGGAGTTTTTACCACCTAGAATGATGGAAGATTGTAAAATCTGAAAGGAAGGAAATAAGATCTAAGTTGGAAAAGAAAAAATATGACAGGAAGTTGAGAAAAGGAGCAAAACTAAACTACATGTTCCTTCTTGGGCAGATCAGTTTTGACTATGTGTACATAAAAGAGTTGAAGATCTAAAAACTGATTCTTTTAAAATATTCCTTCTTGCATACTCTTTATGAATTCTTCATATATCCCGGTGTATAGATATCCCATCCAATATTGAAGACTACAGCTGTTTGCTACTTCAGAATGTATTCTCAAACACGGAATCCTGTACCTTTATTCTCTTCTTATTGGCATATATAAATTTTAGGAGCATTGTATTAGAGCAAAGGTCTCTAAAACAATCTCTCTTCAAGACAAGGATAGTCTCTTCTACCTAAATTATTCAGAATAATCCCTGGTGCTTGCTGAATATATGTATATAGTAAATGCTTGTGGATTGATTAAAAGAAAGTTATCAAGAGTAAATGCAGTGCATAAACACATAATTCATATTTGGTCTGTTTGAAGTTCACCTGCCAGTTCCTTCTAAGTGAGTCTGAGTCTTAGCCCTAATATGAAAGATCTACTCAGTTCAGCTGCCTTCTTTATACAACTGTAGCAGGGCAGTAAGGGAGACTTTTCTTGATGTTTCCTGGCTGGGGCTTGAAAGCAAAGTACAATGGGTGTTAAGTGCCCACACATTTTATAGAGGTGCTAGACCATCTATGCAAAATTTGTTGGAAAGTGGCCCAAATTGGTCTTGCAACACTTACCTCCTCATATATATATATATATATGAGGAGTCTAGTAAACTAATGAGTGAGGACTGGCAAATAGGATTTCCTTGAGGAAAATTTTGGAGTACTGTGCTTTCCCTCTCTCATTTCCTGGTGGGGAGGATATGCTCCTTTTCAACTTAAGCCATGTGAATAGGACTTCAAGGAACCATCTAAAAATCTTGAAAGTATAGAAACTCATGTCTGACTCTCACTGGAAAAGAAATAAAGACTGGCTGATATTAGCTGGGAAGCAGAACACAGAGAGAGGGCTCCATAAGGGATGGCTCTTATTTCCAGTGTTAGTTGGAAAAAGATATGAGCTTTCCTTTAGATTAAGAGGATGTTGAGCAATGTAACCAAGCTTGAGCCAGGATGGCATGACCCCAAGAACCATGTACTATGTGGGACATTAGCAAGAAGAGGGTAGCTGAAGAGAAACTCCAGAAGCAATATAGCACCTCTGTGAAGAATATGAAAGTGGAAGATATTTGGAGAACTCTTGAGAGAGAGCTGACATTTACGCATTAGCCATAAAGAGAACTACAATTTTCAGATTAAAATAGCATCAGTCAATTTAGGTACTTTGCACATTTTTTAATTGAATTGTTTGTTTTTTTTCTCTATCAAGATGTATGAGTTTCTTCTATATTTTTTTAAGTGGCCAACAAATATATGGAAAGAGGCTCAACATCACTAATCATCAGGAAAATACAAGTCAAAACCACAATGAAATATCACCTCATACCTGTGAGGTTGGCTAATATCAAAGGGACAAGAGATAACAACAAATGATGGTGAGGATGTCGAGAAAAGGGAACCCTTGATTAGTGCACAATGCCTATTGGTACAGCCATTATGGAAAACAATATTTGGTGCACTGAGACTATTCTTGGTCAAAATCAAGCATTCAAGGATGTGACAAAGGTTTGCAAAGACCAGTCAGCTGGAATGGATAGCATTGTGTGCAGTTGGATCATGTCATGGTATCTAAGGACACGTCAACCAGAAGTGATTATGTGAAAACAAAATTCTCTAAGTGAGAGCCTTGGAGTCAGCACTTTCTAAAGGATAAACATCTCAGAATGTGCCTGTGTAAGGACTCTGAGTACATCTCTTGAATGCTGAAGTGTGGCTTTGAGATGTTCTGTGGCTTAGTTAAATTATGTGTAGTGAACATATTATACTTCCATCTCATTTGTTATGTCTGGATATAGTTCTTCTTAACAGTGGATTTTTAATAGCAGGTTTCTTTTGAGATGCTCTAACATGTTTGTTAAGTTTATGATCTGCTGTCACAAAAGCCACTATTGAATTACATAAGGTCAGTTGTTAAGTTCATGTTACATATAAGTAAGATCCTTAAGGAATATGGCAGGGTTGGGGGCCAAGGGTCTCATTAACATAGGGAATAATTCTTAACCAACTCTATTCTCCTCTTTATCTCATATAATAATTGCATGCTATCTATTATTAGCATCTTTAATTGTGTATACACAAATCTTATACCATGTTTAGTTACATCACTTTCTCTTTAACTCAAAGCATTGCTCTACTTCAGTCTTTTTTGAATTGGGTCCAGTAAAACTCCAGCAAAATATTCAAGAAAGTACCTCTAATACTTTTTACAAAATTAAAGAACTCCAAGGATTTTTTTGAAATAAGACATGCTTATCATATACATAGAGCATTTTTGTTTTGACACTCTTCCTTATATTAGTACACTTTAAAATCTGCTTAAAGAGTGTGCTTAATTTCTAGTGGAACTGTGTTTGATTATCATGGGTTGCAAGTGAGAAATGAACAGTATTTAAATTTTTTTAAATTTTATATATGTACTTAATTGGTAATTACTATATAATTATACATTTTAAATGTAAAAGCATTCTTCAGTTAGTACATAGAAAAAGATCTTTCCCAGGAATCTAGTAAAGGAGTGACAAAGAAGTGTTACCAGAAATTTAATTTTCTGTTAAAGAAAGTACTTACATCTCAGACCTGACAAATCAATTCATAGGACTTCTCTAATTGAGAAGCAAAAGAGGAACCCAAGATGAACTGTCATAATCTTTAAATTTTTAATGACAAACTTGTATATTTCCTAAATTTTATGTTACTATGTTATCATACACTGGCTTATGTGACCATTTATTCAAACACTATGATTGGAGTTTATTCTATAATAGTTAAAAGTATCTTGTGTGGGAATAAACAATATATTTTATTCTGTTAATAGTATTATCAGAAGCGAAAAGCGAAGTTCTTTGATTTAACATTTAGTATTTTTATAAGATTTGAAAAATATTTTTCTCTCTTTTAAAGATGTAAAATTACTAGTTTGTCTCATAAAAATAATGCCTAATGCTCATAATAAGCAAGCAATGTAACTTGTCAAGGGAAGAACTGTTCTGAGTGAGTGTTAATCAGTCTTCACTCTTAAAAATCTCAAAGTCCATATTGACTTTAGCTGATTTCAGATACAAGTTTGTTTGGTCTAGAGGGATTTTCAGTTTTAGTTGTTAGCCTTAGAGCAGTGCTTCTCAAACTTTAAAGTGCAAATAAATTACCTGGAAATCTTACTAAAATGTAGGCTGACTCAGAATACCCAAGATGGGTCCAATATTGTGCATTTCTAACCTGCTTCCAGGTAATGCTGATGTGGCTGGTTTATTCTTTGAATCATAAGATCCTAGGAAATTTCTTCTCTAAGATTGGAAATGCCATCAGCATTATTTTACAGTTACCTCCAACTTAGAGTGTTACATAGTGCTGCTTTCACAAGTCAGTTTATCTAAAAATAAAGATGATTTAGTCCTTCTGAGTACCCCTCCAGAATAATGCATGTTAAGTAGGCTGCCTATGGCTATGCTCTACCTTTTGTTAATGAGAGAAACTGACTGCTAAGGATAAAGATTGGGTAGTATGAGATGAGAACTATAAATCCTTTAGAAATAATTGTTTTATTAGCAAGATGGAAATAATATATACAAGCACCATAGGAACACATGTCAAAATGTCCTTTTTATTTTTAAAGAAATACTTAGTCACAAAATATGTGGATTATAAACAAGACACCTCTAAACACATGAGTCAAAAAAAATTCTCAAAAAAAAAAAAAAAAAGCAGTGGTTAGAGGGAAATTTATAGCATTGAGTTTATCTATTAGAAAAGATCTAAAATAAATAGTCTTAAGTTTCTACTTTAGGAAATTAGAAAAAGAAGAGCAAATTAAATCCAAAGTAATCAGGAGAAAAGAAATTATAAGAATTAGAGCAGAAATCAATGAAAATAGGGAACACCTTAGTGGCTCAGTCAGTTAAGCATCCCACTCTTGGTTTCAGCTCAGGTCATGATCTTGGGGTTATGGGATCGAGCCCCCTGTGGGGCTCCACACTCAGGGCAGAGTCTGCTTGTCCCTCCTCCTCCCCCCAGCTCACTTGTGCACTCGCTCTCCAGCTCTCTCTCTCTTTCTCTCTCAAATAGACAAATAAATAAAATGTAAAAAAAGAAGAAATCAATGAAAATGGAAATGGGAAATTAATAGAAAATCAACAAAAACAAAAGTTTGTGCTTTGAAAAGATCATTAAAATTGATAAGCACCTAATCAGTTCAGCTAAGAAAAAAAGAAAGTAGACATAAATTTTTAATATCAGAAATGAAAAAGGGGACATCAGTGCAGATACTGGTGACATTAAAAGGGTAATAAATAAATACTATGAGCAACTCTATGCCCACAGATTTGATAACCTACATGAAATGGACCAGTTTCTTGAAAGACACAGAAAGACATGGAAACTCTAAATAGATATCTCTATCAAAGAATTGAATCAGTAGTCAAGTAGTTTCCCAAAGAGAAAGCATGAGGCCCAGATGGGCTCACTGGTAAATTCTACCAAACATTAAGGAAGAAATTGTGCCAATTCTCTACTATTTCTTTCAGAAGATAGAACCAGAGTGGTACTTCCTAACTCATTCCATTACTCTAATACCAAAACCATACAAAGACGTTACAAGAAAACTAGTAGACTAATACATCTCATGAACATAAATATAAAAATCCCTAGCAAAATATTAGCAAATCAAATCCAACAATGTCCAGAAAGAACTATACACAACAACCAAGTGGAATTTATCACAGGTATACCCAGGGATATAGGGCTTGTACAATATCCAAAAATCATTTAATGTAATCTATGATGTTGATAGGCTAAAAAAGAAAAATGACATGATTATATCAATAAATGTGGAAAAAGCATTTGAAAAAAATACATTACCTACTTATGATTTAAAAAAAAAAAAAACTTCAGTAAACTAGGAATGAAGGGGACCTCAACATGATAAGAAAAATCTACAAAAAAACCTACAGCTAATATCATACTTAATAGTGAGAAACATGAAGCTTTCTCGGTAAGATCACCAATCCCTTTTAAATCATACTGCAATTTCCGACTAATACAGTAAGGCAAGAATAGGAAATAAAAGGTATTCAGACTGGTAAGAAGTAAAGCTGTCTTTGCCTGCAGAGGACATGATCACCTCTGTGGAAAATCCAAAAGAATCAACAAATAACTCCTAGAACTAATATGTGATTATAGCTGTGTTGCAGAATATAGGATTAATGTATAAAAGTCAGTTGTTTCCTATATACTAGCAATAAACAAATGGAATTTGACATTTTAAACCCAATACTATTTACATTAACACTCCAAAAATTAAATACTTAGGTATATATCTAACAAAATATGTACAAGATCTATATTAGGAAAACTAAAAAATCTGATGAAAGATATCATAGAAGTAAATAAATAGATATCCCAAGTTCATGGATGGGAGGACTCAATATTTTGAGGTTGTCAGTTCTTCTCAATCTGGTCTGTAGATTCAGTACAACCCCATTAAAATTTTGTTTTAAGTTACTTCATGGGTGAACTGATTCTAAAGTTTATGTGGAGAGAAAAAAGACCCAGAAAAGTCAACTCAATATTGAAGAAGAACAAGTATAAAGACTGGCACTACTCAATGACAGGACTTATATAAAGCTACAGTGATCAAGACAGTGTGTTATTGATGAAAGAATAGATAAATAGATGAATGGAGTAGAATAGAGTGTCCAGAAATAAACCCACATACCTATAGTCAACTAATCATTGGCAAAGAAGCAAAGGCACTAAAGTAGAGCAAAGATAGTCTTTTCAACAGATGGTGCTAGCATAACTAGACAGCCACATGCAAATAAATGAATCTAGACCTAGACTTTACACCCTTCACAAAAGTTAACTCGAAATGGATCATGCACCTGAATGTAAAACACAAAACTAGGAAACTTCTGGAAGATAACATAAGAGAAATCCTAGATAATCTTGGATATGGTGATGACTTTTCAGATACAACACCAAAGGCACAATCCATGTAAGAAATCATTGATAATCTGGACTTCATTAAAAATTAAAAACTTCCACCCTGTGAAAGATAAATCAAGAGAATGAGAAGACAAGCCACAGACTAGGTGAAAATATTTGCAAAAGACGTATCTGGTAAAGGACTACCTTCCAAAATATACAAAGGACTCTTAAACAATAAGATAACAAACTACCCAATTAAAAAGTAGGCTAGGGCGCCTGGGTGGCTCAGATGGTTAAACGTCTGCCTTCGGCTCAGGTCATGATCTCAGGGTCCTGGGATCGAGTCCCACATCGGGCTCCCTGCTCCTTGGGAGCCTGCTTCTCCCTCTGCCTTTCTCTCTCGCTCTCTCATGAATAAATAAATAAAATCTTTAAAAAAAAAAAAAAAAAAAAAAAGTAGGCTAAAGACCTTAAAAATCTCACCAAAGAATATACACAGAAGGAAAATAAGCATATGAAAAGATACTATCCTGTGTCTTTAGGGAAACGCAAATTAAAACAGTAAGATACCACTACACACTTATTAGAATGGCCAAAATCTGGACATTGAGAACACAAAATGCTGATTAAGATGTGATCCAGGAGGAACTCTCATGCCTTGCTGGTGGGAATGTAAAATAGTACAGCCACTTTAGAAGACGGTTTATAGTTTTCTCATAAAACTAAACATACTGTTATCATATAGTCCAGCAACAGCACTCCTGTGTTTACCCAAAGAATTGAAAACAGATGTCTACACAAAAGCCTATATATGTATATTTAAAGCAGATTTATTCAATTGAAAAAATGAATTACAACTTTGTTAAAACTTGTAAGCAACCAAGATGTCCTTCAGTACATGAATGGATAAACTGTGATTCATCCAGACAATAAATACTATTCAGCACTAAAATGAGCTATCAAGCCATGAAAAGACATGGAGAAATCTTAAATGTGTATTACTAAGTGAAAAAAGATAATCTGGAAAGGCTACATACTGTATAATTCCAACTATATGACATTCTGGAAAAGACAAAACTATGAAATTCTGGAAAAGGCAAAATGATGCAGAGAGTAAAAAGATCAGTGATTATCAGTGTTTGGAGGAATGTACGGGTGGAGCACAGGATTTTTAGGGCAGTGAAAATACTCTGTAAGATATAATGATGAATGCATGTCATATATTTGTCCAAATTCATAAAATGTACCACACTAAGAGAACCTTAATGTAACCCATGGACTTCGTGTGATTATGACGTGACAACGTAGGTTCATCAGTTATAACTAATACACCACTGTGATGGTGGATGCTGATAACAGAGACAGCTGTGCCGGTGTGGGGGTAGAGGGCATATGGTAAATCTTTGTACCTTTTCCTTGATTTTATTGGGAACCTCAAACTCCTGTTTTTACAAAAATAAGTCAGTTTAAAAAATACTTAGCTAATCACGGGAAATTTTATAATGAGATTTGAGACATTTTTACCTACTTCATGTTTTCTATTAAAAAAAAATGTTGCTGCAAATGATTTTTTCATTGCAAAATAATTCTCCCATTTCCATAAATGGTGCCAACAATTACCCCACTTTCCCAGGTTTGTAACATCAGAGCCATGCATTTTTCCACATCTTATCTGCCAGACTCTACCAGTGATTCTTTATTCCATCACACTGGCCCAAATAATTACCATCAGACATCTGAACTACAACCAGAGCCTATGACTGGTCTCCTATATCTGGTCTACTTTGTTTTACTTACACAGTGCTCTTTCCTTCATCTTCTTGCTTTCATCATTTCTTTCTTAAGCCAAACATTTCTAATGGTTTTCTAGACAAAAATCTAAAATTCTCCGTTTGTTTTGTAGGACCTCTACAGTTTGATCCTAAAATACTTCTTCAGATGTATCTTCCTCTCCTTCTCTATGTGGACCATCCTTTCCAACCCAGTGCTTCTGCTTACCCACCTTCTGTGGTAGGCAAATTAATATCCCCAGATCCTTTCTCCACACAACCCTTCCCTGCCAGAAATGTCCATATCCTAATCCCTGGAAACTGGCAATATGTTAGGTTATATGAAAAAGAGGAATCATGGTTACAGATGGAACTTAACTTACCAATCAGCAGACCTTGAGAGGGAGAGATTATTTTGCATTTTTCAAGTAGGTTCAGTGTTATCACAAGTGTCCTTGTAAGTGAAGAGGGAGACAAAGGAGAGAGACAACAACATAAGGACACAGCCTGATATTGCTGACTTTGAAGATGGAAGCCAAGAAAAGCAGGTAGCCTGTAGTAGTGGGAAAAGGAAAGAAACATACTCTCCTCTGGAGTCTCAAGAAAGGAACATAACCCTGCTGACACCTTGATTTTAGCACAACGAGACATATTTTGGACTTCTGACTTCTAAGACTCTAAGATAATAAATCTGTGTTGTTTTAAGCCACTAGATTTGTGTTAATTTGTTATAATAGTATTAGAAAATAATGCATTTTCTGTTGAATTCACTCTGTTAATTACGTAAAGTGCATTCTACCTTTAGTTATATGCTATTTGTATGTTCTTGTCTCTTTGCATTATAAACTAGTGAGAGCAGGGAGCTAATACACTATATCATCTAAGAATATGCTTATATACACTATACGGCCTTGAATATGGCAGACTCATAGTTATCTTTACCGATAATTTGATTAAGTTGTGTAATTTTTTTAAAACCTCTGGTAAACATCTATTATGAAGACCAGTTCTCAGAGAGAAAAAATATAGTGGCAGTTCTACTACATAGCATTAATGTGTCAATTTGCATGGTCAGGAAGTTTGCCATCCTAATTGGTTAATATGAGCAGCATCTCTAAGGGGTGACTACGTGAATTTACTAAATTAGGAAACTGAGCCCTACTAAGACAAATGGATATGTGTGTGATTAAGTAAGTTATACAGAGGAAGAACCCAAATTTATAGTTATCATGTTTGTATGATTCCAAGTTCCTGAACTATCCTGACTTCCAAAACTCTTACTTAATAAGATTAAATGAGCCAAATTAGTACTGGACCCAGCTGTATGGATTTAATTTGCATGTAGATTCCTATGATTTTTTTTAATTCCTATGATTCTTAATAGACCCTCGGAAAACTGTAGGATGTCACATTTAATGATGCTATGTAGAGAATATGTAGAGTGTGGGGACCTCTAAATCAACATTCCAGGGAGAAAAAGAAAAGTAATCGAGAGGCAAAAAACCTGTTGATTTTACTAACAATAAAGAGCTCTCATGATTGCAGATTACAGTGGCCAGTAGTCACATATGAATGCTAAAAGTGGATTTTTTAAATTGATCTTGAAATTATTTTTTCCTTATTTAAAATGAAGTTCTTTCAGTAACATAATTAAGTCATACTTATTCATAGCAGGCACATGTATGCTTCCTAAAATCCCAATATTTCAATCTAAATCATCTCTATTTTATGAGGACACAGTACAGATGTAATACCTACAAGATGCAAGAGATAAATTGGTGCTCCCAGAATCTCCTGGAAAGCCATTACAAACACTCACACCCACGCTCCATTGTCACAGTAGAATCTCTGGAGATACAGCCGTGCTTGGCTATTTCTTAATGCTTCCAAGCGGGCTCTAAGGTACAGTTGCAAGAATCACTGGGATAGGAGATACGACATGCATTCATATTATACATTAATCTTCTCCCTTTTTCTCAGGTGGAATACAGAACAGAAAAAGTGTAGCAGTTGCTGAAATTGAAAGATAACTTGTTTTTCCTATGGAGTTGCAAAAGTAAAAGGTGATAGGATACACAATTGTTATATGACACATGCTTAAAGAGAATAGTTCTGTGTATTTTGGCAAAAAAAATATTTTGGTGGGGTCCCATATAAAATATCAATCAGTATGGAACCTGTGTTCATAATTTTAATTCTGTTCTATAATAGTAGAGAAATATTGTCCTCCACTATGCACCTGAAACAAATATTTTTAGAGGCTGTCTAGTTTTCCTTCTGTATAGTCTTGGTTTTGACATCTGTGATGAATTCTGGGCTCAACAATTTCCTATGCAAAAATTAAGGCCAGGCACCAAAACTAGCCATCTATCAACTACTCATTTATTTAGAAGAAAATCTGTGAAATTTCTCCACTGGAAGTTACATTTTTAAAATACATCTGTTAGAAACAGGAGAATGCCAAATATATTGGTACAATTTTTTTTTTAATAAAGAACATGGAGCACACTAACACATTTTATCTTTACATTCCCATTTTAACATTCAAATTTACTAATTTAAGATGAATCAAAAAAAGAGTATTAAGCATAGTCAAGGTGATGACAAATCAGTATTATAAATCTAAAGTTGAAAAATGAAAGAGTTTGAAAAAAAAAATCCCAGGTTTCAACTATTAGGAAAGTTGAGGTGTTCTATAAAGAAGATACCCCAAAAGCTACCTAACATTGAAGGATCAAAAGGAAATGAATGTAACTCTCAGAGTGAATTATAAGCAACAACCAAAGACTGATCATTAAAGCCAATGGCAATCAGAAACAAGTAAGAGGATTAGAGAATCAAAAAATGCTCCCATAAGCTCTGAATACAGATGTCATTGGGAATTAAGAATACTGTGTCTAGATTATACACTGCTCTTTACAGAAAAAGGAGTTGGAAAACTGGTTCTTAAAAGTAAATCAACTGTTTCCACCAGATAGAGTAGTCCCATTTCTTCTAGATACTTTTACAACTAAAAATCCCCTGACATAACAAACATAGCAAGACCCTGAAAATAGTAAAACTGCAGAACTTGAGAAATGGTAAGGGGGTATGTTCTCTGAGTTTTCTTATTGCTTACCATATATTTGGGACAGGGCATTGCAGAAGCCTACAACCCGAAACTGCCAATAGGCACAGACAGATAAAGTTCAAAGAAGAGCCTGTCCTACTTTGTCAAAAGACCAGGGAAAGAATAGCCTCAACAGAAAACCTTTTTGCACTACGTGCCCTACTTCAGCTACACACAAACACAAAAATGTGCACACACTCAAATAGGCAGACATTTTGTGGGTGGAAATTTTCAATTCATTGGCATGAACACCAAGGAGGGTTATTCCAAAGTGGCTGGACCATTTTGTATCCCCCACCAGCAATAAATGAGAGTTCTCGTTTCACTAAATGCTGAGTGGAAAAAGGCAATCTTATGATTCTATTTATATAGTATTCTTTAAATGGCTAGTTATAGAAATGAAGAACAGATTAATGATTGCCACGAATCAAGAATGGAGTGGGGCATATTGCAAGAAGTAGGTGGATGTGGCTAAAAGAGGGCAACGCCAAGGATCCTTGTAGCAATGAATGTGTTCTGTATCCTGAATGTATCACTGCCAATATACTGGTTATTCTATTGTACTACAGTTTTAAAAGATGTTACCATGGGAAGAAACTGGGTAAGAAGCATGTGAGATTTCTCTGCATTATTTTTTTACAACTATATACAAGTCCACAATTATCTCAAAATAAAAACTTAATTTAAAAAATCAGCTTCCCCTTCCTCAGAAAGATAACAGATAAAGTTAGCTTACTGGCATAAATTCTTTCATCTCCAGGAACAAATTTGCATTCACCTAAAAAATGCCATATGCATAGAGCTTATTGTTTTGCAAAGCAACTTCATAAATGTTACCTCATTTGATTAAAAAACAAACAAAATACCAGTAGAACAGAGCTATGAAACTAGGAGCTAGTTCTTTGAAAAGATAAGCAAAATTGGAAAACCTTTATCCAGACTCATAAAAAAAGAAAAAAGAGCGAGAAGTCTCAAATAAATAAAATCATAAATGAAGGAGGAGAGGGACATCTGGGTGGCTCAGTCGGTTAAGTGTCTGGCTTTGGCTCAGGTCATCCCAGGGTCCTAGGACCGAGTTCCAGATTGGGCTCCTTGCTCAGTGGGGAGCCTGCTTCTCCCTCTCCCTTGTGTGCTCTCTCTCTCTCTCTCAAATAAATAAAATCTTTTAAAAAAAATTGTTAAAGGAGGAGAAATAACAACCATCACCACAGAAATACAAAGGATTATAAAAGAATATTATGAAAAACTATACACCAACAAATTGGACAACCTAGAAGAAATGGATAAATTCCTACAAACAAATACCTTCCAAAACTGAATCAGGAAGAAAGAAAATTTGAATAGGCATTACAAGCAATGAAATTGAATTGGTAATCAAGAAACTCCCACAAAAAAAAGTCCAGGGCCAGGTAGCTTGACAGGTGATTTCTACCAAATGTTATATCATTTAATTCTTCCAACAACCCCATTAGTTTTTATCTCTATTTAATAGATGACAAAATTGAGAGAGAAAATGTGATTTGCCCAAGGTGATCCAGCTAGTAGGTAACAGAATAAAGACTCAGTTTCTACTGTGCATCTCTTGATTCTCTCACAAATGTACTCTCTTTGGCTTTCTTCCTCTGTTCAGATACTTAATTACTATTCCAAGAATTAGCTTCTGTGTCTAGATTTATTGTTCATAGATTTTTACCCTTGTTATGTGGCCAGTTTCTCTTAGAAACATCCTTAGTGTCTACATTTGCCATCTGGGATTCCTCAGCTTCAGCCCTTCAATGGCTCTTCCCTGGGCCCATAATTCTCTCTAGTTCTTCGGTGGGACTGTATCTCACCCCAAGTCCTTGTCAGTACTAATGCTTTTTGCTCACAGAAGGCTTCTCCTGGGTCAACAAGTCTGCCTTACCTATACCTGGCTCAAATTTTTTTTCACATCAGATTGTGATTAAAGTAAAGTACATTTCTCCAAATGCATTATCTGCTTTAGTATGGGGAATATAAGTAATAAGTAGCCTGGGTTATAAAAGAGATCCCAAACACTAAGAATTCAACATCTGCTGTCATACCCACATATGGAACTTTAATTTTCCTTTGGTGTGCCAGGCTTCTGAGGAATGTTGAAAGTGTTTAAACATTTGTGAATAGTAGTAAGAAGAAATGTCATTGGCCCAAAGAGAACTCCTTTACCAGCATTTTATAATTTTTATATTCAATGTTATAATTAATATATTTAGTATTCTTCAGAGACTTCCAAATCCTAAAAAGGATACCTTTTGGATTAGTTAACATTTGAAAAAATCATAATCTTTCTTTAATATATGTTACATACATATTGTGTTTATAATCAATAAGTCACATTTATGAGTCAAGAAATGTTATATCTGTCATTTCTTACCATAAAATATTCATATAGAGTCATGCATGAAAGCTTAGCTGATACCTTTCTATTGATGTTAAGTTCAAAATCCAAATGAACACAATCACTCTTGGATCTCTATGTCATCCATTTGCTAATTTATTTAAATTACACTTGTGCTCACATATAACAATACCCATACTAGTAGATATGGGATCTTGAGCTTAAAACAGTTTTTCCTGATTTTCTTGTATCCAATATAAGCTACAGACTATAGAAACATCTTAATGGAGACAAAAGATTGAAATTTTGCCAAAGAATTTGCAAGGTCCTTTCTTGTCAGCATGTCTTGCCAATTTTGTTTATAATACTACTTGATAGCATATGGTCTCTTTTTTTTCTTTTTATTAACATATAACGTATTATTTGTTTCAGGGGTACAGCTCTGTGATTCATCAGTCTTACACAATTCATAGTGCTCACCATAGCACATACCCTCCCCAATGTCCATCACCCAAACACCCCATCCCTCTCACCCCCCTCCACTCCAGCAACCCTCAGTTTGTTTCCTGAGAATAAGAGTTTCTTATGATTTGTCTCCCTCTCTGGTTTCATCTTGTTTCATATTTTCTTCCCTTCCCCTATGATCCTCTGTCTTGTTTCTCAAATTCTTCATATCAGTGAGATCATATGATACTTGTCTTTCTCTGATTGACTTATTTTGCTTAGCATAATACCTTCTAGTTCCATCCACATCATTGCAAATGGCAAGATTTCAGATTTTTTTTTGATGGCTGCATAATATTCCATTGTATATGTGTACGTATATACATCTTCTTTATTCATTCATCTGTTGAAGGACATCTAGGCTCTTTCCATAGTTTGGCTATTGTGGACATTGCTGCTATAAACACTGGGGTGCACGTACCCCTTCGGATCACTACATTTGTATCTTTTATTTTTTTTAAAGGTTTTATTTATTTTTCAACAGAGAGAGAGGGAACACAAGCAGGGGGAGTGGGAGAGGGAGAAGCAGGCTTCCCACGGAGCAGGGAGCCCGATGTGGGACTCGATCCCAAGACCCTGGGATCATGACCTGAGCTGAAGGCAGACGCTTAACAACTGAGCCACCCAGGCGCCCTACATTTGTATCTTTGAGGTAAATACCCTGTAGTGCAATTGCTGGGTCGTAGGGTTGCTCTATTTTAAACTTTTTGAGGAACCTCTATATTGTTTTCCAGAGTGGCTGCACCAGCTTGCATTCCCACCAACAGTGTAGGAGGGTTCCCCTGTCTCCACATCCCCGCCAACATCTGTCGTTTCCTGACTTGTTAATTTTAGCCATTCTGACTGGTGTGAGGTGTTATCTCATTGAGGTTTTGATTTGGATTTCCCAGCTTATGGTCTCTTAATTAAGTAAGTGCTTACCTTTTCCTCCTATTGCCTTGCCTCTCTTTTTAACTCTTCTGTCCTCTCTCTACCATCTTCCCTCCCCATAATCTTTCCTCTGCCTTTCCTCCTCAGTCTCCCTTTTCCTGCCTATCCTTATCACCACCCCAGCCTTTCATCTTCTCTCCCCTCCCCTCCTTACCCATTCATACTCCTCTTCACCTCACCACATCTCCCACATGTACTACCTCTCATTCCAACTCTGCCCTTTTCCTCCATCTCCTCTTTCCTTTCCCAAAAGCATGGTTCTCAAAGTATATCTTCTTTATAAACATATTTTTATTCAATGAGTCAAGATCCCTAGCTTGCCTAGTAGAAAGAGAACCAGGATGATCCATCCCACCCACAGGAGGTGAGCTTTTCTTCAGTTAAGAAAATGTGCATTGTAAATCAGAGCTCTTTGTGGCAACTAGGCATTGGATACAACTTCACATTTTCTCTGTGAGTGCCAGTAATTTATCATTTTGGGAATATGTTCTTGTTCTGCTTTGAGTTTTGTATCCTAACTATGGCAATATAAATGGTACATAATAAAATGTAATAATTACCATTTAAAATTTAAATGGTAGATGTAATGTTGCAGTTATGTTGGTGAGTTGCATCTTTAAAACCACCGTTGATCACAGAATGAGATCGCTGGTAAGAATAATGACAACAGATTCTTTGTAATAGTATTGCTATGGGCTGTATTGATTGTTCTTTTTACTGTTTGGATCCCAACTAGTATTTTTCCCCTTACTAGTAAAGAATTCATTAAACAGAATACAGATTTTCTTTGCAAGATAATGTCCCCTTTCCCCAGTTAAAGAAAATGCGTGATTTTTTTTTCTTGCTTTACAAATTTTCGATGGGAAGCTTACAAATTTGAGACTAGCAGTTTTATGAAACGTGCAGAAGGTATAACTATGTTGTTTGCACTACCTCACAGCAAGTGAGAAAATACAGGTTAAAACTAAAGTGCAACTCCCATAGGTAATAATGTCTCTCTTTCATTCCAAACAAATGTTCTAGTATTACACACAACAAAAATGCACATTCAGTAGGGGATAGCTGAATAACACTTTACCTAAGAGAAAGAAACGGAATGGAATGAAAAGTAAAAAGCCTCAATTGTAGTGTACTTAAGAGAATAATATGATTTTTCCTTTTAAAGAATACTCAAGGAATATGGCTAAACCACACTATATGACATCAAAAAAGTAGATTTATAGACACATCAAAAAACTTGGCATCGAGAATATACAGTCTCTTAAGAGAGTTTTTATGAAGAAGATACTGTACTAAGAAAAAAAAAATGATCTAAGAGAGAACTCTACAAATGCATAAAATAATTAGTTGAGTGCTTTACTGAATTTCAAAGAACCATGTGCTAGGTCAAGTCTTGGCCAATTTGAAGTTACTGGTTAATTTGCTTCCACAACATTTTACTGAGTTTTACCGGGGCAGCTTCCTGAATTTTACTGTTGTTACTCTTATTTTTCTTATCGGTGATCTCATTGTGTAATCAAAGGTGGTTTTAAAACTGCAACTCCCAGAGCACCGGGATGGCTCAGTTGGTTAAGCATCTATCTTCAGCTCAAGTCATGATTCCAGGGTCCTGGGATCAAGCCACACATTGGGCTCCCTGCTCAGTGGGGGAGCCTGCCTCTCTCTCTCTCTCTCTCTCTCTCTCTCTCTCTCCCCCCCTTCCCTGCTGCTTGTGCTCTCTATCTCTCTCTCTTTCTCTCTCTCTCTCAAATAAATAAAGCTAAAAAAACCCCACCAAAAACAAAAAATACAACTCACCAACATAACTGCGACATTTACCATTTACATTTTCAATGGTAATTATTATCATATTATAATGTTCAATTAAAAGGCCCTGTCAGGTGCCTCAGTTCAGAGAGAAACTGGAAAGAATAACTTAAGGAAAAATGTGTTACAAAGGTTGGTGGTTACAAACATGTGGACACTGAAGCTCAGGTTTTGGGGTCTAGCTGGTGACATGAACACATTTTCTTTAATCTCTCTCTCTCTCTCTTTCACACACACACACACACACACACACACACACACACGCATGCAGTTCAGTATTAGCAATGTGCAAAATTGGGGTGTTTTATATTCAGTTATAAGTTCCTTGATGGCAGGTATTATGTTGCAGTCATCTTTGTAACATTTGTACTATGGAAAATTTCAATACAGCCAGTGGTCAGTAAACACTTATTGAAAGAATGAAGGGATGAATTAATGGTCTATAAGTAGTAACTTATGAATAGTTGGGGCAAAATGTCATTACATGTCATGAATTTAATTTAAAAAGCAGTTATTTAGCCTACAAAGGAGCATGTGCATAGTGAATCAATACCCAAAAAGATCTGCATAGATTTGATTATTTTCTCCCAAAAATGTTTAACAAAAGATTTGAGGTCTCTTAGATGACCAGATAGATGAGCTAGCTAAGAGAAACTTGCAAATGGATATGGCAGTCAGGCTCAGCAGCAAAGAGGTGTTTGGGAGATACTACAGTGTTCCAAATAAATGGTGAATACGTGCTGGAACAGATGATTAAAGAAACCTTGAAAAATACCTAATGGAGAGAACTAAGTACAAACTTAAATAATCAAATATTTGAAGACATGAGGTATTAAAGTGAGTCAGTAACAAAATAATAGTAATTGGTTAAAGGAAATAATAAATTCATATCTAACCTTTGTTTTTAATCCTTAAACTATCCAAATTATTTTAAGTTTATAAATAGGATTTGCATAATTTTTAAAGTTCCCTAGATAAATCAATCTCTTCTTTAAAAACAGTTAATATTTTCAGTGTCATGGACCTACGTTTTCCTATAATCCACACTTGAAGTAAGTCTATTGCCTTCAGACAACTTTGTCCCTTAAAGCAACATTCTATGTTGAGTGCAGTTTACCTGGTATTATCTAATCTCAGTACAAAAATCTTGACTGCATTGGGATGACAGGGCAACCCACTTCACATATCTATGACGATGCATAAAGGTATTTTCCTCTTTTTTATGGCATAATGAGATCTTTCCACATTTTGTTATTCAGCTATGATGGACAGACCCCTGTAGAACACCCATGATACAATGGTGTTATGATATCAATGCTGAGCCTTCTCAGAAGAGCCCTACTGTGACAAAGATTCTTTTTCTGCATTTTCATCTGGACTTCTTTTCTCAGATCATTTTGTGTTCTGGATATTGTGTTTTTGTCCTATGTTATCTCTGGCCACTGACAGTTTACATGGAACAGTGTACTGTTCTATATTGGATTCTTACTCCATGCTTTGCTCATGTACTTTATTCAAAGTTCATTTTAAGTATAGTTTTTTTTAAATCACTTTTATTGCTTATAAGAGTTGCTTCCTCTAGTATGTTCTACAGGATGTCTACTGCTATTTACTTGCTATTTCTGAAGAAAAATGTGTGTGTGTATGTTTAATCAGGTGTCTTACTCTCTTGAACTGCTGTGTTACTGTGTTGATGGTGGAAAATAAGTTACTTTTTATTTATTATTTTAAACAATGATCACAATAAATTCCCGAATGTTTCCTTCATAAAAATACAGAATTGCTACTGGACATAGTTGTTCTGATATGTTCTATGTTAAACTTTCAATACGTTCTCACAAAGGACCTTGCGATTTAATTATTTCATGCCCTCTGTTGTCCAACAAACTTAACAGGTATTACCAATCTCCTGAATGACAGCTGCCCAAGCTATAGGTATGGTGATTGGAACTATGGATTTCTTCTATAATTTTAATCACCTCTGACTGTGGAAGTGCTACAATATGATATGTGAAGGGAGGTCGAGGTACAGGGAACAGGAAGGAGAAGAAGAGAAAGGGGGAGATGAAGAGCAAGTGGGCAGGAGGAGGAGGGAGATAGACTGTATTATGAAATTTTAAATAATACGAAATTCTAAGGAGATGGAAATAGAGGGCACAAATGATAAATGAAATATATGTATGATCTGGAAGGGGTGGTGGTAGAAAAAAAATGGACAAAGGAAAGGGAAATTTTAGGTTTTCATTTACCCACAGGAAGAAATATCCTTTAGCTTGGGGCGATAAATGTGTGTAATAGAAAGACTCTTTGGTGAATTTTGAAAGCATTTTTTGCTTAGTAAGAAGAATCTTTCTCTAATACTTTGGTTTTTCCTGGGTGAACCAACATTGTATATGTTTTAAGTGAATAAGTTAAATTTTTAGGATATGTTTCTGGGTTTTCGATTATCTTGGAAGAAAGCAGCAGTCCATGAAGAGTGTGTCTTTACCACCTGCAGTTAATATAATAAGGTTCCAAATATTTTCACATTGCTTACATAAGAGCACCTTCCTATGGAATCAGTCTTTCATATTAACTTGGGTTTGCTGTGAGGAAACTACATGTATGTACATATGTGTGTGTGTATGTGTGTGTGTGTATATATATGCACGTAAAAAAGACTTCCTATTTTACAGTTGGGTTTTTTTGTTGATTTTGCAACACTTTAGCTGTAATAACACACCTTTTAATATAAAAGGTATTGATAACACCAGCACCACCCCCATTTAAAATGGGTTGTTTTGGTTGTAAATGGGCAAGTCTATACACTATTAGCTTAAAAGGTTTTAGATCTCTTCTGTTAAACAATCATTTTCTATGATTACATCTGAATATAAGCACAGGCAGTGATACCATTCTGAAAGTTATTTGAAACTCAGTGGGGTAATATAAGAAACAAAGGATTAAGATGGGTTGAGCAGACCGGGTATTTCTGCCTATCTTGCAGTACACTCTGGTGTATCATCTTCCTGCTTTCACTCTGAACTGATTTGATCTGAACTTGGTCAATCAGTAGAATTCTTGGTGGTTTAGGCTTATTTGGGAATCATGTAACTCAGGGCTGTTAAAGTCCTCAGAATTGTTTTTTGAGAATGTTAAATTCTACTTAAGCACATCAAAAAATATGGAACTATTAATGTAGGGAAGACTCAAGGAACTTTTGACATTTGTGACACAAGTCCAAACCATGATTTCTAGACTTTGTGGCATTTCAACTTATCTAAGCTCCAATCAGAACAATATCCAGTGCTTCTTGCCCAAAGGCAGCTAATCTTTTTGACATGTCCCATTTGCATTTACCTATTATCATCCTTCTCTCAGGAAAACATAATTATTGTTGATACCTCCTCCCCCGTCCCCCTGAAAACCAGTCCATGGCCAACTTTGGCAGTTTCTCTGTCACATCTCTCCCCTTTAGTCTGTATGTTGGGCTTTAGTGCTAGTTTCTAGAGGAGAAGCTTATTATGTCTTGCCTGGCCTATTCTGGCTCATTTAGTTTATTCTACTTACAATAGCCAAATTAAATTTCTTACATTCATCTCTTTTTTATTACTTCCCAATCTAAAAAGTTTAAAAATCTTCCTTCTTTAAGTCCCCATAATATATTCCCAACCTTCCTTTCTACCTCTTTACTACAGTATTACTTGTTTTCTATACTTCAAGCCAATTAAGTGAGCAATTTTCAAAATATAGTCAGAATTTTTATCTTTATTCTTGCTTCCCTTATACCTAAAATACCATTTCTCCTTTTAAGTATCTCTCCTTCCCAACAATAACCTTGAACCACAAAACATTTTCCAGTTTAATGGTGACCTAAAATGTCACATAATCTAGAAAGTCTTTTCAGATACCACTCATACTCAAGGTCAAGCTGTTTACGGACCTTGTAACCTTTGGCATGTTTAATTATAGTTATTTTTTGGCAGTTATCTTATTCCTTATTATATTTTACTTTATTTTGAGTTTGCTTATACCCAGGCTTTCTGTCTCTCTCCCAAGAAGGAAGCAAATTTCTCAGAGCAATCTGTTGATATTATGCAGTCATTTTACATCTAATAAGATGTAAATAATTTTTTGTTTTATTCAGTTGAAGTACTTCTATCAATTTATAGTTTTCCATGAGAGAAACATAAGGCAATGTATGTCCCATAATTTTTTTCACCGTAGATTAAGTATCAGTTTCTTATCCCTTTTATTCAGAGAAAAAGATAAATCACTTATACTCAGAATCTATTATTTCCCATTGAGTTAATTTGGTTTATACAGAAATTCTATCAGTGCTGCAAAATGGCAAACTCTCATAACTATACTTGTAAAATTGCTTTAAAATAACTTTAAATGAAAAATCAATGAAAAGAATATGGTGTTTTCACAAAAGAGAAATGATGGTAATCACTCATGATTTTCTAAGGGGAAACAACATTTAGGAATCTCATTTTCTCCTGATAGTTATGGTAGAAATGAGCTGAATGCAAGTAATGAAATTCTGATCAGACAACTCCTATGAAATACTACAACAGTGCTACTTATATTTTTTTGGTAAAATTCACCTGTTATTTTAATGTTTATTGTTTAATGCAATACTTTTAACACATTGAGGTTTAACTTTTAAAAAAATTAGGAAACTGGGACTCAGCAGTATTAAATGACCAGCCAAGATTACAGAGAAACTTTAAGAAATAATGCTTAAACCGTGATCTTCTACTTTAAAAATATATACTTATTTCAAGTCACTCAGGCTTTCCATGAAAGCCAAATTAATTAATGAGGAAGTACTAGGAATTATTGACATAAAGTTTGTTGGTTGTGTATTGGAACATAATTTTGATTCAGAGAAACTTGTTTGAGTAATAATTCTTGTCCAATAATTTGCGATGTCATTTTTTCCATGCTACATTTACTCATTTGTTGTTATTATTATTTTACCAAGTGTTTATTGAAAGTTGCCTATGTGCCAGGAGCAGTGTTAAGTGCTAGGTAGAATGATAAACAGCGCAGACATGGAATCTTGCCTGGTTTAATGAGGAAGGCAAAGAATAATTAGTCTCTTTCTGGCAGTGTGGGGAATCTGCTCACTGAAAATACTAAAATTCTAAATAATTTATTTTTAATATTTCAAATTTAATATTGAATAGAGATGACCATAAATTAAGAAATACTCAGAGACCCCAAATAGAGTGAAAGTAGGAAACAAAAGGTAAGTGTTCCCATAAGCTGACTCCTATTGTAAGACATCTCCTGGACTTAGCTGACTTTGAGATTATATTTTGATGAATTTAGGGGATACATAGACTGAAGAAAGGCAAGATAGTAAGTCTCATAGGAGAACCCCCTTAAAGCTATTTCCACAAAAGGCTATGCCCAAAGAATAAAGGTAAATTAGAAATGAGACTTTCAGAAGAGGACTATTTGATTTTAAGTCTGTCCCTAATGGGGTAGAGGGAAAGCAAAGATCTCTCCTTATCATTTAAAATCAAGAGCTGGTCCTTCCATGTGTTTGCAGCATTAAGGGGTACTACAGGTGTCACACAGGAACAGGAGAAATGCAAATTAAAATGATGTAATATTTCACAGCCATTACATAGACAGAAACTCAAATCTGTTAACAACAAGCATTGACATCCACATGATGAAATGGAACTGCTATATATGTGTATAAGGAGACTTACATTCGGATATTTATTAAAGTACTATTTGTAATGGGAGAAAAAACAATCCAACTATTGATCTGTAAGGAGATGAAAAAAAATCTGTAAGTCTTAAACACAGGAATAATATAGAACAATAAAAGTAAATAAAACATATGTTTATATATGTGTATATATGTTTATCCCTGTAAATCTCAAAAATAGATAATATATCTCAAAATAGATTAAATCTCAAAAATAAAACATTGAGGGAGAAAAGATAAGCCAAAAAGGACACACAGAGTGTATTTTTTATGTTAATTCATATATTGTTTATGGACATATATATTTTTGAAGCAAAATATATAATACATTAGTGATTGATATACAACAAATGCAGGCCTGGGAAAGGAGGGAAGAGGAACAGGATAAAAAGGGAAGCTTAAAATGTATTTAGAGGGCACAGTTTTTCGAAAAATGAAAAATGTGATTTAAAGATGGCAAAATATTATCACTTATTAATATTATATCATTTTAGTGTTTTTTAATATTTGAAATATTTTATTACATGGAAATTATGAAAAGAAAGCCAGTAACTGAAACTCATAATACTAACTGATTAAAGCAGAAAAATACTATGATTATTCTGATCAATGCAGTAAAACACTGAATAAGTTTAGACTTCTACTTAAGATTTTAAATATCCTGGGAAATTAGACAGAGGCAGAATTTTCTTTACTGTGTGAAACAGATCTACTAAAACAGAACAACAAACTTCATATTTCATTATGAAATTTAGAATCACTTTTTGAAGTTGGTAATAAACTAAGGTATATCCTATTATCCCCATTATTCAAAATCATGTTGAAGGTCATTGTCAGCACAAAGAATAAATTAAAGAAGTAAAGGGGAAAAAAAAGAAAATTTTCATTATTTAGAGATAATCAGTTGAATCTAATGACAATTTTTGGAATTAAAAAGTCTGGTCAGGTGGATGGTTATAAGATGACCATAAAAGTATCAATGGTATTTCTCTCTATAGCAGCAACAACTTACTGAAAAATGCAATAAAAAGAAATCCCACTTTCAAAAGCCACAGTTATTTTACATACTGAGGAATAAATCTAGCAAAATATGTTAAAGAAATGTGATCACAATATTATTTTTAAAAATCTGAAAAGTATAAAAATGAACTAATAAATATAAAGGTATTCTATGATCTTGTATGAAAGCTATAAATATCATAAAGTTGTCAATTCCCAAAAGTCAAGTCCCAAACAGTGTTTATTGTGGAAAATAAATGAGTTTATTGCTCCACATTCTTGTCAGCATTTGATGTTTTAAGGTTTTGAACTTTGGCCATTCTAATAAATATGTAGTGGTATCTTACTGATTTTTTAATTTGCAATTCCCTGTTGACATATGATGTTAAACATCTTTTCACATACTTGTCACCTGTATATTTTCTTTGGAGGGGTTTCTGCTAAGGTATTTGGCCCACTTTTTAGTCCAATTGTTTATTTCTTTTTATTGTTGCGTTTTGAGTTCCTTGTATATTTTAGATAATAGTCCTTTACCGTATGTATCTTTTGCAAATATTTTTCATCCAGTTTGTGGCTTGTCTTCTCATTCTCTTGACATTATGTTTCACAGACCAGAAGTTTTTAATTTTAGTGAAATCTAGCTTATCAATTATTTCTTTCATAGATTGTCTAAAAAGTTATTGTCATACTCAAGGTTATCTAGAGTTTCTCCTATGTTCTAGAAATTTAACAGTTTTGTGTTTTACATATAGGTTTATAATACACTTTGAGTTCATTTTTGTGGCAAGTGTAAGGTCAGTGTCTAGATTAATTTATTTGCCTGTGGTTGTCCAGCTCTTCCGGTTGAAAAGACTATCTTTGCTCCATTATATTATCTTTATTTCTTTGCCAAAGATCAGTTGACTATATTTATGTGGGTCTCTTTTAGGACTCCACTCTGTTCCATGGATCTATTTGTCTGTTCTTTTACCAATACCACTGTCTTAATTATGGTAGCTTTATAGTAAGCCTTGAAGTCAGGTAGTGTCAATCCTCCAACTTTGTTCTCCATCATTATTATGTTGGCTATTTTAGGGCTTTTGTTTCTTCATATAAACTTGAGCCACAGTGTCAATATCCGTGGAATAACTTCCTGGGATTTTGATTGGGATTATGTTGAATCTATAGATCAAGTTGGGAAGAATTCACATGCTGACAAGATTGAGTCTTCCTATCTGTAAAAATGGAATATTTCTCCAGTAATTTACTTTTTCTTTGTTTTCTTTCATCAGAGTTTTGTAGTTTTCCTCAGATAGATCATATACATATTTTCTTAATCTTTGTCTAAGTATTTCATTTTGGGGGGACTGCAAGCTTTCTGAACAGTTTCTTATAAATTTTAGTAAAGTTGAAGACGCAGGAATTCTACAGAGAAAAACCTCTCCTTTTGTGTATTTACTTTAGAAAAAATTTAATTGTGTGCACACATACAAACCTGTTCAGAGTCTCATTGTAACATTGTATATAGGAGTAAATATTAAAAATGCTCATCAGTAGAATAATGAATAAATCAATTGTGAGAGAGTCATGAAATGTATTCCTGTAAGGCAATTTTAATGGAACAAATATACATGTATCAACATGGATAAATTTCATTAATAATATATTGACTGAAAAACAAGGAGCAAATGATAAAAGCAGTAAACACTATATAAACTTGTAAAGCAATGTTATATATTATTTAACATAAAGATTAGAAAAGTATGAATATGGATTTGGAAGATTCAAGCCAATATCTGAACAACAATCTGAACAGGAGGGAAAAGATGTGCTGAGTGGAAAGATGTTTCTGTTTTATCTAACTTTAAAAAGAATTGAAGGAAATATGGCAACCTGTTGACATTTATTAAATCATTAGTTTCTCATGCATTCTTTTATTTACTTTCCCACTCATTCATTGTGCCTACCTACACTATTCATTGTTTCTTTCATTTATTTGAAATTTTTTTATCATATTTACTGTCATCCTCTTCCATTACAAGGTAAGTACCATGACAGCAGGTACCTTGCATATGTTTGAGCACCATATTTCCTGTTTCTACTACATTGCCTCACTCAGAGCATGAATTCAGTGACTAATAAAATGAAAAGTATGAATTTATACCAGTTCTACCATTTACAAACAGTGCAATTTGAGGCAAGTTACTTAACATTTATGAGGTTCAGTTTTCAAGTCTATAAATTAGTGATAATATTAATACCTTCCTTATAGGATTGTAAGATTTTAAAAATAACATTTCAATTAAGACAGTTTTTATTCCATTATCATATAGAATGTGCTCAATAAATGGCAACTATCTTATTATTATTATTATTAGCAACAAGTAAGAGCAACATCCCACTTTCCAGCCACTTTGAGATCACTACTTGAAAATGCAGGAGGTATACTAGACTTAAGAAAAATTCTAACAAGCGGTGCCTGGGTGGCTCAGTCAGTTAAGCAGTCTGTCTTCGGCTTAGGTCATGATCCTGGAGTCCCAGGATTGAGCCCCGTGTGGGGCTCCCTGCTCAGTGGGGAGTCTGCTTCTCCCTCTCCTGTTGCACCACCCCCCTCCCCGCTCATGTTCTCTCTCTAGCTCTCTCTCTTTCTCCCTCTCAAATAAATAAATGCATAAAATCTTAAAACAAGGAAAATTCTAACCTGAAGGCTGTTAGGGTAACCCAAGTAACTTTATTTTACAGTAACCCAAGTAACTCACATAAAAAGATTGCTTTTGCAGTTTTAGAGAAAGGTCAATCTGGTCATTATCAGGTAGTTCCTTGTGTTATAATTTTAGGCCATTTTGTTACCTGAAATGTAAGGACATTCAAATGAAGGAATGATCTTTCTGTTTACCTTTCAGGCATGTCTCAAATTTTCTGCACCTAATTTTTATCTTTTATTTTAAAAGAGTAAAAAGTACTCTTCTCTCAGGTTAGGTTGACAGAGCTTCAATAAGAACCTTTACAAATCAGCCCTACTTCTCCCCCCCACACACACAATTTTATTAAATTTATACTATATTCTTTGGCGGATGAATTCATTTTTCCTGTACCTATTTCATTACTTGATGATACTCAAGTGAGTGATGCATTTGTTATGGTTATCACTCACGTTTATGCAAAAGGATTCCAATGAAAAGTGAAATGGAAGACAAAGTAGCTTGCAAATCTTTTATCTTGTTTATTTTTAAACACAAATTTCCTTTTTTCTATAATCGTAGCAATATAATTTGGCATTTTATTTCTTAATGGCAGGACTTAACTGATAGAAGGTAGAGGCTAATTGGGATGTAGAGGTGATAGATAGTTATAATAATAAGGTGAATGTCAGGCTGTAAACAAAACATTTTTAACCATCACTATTTTTCCTGCAGATTATCCAATTTGGCATGTTATATTCTCTAATAAAAAGGACATTGAAGTAGGAGTCAAGAGACTGTTGATTCTTCTGTAAATTTATTATGAGATCTTATCTGTCTATATGCATATATTCTCATGTTTGATGTCCTAACCTGTAAGAGGAAAATAATACTTTGATCTCTAGAGTGTCCTAAGAATTAAGCACCTCAAAAGTATATCAGGTTCTTGTGTGTACGGTGAAAAACAAAAGGCAAGTAACTCATGTAAGAAAATCAGTGAATCCGTAAAAGCAATGTGTCAAGCTATGGATTTCTCCAGTCCATATGTTGTAGGAAAAAAATCAGCTTTTAAAAAAGTATTCTAATACCATCACTTGAAGACATTGGGTCATCTTGGGAAGCGGGGAGATGGCAGCCTATTAGTGAAATATCAAAATTAAATAATCCTACAGGTAATTCACCTTGTACTCAAGGAGGCAACTTGCTCTTCTGCCAGAGTACTTATTAAATCTGACAGGAAACTTAAGTTACTAGGTTTGTTACCACCTACATGTTCTTGTTTCCCATCCCTAAAACAGAGCTCTTTGTACATAGTTCAATATGTACAATATGTTCAATATCTATTCAATGAAAAAATACACAAATGGCCTGAATCAATGAGTACTTGGAATCTTTCATAACAGTGAGTGATGAAGGTATCTCCAGCTCCAGTTTAATAAGTACACCAGAGCCTTACAAATCACTATTGATTTCCAAAGGGCAATAATTTTTCTCTCTCCCTCCCCCCTCCCTTCCTTACTTCATCTCTATTTTTTACTTCTTCAAAATCCTTCTGTATCAAAAGCTTGAATTGTGACAGAGATTTACAAGTCTGCCCAAAGTTTCTAGAAAAATGAAGTTGCTCTTCTAGATGGTGTGAACATTATAAAGGGGTCAATAGATAGAAGAGGAAGAACAGATTTATTGAACCACTGATGCTGATGAAACCTTTTTTGGGAGCAGAGAATGACAGGCCATGAGACCTAGATAGTGCACAACAAAGATTAGATTCTGCAGGAAAATCAGAAGAATCTGAGAACTAGTTTTACAACACCATGAAAATTCAGAGTAAAAACAGTATAACACCTGCCTTCTCAGGCTCATCTTAGATACAGTCCTTATTCAATATTCCTTAGCTCCTTTCATCTACTGAGTTATTCAAACTGGCCTATTCTCCAATCCTAAGTCTTCCCATATTTTGTATCCCTTGTTGATTAAGGGTGTTTTTCTTATTCCTTATGTCTTATTCCTTACCTCACATGCATTAATTCTGTAAGTCTCAACTTCAATGTCATTTCCTTCAAAAAGGCAATTAATTACTGGTCTTCCATATTGCTTCAACCCAATCTAAATTAGTTCCTTTATATTTTCATAATATCTTATATGTATCTATAAAAATACTTGCCAAATTATAATTACATATTAATTTTATGACCTTTATATCTCTGCACTATCCTGTAAAATCCACAAAAGCAGGAACTGTGTCTATTTTGTTAATATCCTATCCTCAGTATCTGGCACATTTTTTTCTCACATGGAAGATGTTCTATGTGTATTTAGGGGAGGGAGGGAGGATGGGATTCTCTGTATGTTACCATAAAGGAAATTATGAAATAAGATATATTTGCATTTGAGCAAAGAAAAAAATTGATCTTAATTTAATCACAGATGTTTACATGGAAAAAAGTTTATATAACATATGGATCATTTACATAATAAAATAATTATTATAATTTCAAATAAAATTTAGTAACTCCAAGAAAAGGGATGACATATTTTCATGAATTTAAAAATTGTTCTTAGCGGGACACCTGGGTGGCTCATTCTGTTGAGTGTCTGACTCTTGGTTTTGGCTCAGGTCATGATGTCAGGGTCGTGGGATCAAGTCCCACTTCGGGGCTCCACAATCAGCAGGGAATCCACTTAAGATTCTCTCCCTCTCCCTCTGCCCCTACCACCCCCTCTTTCTCTTTAAAAATAAATAAATAAATCTTTAAAGAAATGTTCTTAGTTTACACATGTACATTATGTCTTGCTTTTCAAAATGATTTCCCCAAAGGATTCTATCAAAATGGTGATATTCATGCATCCAAATCATAAAGAAGATATTTTATCCTTTTTGTATTGTTTAAATATAAAATGTGGCTCTATCTACATTTTTATAATTGATATTTCAAGATCGATTGTTTGCTGTTCCATCTCTGCTTTTCTAAAATTGGTGTTAACTGTAAAACTAAAACTAGTTTTTGTAACAGTCCTGAAATTTAGCCTCTAACACCTTATGCATGGAAGGATCATATCTTCTAATAAAGCTTAAGGACTGAAATACAGTTTTGTATACTGACACTATAGATCAGTTAATTATAATAATTATTTCATTATGTCTCCAGGCAATAGTTCATTAGCAAAGGCCACTAGAGACATTTATAGCAATATTGTCTCACAGTTAGCCAGGAAGGACTAATGGGGATGAGGCAAGGAAGAAGCCTTGGGCTTCAGTCAGGAGAACTGAGCCATAGTGCTAAGGATACCTTCCATGGCTGTGTGACTTTAGGCTAGAAGAGTTCAACTCTGTGTCAGTTCTCTCAGTAATAAAATAAAACAGCTGCACTAGATAGAACCCAAAGTCCCTTCTAGTTTTAAAACTTCTACATATACATTTCTTTTTTTAAGTTTGTGATGATGACATTTACTATCCTAGAAGATGCAGTAAAGTATGACCACTCCCTCTATAGCTCTATCATTTTCAAGTCCATCTCCATGGATGAAACTGTGGGGTATGTCCACATTTGAGGGTGCTATCCCAGTAGACTCTTGGAGGAATCAAAGGAGAACTTAAAACTTCCAGATTTATCCCTTAATTCTCAGATGAGAAAACTGAGATGGTACATGCCCAGCATCACATTCTGAGCATATAACAGGTCTGAGAGTGGAACCCATGGATGTTGACTTCCATTCCAGTGTGATTATCATTCACAGCACTGCCTGGTTATAAATGATGATACTCCATCTCTTGCTGTGGATTCTAAATTTCTTAATGTAAAATTAGTTTTAGTCCTCTAAAGCCATATGAGTAGAAGGAATTATTAATAGTCCTTGAAGTATGGGGAAGTACATAATGAGTTTATAAAAAGATACTGAAATTAGTAATAATTATGAAATGCACTCTATCAACAAAAATGTACACTATCCACAAAAATTAATTACCTAAAAATTATTAAACTTATAAGTATGTAATTTGTGGATTTAACACTTTTATATTAATCATATGGATTATTCATTAACTATTTGCATATTTCCTGTTTCTGTAAATCACATGTATATGCTGCATCTAATTATATTTATTGAAATAACTACATTCTCTGTCTCTTTTACCTAAATTACACATATATAAAATGCTATTATGAAAAGAATATATACACATTTTCATTAGCCTGCCTTTCTAGGGTTATTGTGGCTGTGTTTAAAATTTCATCATTGTATTCTTTACATATTTTAATATATTAATGGTTGCATTCAGTTTCATTTAGCTTCATTATATAATTTAGATTTCTAAGTATAGCAATTTAATGTAGTATCTAAATCTTTTCTGTAAAATTCCTCATAACGCTTTGCAAATTATTCCACATTCTTCCTGTCTCTTTGTTAGTCAACCAAACAATATATCTCTTTCCAGAACAAGTCACAAAAAATATGTCCAAATGTTTGAATTTAGTAAACATTATTAATTTCTATTACAGTCCTGAAATTAATAGAAATGGCTCTCAAAAATTGGAATAATGTTGCTTACTTTCAAAGCAACCTGGTAGAAATTTTCCCTTTTGTCCCTGAAAGCAGAAGCAGTTTGTAATGATTTAAAGGAATAAATTAGGCTTATTTTCTCCTGAAATGGGCTAAAATTTAAAAAAATAAGATAAAGTTTTCTTTTTTTTCTTGGTTTGGTTCTTCTTCTTCTTCTTCTTTTTTTTTTTTTTTTGCTGACTAATGAATTCTTTAAACAATATTTAGTAAAATTCTGTTAGAAAATTATATTTGCATGTATATTCTGTGGCTTATTTTTAAGAGGACTTGAGATGACTGCCATGACTTTTTATTCGTTTCCCCTTCATGATGAAAGTGCATAACATAAACTCTAGAATCTCTATCAGGTATGAAATGTCACTTATTTTTTCATCAATGATTTATTAAGCATATATTATGTACCAATACTGATCTACATGTCAGCATCATTTTGAGAAAAATGGACATAATCTTCACCATAATTGGAGAAGAGGGGGAGCACAGAGAAGGAGAAATATGGGGCTAAAATGCAGTGTGATATTATAGCACTCCTTTAGCCCTCCACCTAGGGTGGTCCAGAAATGCTTCCAAAGAAGGTGATGTCTAAACTTAGCCTAGTGGGTGCATAGTCATTACCCAGTTAATTTTGATAAAACATCCAATGTAGTTGTAAGCAAAAAGAACAAGAAATGTGACATACATTTTTAGTGGCTAATGTGTAGAATCTGGACAGTGATAAAAAGGACACTGGAGAGGAATACAGAGATTAATCATGAAAACTCTTATAAACAGACCATCTTAAAAAGTTTTAACTTTGTTATAAAGATAGCAGGAAACCTTTCAAGTATATAAGCATAGAGATGACATGTTCAGAATTAGTTTATTAGGATTCCTAGTTGTCACGGAGAAGTTAATGTTGAGGTGGAGTGAGACAAGAATAGAGGCTAACACCAGTTAGAAGATTATTGAAGTAATACAGGCAAGAGATGGTGATAATATAGACCAGGGTAGTGATGGTGAGGTTGAGGAGATGCTTAAGAAAAAGAGAGTCAAACTTTAGTCAATGCCACTGTTGTTTATGCTAAGTTTGGTTTGGTCGATTCAATGCCAAAAAATCAGTCAAACCTATTCCACTGAATGACAGAAATGGCCACCAAAAATAGCACGGGGGATAACCAAGTACACTAAATAAATGTGCTTATACAAATGACTGGCTATTCTTATTCCTTCAAATAACTAATCAGTTACATACAGACTGATTAATTAGTACAAATTAGATAAATTAGTACAAATCCAGTGTATGCCATGAAGGCAAAACCTGCTTTTCATTGCCATCTTAAATTTGCTCTTAGTTTTTAATACTTTTCCTACAAGGTTTGGCCATGCCTGGTCTTTCTTCTCAAAGACAAGAAGGCTAAGAGTATGGACATGCTGTGCTAAGCAGCAGAGCAGCTAGACAAGTGATGGAGGGAAAACATTTGCTAAATGTTATGATAGAAAATTAAAATAGGGAACCAAAGAAGAACCCAGATGAACAAAGATTAGAATAGCTATTAGATCATAGGTGGGAAGTAGGAAATTAGAAAAATACATGCTGTTCTTTTGAAAGATTTGTTCTGAAGGTAGAGTTGTAGATCACTAGCTTCAATAAAGGTCAGTTGTAAGAAGGTGTTGAGTTTTGTCAGTTGTGGGGATTACTTATGTTTGTAGTCTCAGGGGAAAGAACCAGAAGAGAAGCTGAAGATAAAAGAAAGTCTTTTTTTTTTTTTAAGATTTTATTTATTTATTTGACAGAGAGAGAGACAGTGAGAGAGGGAACACAAGCAGGGGGAGTGGGAGAGGGAGAAGCAAGCTTCCTGCTGAGCAGGGAGCCCGATGCGGGACTCAATCCCAGGACCCTGGGACCATGACCTGAGCTGAAGGCAGCTGCTTAACAACTGAGCCACCCAGGCACCCCAAGAAAGCCTTTTTTTTTAAAAATTTATTTGAGATAGAGAGCAAGAGAGAGAGCATGAGCACAAGTGGGGGGGAGGGGCAGAGGAAGAGGGAGAAGCAGGCTCTCCGCTGAGCTGAGAGCCCGATGCAGGGCATGATCCCAGGACCCTGAGATCATGACCCAAGTTGAAAGCAGACGCTTAACTGACTGAGCCACCCAGGTGCCCCAAGAAAGTCTTGATATAAAAAGTGGAGTATAGTCTTGAATGAGAATGCAAAGGATAAGAGCAAGGAGTAAAAACCAGATAGTTTGCTATGAAGTGGAGATTTCCCCTGAGCCTGAAGAAAAGGAGATAGGATGGTGAGAATGGAGATCAATTGAGAAGAGTAAAGGAAGTTGAGGGAGTTTATACCTCATGACACTGATGGTCACTATGTAAATACCCATCTCAACAAATTAACCACATGTATTCAGTAGGAGTCAGAGAGTCATACAAAAGGGGCATTTTCTTCTGATGAATATTGTGGCTTCTCAGATTCAGTAACAAGAGAGAAATAAATTTTGCAGCTATTAGTCTTTTAAGAAGGCTAAAAAAGGAAATAATTTTGGAGTGCTGGTTATGTGTTATTTTCTGTTTCCAAATATTACTAAGTAATATATTAGCTGATCGGTAAATAAAGATAATATACATAAATTAATTCAAACAACCTCACTTCTCAAATTACAGAATATGGTCACAAAGAAACATAGTATTTATTCCAATTTAATCTCTAATAACATTAATGTTCCGACTTGGTGTGAAAATGTAAAAGAGACAGTCAGCACTGTTCTTCCATCAAGAGAAGGAAGACTTAAAACTGAAAGAATCAGTAGTGAAGTTAGATCAGGTGGGCCAGAAAATCCGGAGGGAAGGAACATAAATTGCTACTAGAGAATGGCTGAAGTAAACAAACTTGGAGGACTTGGTTGTTCAAAAAGAAAAATAAAGCCATAAAATATTTGATAACAATGCAAAATAGATTTAGTAGGAGTAACAAAAATATAGGTAAAAGAAAGAGAATACCCAAAAGAAAAAAGGGAAAAGAAAAAGGTCTAATTTACACAAATCAATTCAAAATCGTGAGAGATTTATCTGTTTTCATCATAACAAGGAGAAATGTATGGCTTACGTAACTTTACCTACACAAATGACATGAATGAAAACAACTGGAACTCAAACTGATGTCATTTGTGCTTAACCCAGATTTAACATCATCTCACTTGCCTGGTCTTATGCACCTATTCCCAGCTTCTGGTCAACTTAATATCTTGTTCTGACCATTAGCCTTGACTACTGGAACCAATTTTCCTCACCAGTAGGGACTACAACATTGTACTAGTAAAGCAAGAAATTAGACAGAAAGGATATTGGTCAAAAATTCCCAAAGAAATAGGTAAATAAGCTCAAAGGCAATCAGGTAGATGATAAACATAAATGTGAAGAGGGTAGCCAAACTGGATTTATTTGTTCAGTAATTATGGATTTGTTTCTACTTTGTGCTGAGTACTGTTCTAGGCATAAGGTCAGCTAGAGACTTCTGGCTATGCCAGAAAGCAAATTAACTCTCAAAGACTAATGAATCTTATCAAAAGGACAAAGAAGCCAAAGGAAGTGGCTCCCATTGGCCAAACATGGAACTATTTCAACATCAAAAAGAATAATGAATGCAATTGATTGTGCAAATTGAATATACAGGAAGTTATTGGTCCTGATACTAAACAAGAAAGAAGGCCTGGGGCGCCTGGGTGGCTCAGTTGATTAAGTATCCAACTCTTGATTTCTACTGGAGAGGAAAACTTACCCTCACTAGACTTCATCAGATTTGCCCCACTTTGATCTTAGACTTCACAAACTTCAGAACTATGAAAAATAAATGTTTGTTTTTTAAGCCACCGAATCTATGGTACTTTAGCAGCCTAAACTAAGACGTGCTATAATAAAAAAGAATTTGTAAAGGAAAAACAGAATAAATGTCTTTTTCTTTCAATTTTTAGTTGTCAAGAAAGAAATTGCTGCCTGCTTACTTCCTCTGTTGTAGAATGAGTTGTTACTGCTGTTGTGGCTGTTTTTGAGAGGGCGAAGAGGGCCTTCCTCTTTTTTTTTTTTTTTACAATTTTTAAAATTAATTTAGAGAGAGTGTGTGTGTAGGGGGAGGAACATAGGGGGAGGGACAAGCGGACTCCTCTCTGAGTACAGAGTCCAATGAGGGGTTCGATCTCATAACCCTGAGATCATGACCTCAGCAGAAATCAAGAGTTGTAACTCCTAATGAAACAGCAGATTCTGTCATTAATCATTAATTCATTAAAATGCTATGTGAAAGGTTGATTAGGATCTTTATATGGAGCAACCAGGTTGTCACCACCTGAGCCTCTGTGACGTTAGCATCACTAAAAATGAAGCTAAGAGATAGGCAGAGGCCTATCTATCTTCATTGTGTTAGAGTGTAGCATCTTTAAAATACAGGGCAACCAGATAGTATTTCCTAATGTAATGCAATAAAAAATACACAAGAGTTGTGGAGTTGAGTTGCCAAAAGTTTATCTGAATCCATTTAAGTCTCTACAGCTAGGTAGTCTCAACCTACTGGAAATGAAGAGAATAGAGGAATATTAAACACTACCCAAAGTAAATAACCACACTAACCTAGAATGTGGATCAGTCAGCTTCATTCTTCATGATAACTGTCTAGGTTTCTGTGATAAGCTACAGGCATGGGTGACTGAAGGAGGCAAGAATGCTCTAGGGAGAAAACATAAAACTAAATAAAATGTATGGACCTTGCTTGGAATTTTACTTGAAGAAACAAATAGAAGACATTTTAGCACAATTGAAGAAATTTAATTAATTACAGATTGGGTATAAAATGACACTAGATAATAGTGTTAATTTAAAAGTATGATAATACAATGTTTATGTAAGAAAATGTCTATATTTTTTAGAGATACACACTGAGATAAATAAGGATAATATGCTGTCCACAATTTCTTTTAAACTTGTTTAACAAAGAAAAGAAAAGAAAAAGTTAGATAAAGGAGATATAGCCAATCTTGATCTAAGTGATTGGTATATGGGGATATTATACCATTCCCATTACTTTAGTGTATATTTGAAAATATCCATGGTATTTTTTAAAGCTGTTGCAAAAATCCAGGTAAGAAATGAATATGGGCTGGGCATGAGTAGTTGTTATAGAAAGATTTAGAAACTATTTAGAAGATGGTCTACAGAGTTACTGAAGGAACTGAGAGTTGAGATGGTGGAGGTGAGTGAAACTGAAGAACTTGATTTTCTGGATGCTAAATGTGGAGGAATATCTAAATACTGATTGTGGAACAATGGTCTAAAGGAAGCAGTATCTGATATCCAAAAGGACAGTGATTTAAACTCTAGCCCTTAGTGTACATGGCATAGAAAGCCAATCAAGCTCTCCTCCATCTATCCAACCTCATCAACTGCCTTCAGTTCTAACTCACCCATCAGTAGGTCTCAAATATGCCTCATCAGTCTGAGTTCCACACTAACTCTGGACAGAACCAACTAGATTACTCATAGAATTCTCAAGCTTGACCTCTTAGAAACTGTTGTATCATCTTTTCTACTCTCCATCTTGACCCCAAACCTGCTTCTCCTCTTGTATCCTCTGTTAATGACTTAATCATTTCCTCAGTTATCCAACATAGAAACCCAAGTTGATCTTGTCTCTTTGCTCTCCCTTACTCCCTCCCCCTTACTTTGTCCATCACAATGTCCTGTAACTCCAAAACATTTCTGATATTTGTCCTCTCCTTTCCACTACCACTTCTAAAACCTACCATATAAAGTCAATTAGGCCACAATCAGAGTCCATCCTGCCTTTTCAACCTCATCTCTTGCCACATTTGCTTATGTGTTAGTAGGTTCTATTCATGTGTTCTGGTAAAAGAGTCCGAGAAGACAATATGTTCCTTTCTTCTTCTGGACCTTTGTTTAAGCTCCCTCTTTATTCCATTTATTTCTAGTAATTTTTAGTCATCCTCTAAGCCTTGTTTGAATCTTTGCTAATCTCACTCTATACTGCCAGCCAGAGGACCAACTCATAGCCCTCTCCTCTGTGCTCCTGTAGATGTCTCAGTAGAAGTGCTGCCACCTTCTAGTGCTGAGTTAGTTGTCTACTCTATACTGTGGACAAATTGAGGACAAAAAGCTTGTCTTACCCATTTTTATTGTCTTGTCACTCAATGTCAGATATATATTAAATGTTTAATTACAATTACTTGAATTGTGTTATAATCTACATTTTCTTTTGAAAATAAGTGTGATGAGTTTTGATTAGTAACATAAGGATAAAGTGCGGATAAGCCTTCTTTTTACCTTATTTAGTGAAATAAACATATGGCTTAGTCATTAGAGACTGAAATAAAATAGTGCATGCTAGACTTTCTTGGGCTCATTTGAAAATCCGGTCCTGATTTCTTTTCAAGATTATGAAAGAGATGCTTTCTCAATTGATTTTTTTTCCCAAGTATCAGTCTCCTTTCTGTATTTCTGCCTAAATTTGCTTGTATATGTATCTGGTAGGAGAGATTACATGGACAATTCACTTTCTCTCTGTTTGATAAGTTAATGGGTCATTAACAAAACTACTGTAGGTGAGGGCAGGTGGGTGTGCACTTTCTTACACGGACAGCCCCAGCGTGACTGTTCATTGGCCAGTTAAGAATATGACAATAACATTAGGCTCTACCAAAAAGAAAGCAGGGATACTGATTTTACCCTTGTCTACCCAGAAGTCAGATTGTATCTTAACATTTCAGAGTTAAACACAATATTTCTCAGAATTTAGCTCAAGTTACCATTTCTGAGGAGATCACTTTTTACGGTTCATGGGTCTTCTTCTACTCAGGCTTAGTGTTCACATGTGGGGGAATCCTTTCAGGTACCTCTGTTACTGGAGGCGAGCAGAACTGGAAAGACAGCCTGAGACTTCATGCCAGTATGAGCTTTATCCCTAAGTCTCATCTGAATCATGTTCAGATGTTACTGCTTACCTGAGAGACACAGAGAAATAGACTCTTACTCCATTGTCTTCTTACAGATCTGTGGTAGCAGTTAAATAGGAAAGGGGAAGAGGCTATAGGAGGGCAGGAAATATGGAAGGAAGATACTTGCTAACTCCTTTCAACCTATATCTTGGTGATGATGGAAGGATGAATAAAAGGATGTACTCAGAAATCCCAAGTACATAGAAATCCCTAGATGAACTTTATTCTGTATAGCTGAAATGGGCATTATTTGTGTCACATGGAATTACATTATGGCTTTTACCCATTCTACTGGGTTGTTTCTCCTTTGAATGTTGTTCATTGTGCAAACAAAGAGATGATGAAATGGACAATATGATATGGGTTTATTTGATATTAAATCTGATGTGTTTCATATTTTCTCTTAGACTACCCAAGTCAGTTCATTAAGAACTATGGAAACATCCTCAAACTACAGATCAATGCATATATAATGAAAATTAAAAATTAAACTTATCAAAGGCAGTTACTCCAATTCACCAACAGTTCTGCATTAGTTGTTGCTGAAGTCACTGCCTGTAAAGAGCAAAGGAGATTACAAACTATCTTCAGCCTTTTGTTAAACAATGGAGTATTTTTCTTTTCTATTTGAATCTAAGATAAGTAGGACTCAAGAGACTTGTGTTAATAATTTTATTTTTCAGAACAGAAAAAAACCTAGTTCTTTATTCAACTTCATAAGCAAATGATTAGAAAGGAATATAAAATAATGAAGATAGTCCAAGGGAACACTTTTAAATGTCAAGTTGGGGAATATATTTTTTTGAAAAGGGTCCAGAAGAAGCTGAATAGGTAAAGAGTGCAGCATTTAAACATCACTGTTATACAAAGGCTAGAAATTATACTGAAAAATGAAAATAGTTGATTACACATAGTGGTAAATTGGATGATTTTTAACATTATAAAACAATACTCCTACAATAAACAATTACGAGAAAAATTGTTTGGTGTAGTCCTGCCCTTATAAAACGTGAAATTTTGGCTACTATCTTAAAAAATGAAGCTGTAATCACATTCCTGGGCATCTGTAATATCTTGTAGGTGTCAAAAGTTGACCCATAAACATATTAAAAATTTAATCTCTTGGGAAGTGATAATGTGTGGAATTAGCACCTTTACTCTAAACAGATAATCCACAGTGATCCTGGAGATGTGTTTATGTAGCAAACTTTGAAAAGTCATTGAAGATGGAGAACAGCCAACTGAATTTTTTGTGACTTTCTCCTGAGAGCACATTGAAGAACAGAGAACACACTAAAAAAGAAATTACACCTGTACATTTTAGCATAAGAATCTAATACCAGGGTGTTTTGTTCCAAACTTAATCTCCGGGGAGTGGCAGAATATTTCAAAAAGATTTTGCTAACTTGTGGCTTTAGTCTTTAAAATTCCTTTAGCTCTTTTTAAATGCAGTCTTAGGTTGTGTGTGCATCCATTATGTACAGCTATTTGCTTTGGCATCTTGCAAAAAGTTTCAATGAAAGAGTGATTCCTTCATTCCGCGCATGTTTGCAGGAAGTTGGTTGTCAGCCTCTCCTAGAAGATCCTATTAGAGCAAACAAAACCATTAGAAAACAAGTTATTTTTTTTTCTCAGCACTCAAGCTTAGATAACATTAGCCTAATTTTAAGAAACTGCCAGCTTTCGTTTTAGAGTTTAGACCTTCTATTTTAAAATTAAATTTAAAACTCCTGCAAATATTGTTGATAGCAATATTCTTTCTCTACATAAAACTGACTTGCTGGGATTGTTTTTACGTTCTTAACAGAAAGATTTTATTTAAAATTTTCAGTTACCATGCAGTCTATAAAATAGAGATAATTTTATATGTATTTATTTCAGTAACATCAAGAATATATTTCATTCATAGTACTAGAAAGTTCTAGCACTGATTTGTGACAAAATAGAATAAACTAAGGTCTAAAAAAACTGAAATTATTTTATATGTATTCCCATCACATTTTTTGTTAGTGACCATTGATGTGGTATCTAAAATTATGTGCCTAAAAAAATTGAGTAAGAAAAAAAGGATTATCAAAATAACATACTTATGAAAAGTGGTTGCCAAAATTAACACAAATATATACATATGTTTGAAAATAGGAAAGGATTAGCCTCTGTGAACTTCTGTCATCAATTGTGTTGGGAATTGGGCCAAATCCTGACTTCGTTCATGAACGGTTCATATTCAGATACATGGGGAACACTCCTTAGAATTCTAGGCCATAATTTATCCTACTACCTACAAGCAGCACTGTTTATAAAAGCAGTCCTGTAGAAGGGCTGTACCTTGTATTCCAGAGAGGTAAACACTGGTGTAATTTTTAAATTACAGCTATTGAGGTTCACAGACTGAAACTGTAAACATAAGTTTGCCTCACTCACATTGGTTCTTAAAGATTCATAATCCTCTAAGCCTCCCTACATGGTAAGAAATTGTGTTGGAATGTGGAAAAAAGAAACTTTGGAAGGTTTAAAAATATTTTTAGTTTTTCAAATGAGCTGTTACTTTCCTTCCATGACTATTCACCTTTTATTTTGAGAAAGTGGAAAGTTCTTAATACTTTTTGGTTTATTTTTATGGGCATAACAATAGATATTCTTAAAAACTATATAAACTACCTTGCTATTAATAAAATAATGATATCTACTATTATTTGAGTACTTATCATGTACTAAACAATGTTCCAAGAATTTTACTTGCATTATTTTGTTCAGTATTGGCTTTTTTTAAAATATCATTCACTAGATAGGCTATAAGGAGGCAGTAGATAAATCATAAAACATGCACATGAATAAATTGGCTGTGAAGCCAAACTTCAAAATGGTTCTAGTTGTTTCTTGGGCTGTTACAGATTATAACAGTAAATAATGATCATATATCCTAGATTTTCTGGAATAGGACTAAATTAATATATATTCTTTCTCAGTTTAAGATCATTGAATATCACAGTCTCAGAAGACTGGTCCAGATTTCTTCTTTACATAAGAGATTCCCAGAAATAAGTCCAGAAAAGTAGAAGTGACTATTGAAGATAGGAATGAAATCTAGCTTTTACTGGTTAACTTCAAGTAAACTTAAAGTTTCATAGGATCTCTGGAATCAGGACTTAGAAGAAATTCAGGGAATTAGATAAAATGACTCCAGAATTTGCAAAACCACTAAAAATTTGAGAAGGGTTTGAGACCCTACAGACAGATGATACTTATACAAAATGTGGAGGGATCTTCCTCAGTGGATGTTGTTTGCCTAGGACTATTATCACTGTGAACTAAGATGAGTCCAGATACAATGAATAGAAATCAGCTGTTTTTATAACAGGAAAATGAATATAGTAAAAAAAAATTCAAGTGGTACAAAACGGTACAAAATGATGTCTCCCTGCCAACTTTAGGCATCTGTGTCTCAGTGGCAAACATGATTTTACTTGTTTTTGTATCATTCCAGGCATTCTGTGCATAAAGAATTCATGACTATTCATTTTACAAAAATGCAAAATGGGAAAAGTTGTTGAAAACAGCAGAACATTGTGCATATTATCTTTTAAAGATTGTTCCAACCAGTATATATAGTCATTCTCTGAGATGGCTGCATAATATTCTATTGCATGGATATAACGTAATTTATCCAACCAATGTCTTGCCATCACATATTTATTTAGTTCCGGTTTTCTGACATCATAAACTATGCTTCATGATCTCCATATCAATTTCTATTCATATATCTTAAAAGGAGAATTGCAGTCAAGGTGCATGCGTAGTTTTATTTTTCATAGATATCGCCAAATTTTTCTGCTGAGAAATTGTAACAATTTGCATGCTTATAATATATGTATGGGTGTTTCTTTTTCCAGTCAGAGACCAAATAAAGTATTATCAAACTGATCTTTGCAAACCTAGCAGATGAAAAATAGTCTCTCATCTTTAATTTGCATTTATTTAATTTTGAATGCTACTGAGTACCTTGTCTTAAAGGGTGTTCTTTCTTATATTTTTTATGATTTATCTGAACATATCCTTTGCAAATACTGTTTCCCAGGTGTATTTTGTAATTAATTTTTGGCATGCAGAAAATTTTAAACTTTGTAAAATTAAACTAATTTGTATACTTTTTTTGTGAAATCTAGGAATTTTGGTATAGCCACACAAACTCATTCCAAGGAGTTTTTTGTTATTTAACATTATTTTCTCGAGATAGAGTTTATAAAGTTTTGTGCTCAAGATAAGCTTGAGAATAAAATTGCCAATTTTTTTTTTCTTTTGATAACCTGTCTTGGCCTCTGCCTTATGTATTCCTATTTGCCTTTACAGAGAAAGCACAAAGTTAAGAGTTGCTCTCATTACAGCAATGATTTTTAGCCTTGATTTTTGGAAACTAACCTTTAATCTTTATCTTTGTGCTTAATTACTTCTATCTGTGCGTTTTTTTAATGTTGTATTTCATGCCTTTAGATATAGGAAGACAATAGTTACAACTTTAAAGTACTTTACATATTTCTATCACATATATTAATTTGATTGCCATATTGGGCAAGTATTCTCATTTTTATTTTGTTATAGGAGGAAATAAATATTTGAAAATTAGTGACTTGGTGAAATAACATAGGTACTAAGCCAACCCAAATATTTTTATTTTAAATGTACTGTGCTCTCTACTACATTACTCTCCTCTCCACCCTAATAAAATAAAATACATTTATTTATTTATTTTATCTAAGAATAACAAATGCCATGTTAATGGTTCAGGAGGTGCTTTAATACCAATCACCCGAGAGTGATGTTAGGATGTATAAATCCAGATTCACAATATGCATAGGACTGAAAGGACCCTGTGAAATCTCCTCTAGGGAAATTTAGAAAACGGCCTTTAAAAATGATGATTAATTAAAATATATTTTTTAGGATTTGAAGTAGATCATAGACAAGTCACATGCTTGCCAAATAAAAGAGATGAATGACAATATAGTTTGACATTCTCGGATTAAGTTCCCAATAATCTGAGGTATTATTTTTTCACCATTTAAATTGATTTAGATTCACATTTAATACCCAATTAATGCTGATATCACTTTTATTGTATATTTTAATTATTGAAGCCCTACATGGTAATTAAGCATATTAATTTCTCCCAAAGCACCCATCATGGCTTTTAGGCAATAGCTCTTCTCCAATTTTTCCTTTAAGATATTTCTTCTTCTTTTGTGATATGCCAAATGTGATCCCATACTGGAGCACACAAACTTCAGTTCTTTGACTTTCACTGTTCGTCTCCATGTCTCTGTTAACTCCAGGCATATGTGACAGAACTGTTCCATTTTGAGGATCATACCATATTCACACTCAGTCTTCGATCTTGACTTCAGCTGTTTTTTGTTTCATTTTACAAAAATAAGGAATCTAACAAATTCATCTCTTAGTCCGTTTTGGCTCTAAAGTGTTATAACCCTGTGATTCATCCACCAAGAACCTAGAATCTAGGTGTATTTGAGAAATGGTTGGATTTCAACCTAGAAGTCATCTTGGCTTTTTATCAGAAGACATGCATGTTTTAAAATTTTTCTGTACAAGATAGACTGACTTTACTATTAGTATGATTTTTTTTCTTTTTGTATAAAAATTTCTCACTTATACGTTAGGGAACAAAGCCACTTGATTATAACCCAAACACAACACTGGAAAGTGCACTGTCTTCTGAGTAATCAGGTAATTTCTCACCATCTCCATCTGTATCTGACCCCCTCAGTTCACATTTTTATACTTATCTTACTTCTCATTTATAACGTTCATTTCTTTTTTTGCCTAACGTACTAAAATAAATGTTTACTTATTACACAGAGTTCAATCTTCTAAAATAATGTAAATATTTCCTTTTGAAGCATAATAAAGTTGTTCTGCAAACATAACTACAATTTATCATTGAAAACATACATCATTCACGCCTAAACACATTATATATATACTAACCTTACTCTCCAGTGACTATTACATAAATGTATTTGGTGTCACAGTATTTTTTCTTCATCTGATATCCTTTATAAAGAACTAATACTGTATTTTATACATATCAAAATCAAGGATTAAGTTGCAGAGGATTTTATAAATTATTAGATTCCTAAATATCTTATGTATATAGTAATGCACATAAGAATTACTGTGGTTTGGGGCTCCTGGATGGCTCAGTCATTAAGTGTCTGTCTTCGGCTCAGGTCTTGATCCCAGGATCGAGCCCCGCATCGGCATCGGCCTCCTTGCTCAGTGGGAAGCCTGCTTCTCCCTCTCCCACTTCCCCTGCTTGAGTTCCTTCTCTCGCTGTGTCTCTATCAAATAAATAAATAAAATCTTAAAAAAAGAATTACTGTGATTTAAGAAGCAATGTAACTGAATTGTGCATGGTAGGAATTCATTATAACCAAATATTTTTTTGTACTTTAGTTACTACATATAAATATAGAAAATTCATCTCACTGTGATCAATATTATGCTCTTTAAGCACAAAACATATGAAAAAACACCAAAAGCTTTCTTGATTTTGACATAATTAAAGTAAGGTTATAACTACATGGTATTACATATACCACTAAACAAAACACAAAGACTATTTGAAATGTAAAGTATCCTTAGGCTATTTTTAAAATGCTGTCCATAAAATATGAATTACATTTTTCTTTTCTTTCCCCATTGCTTTTGGATGCAAAGAGAGTACTGAAATCACATAATTCTATGTTGTTGGCTCACTATCATCATTGGTTTAAGAAAAGCTTCTCTATTGATTAGACTATTTCCTACTCCTTTTATCCTCCCCTTACCCTCCAGAGACTACCATTTTAATGTGTTTAGGCATACAAATTTTTTATGTCTTCATTAAATATTTAGTGTTTGTGTGTATAGAAGTATCTTAAATTTGCATAAATAAATTTTATCATTTAATTTACTCAGCATCTTGTCCCTTAGCTTTATTTTTATTTACTTTTTTTAAATTTCCCATGTTTTTTAAGGTGTAAAATATGATTTTAATATATGCATGTATTTAAAAATGATTACCACAACCAAATTAATTAACACACCCATCACCTCATATAGCACATTGGTGTATGTGTGTGAGAACACTTAAGATCTACTCTCTTTGCAATTTCCAAGTGTACAATACAGTATTATTAACTACAGTCACCATACTGTACATTAGATCCTAGAGATTACTCATAACTAAACATTTGTACCTTTGACCAACATCTCCCATTACTCCCACCACCATGGCCCTAGCAACTACTATTCTACTCTCTGATTTTATGAGTTTGACTTTTTATATTACATATATAAGTAAGATCATACAGTATTTATCTTTCTCCATCTGGCTTATTTCATTGAACATAATGTCCTCTAGGTTTATCCATGTTTGCAAAATTGCATAATTTCCTTCTTTTTTTAAAAAGTTCTGAATAATACCACATTCTATTATTGTAATACCACTAAATATATATATATATATATACATACAGCTATATATACACACACTTACATCTATTCTACCCTCTTACTGATGTTGCTCATGCTTATTCTATTTCTAAATTTCTCCACTTACCACTGCGATTATAAGGTCTCTACGTTGCTGCATGTGCATCTTAGATGCATATCAATCTTCTCAGAAACAAACGCCTACACTGTATTTAATTGTACACAATCACACAGACACACACACAAACTGTAAGGAACATTCCTGTTCTTGATCTCTGATGGACCTGTCTGCAAATTACTCTGGGATGCACAAAATATTAAAAAATTCTAAATAAAGATGAAATTGTTTTTAGAATAGGGAGTCTATTTCAGAAAAAGGCACACATTTAATATAAAACAATATAAATGATTATTAATCTATTAATAGCAGTCTGTTAATTCCCTCTACTTCATATGTGAAAGGGAATATAAATGATTATTAATCTATTAATAGCAGTCTGTTAATTCCCTCTGCTTCATATATGAAAGGGAAACAATAAAATGATTATTAATCTATTAATAGCAGTCTGTTAATTTCCTCTGCTTCATATGTGAAAGGGAAAATGTATAATGATCTCTGTTAGAATCAGAACCCATAAAGAAGAGTCCCCAAGTGTCTTTTGCAATAAATATCCAGGAATAAATTTTAAGAAAAAAAATGCAAGACCAGTATGTGAAAACCTATAAAAATTTATTGAAGAACATAAAAGATAATCAGAGTAAATGGAGAGTAATAACATGGTTATGAATGAGAAGAGTCAGTGTTTTGAAGACATCAGTTTCCCCCAAATTATTCTATAAATCCATAGAACCAAACACAAATATCAACAAAATAGTTTGTGGAACTTGGGAAATTAATTCTAAAGTTCACCTTGAAGGAGAAATATCTAATAATAATCAAGAACTTATCAAAAAAGAGAATTAATAAAGAATGACTTATGCTATGAGAATTCAAATATGACAGCTGTAGTAATATAAAGCTAGGGTAATTAAAATGACAATACATTTGTGAGGAAATACACAAGTTTTTAATTTAAAATATTCTAGAAACACACTAATGTATATATGGGAATTTAGTATGATATAGATGTAGATGGTATTAAAAATCAATGGGAAAAAAAGAAACCTAGAAAAATTTAATGCCATTTAGACAAAAATTCACAAAATATTTAATCTGTCTCATTTATGCAAAGATAATTCCAGATAATTTAAAGATATGCATATATATTGAAATACATGAAGGTAAAGATATCTCTGTCTCTATATTTATCTATTTATATATATGAAGTATGAATTTACTAGGAGAAACTACAGATTAGTAGCTAATTATCTTGGGATGGTGACAGTTTACCTAATAAAAATGAAGAATCCAGAAACCATAATATAAAAGTTAGAAATAGATGTCTATAAAAATACTTAAAATAATTATAAAAACAAAAGATTGCATATGCAGAGGGGAGAGAGATTGAGAGACAAACAGGGATAAATACTTGTCACAGATAACATAAAGTCTTGGTACCCATCATTAATCCCATAAATCCATCACAGATATAAATCAATAAGAAAAAAATATAGAAAAAATGGGAAAATATATAAATAGGCAACCTCTAGAAGAATAATTTCGAAATTACAAAAAATATATATAAGTACATGCATTATCTCAGTAATAATAACCAAGTAAATGTACTTGCTGGCCATCAGATTTGCAAAGAAAACCGTTTAGAATTTGATAATATGGAGAGTTGTTAAGCTGTGGAAAATGAACATATAGATCTGTTTTGGACTGCTGACTGTCTTTACCAAAATGTATTATGTAATCTCTTCTGGCTGCAGAAATTCCACTGACTTTTAGGAGTTACAAGCAGTCACACATATGTGAAAAAGTAGAAACAATCCATATTGCCACAGATAATACAAAAGTTAAGAAATGTAATTCTGTGGTATGGAGTACTATGAAACTTTTTTTTTTCCTTCAGTGAAATAATATTGTGTGTGTAGTATTGAATTATCTTTAAGATATTTTGAAAAGTGCATTAAAGCAAGTCACAGAAATATGTGTATAGTAGGATTCATTTATGTAAAATGGACACAGAATATGCTGTTCTCTATATGCATTTGTGTGTGAATGTGTGTTTCAACATACAGAATCACTTCCAGAAGTAAATGCATCTTATTTGATAATGGTTATCTAGAGGGAAAGACTGAGATTAAAGTAGTGGGGAGGGTTGTGTATGTGCGTGCGTGTGCACGTGTGTGTGTGTGTGTGTGTGTGTGTGTGGTAGTGGGGCTTGGCGGGGACTTTTACTTTATATTCTGTGTGTCCTTTTGAATTTTTTTAAACTTCAAATATTTATCACATTTAATGCAATTTTTAAGGGACAATTTAAAAAGTGATAGCTGTTTACCATTGTTGGCATGCAAAGACATCTTTTCTTTTTTAAAGAATTTATTCATTTATTTGAGTGAGAGAGAGAGGGCAAGCAAGCATGAGCAGAGGCAGAGGCAGAGAGAGAAGCAGACTCCCCGCTGAGCAGGGAGCCTGGCAAGGGGCTAGATCCCAGGACGCAGGGATCATGACCTGAGCCGAATTTAACCGACTGAACCACTCAACCACCCCTCAAAGACATCTTTTAATAGAAGAATAAACAAGAATGTTTTGGACCTTGTGTAAAGCAGATAAAAACACCCTCTGTCTAAAATGCAAAGATTTATTTTTGAGTTGTCAGGGTCAGATATGAGGTGCAGATCTCAATCTGGCATTTTAGTTATTGGTTTAACCTGAAAGTCCTGACTGTAGGGAAAGAAAAAAAGGTGCCAGGGTTTTTTCTCGGAGTGATGAAGAAAGATCAGTGACACTCCCTCTCCATCTGCATTAGAGCACAGAGCCACAGGAAGGACACCACAGGGCAGCCAGGGGTCTGAGAGCTTTTGTGCGCCGCAGCAGGAATTCACAGCCATGGCTTCATAGTATTTGGTCTGAAAAGCAGAGAAAATCATCAAATTGCCTGAATAGAGGGAACATTTTTATTGAACCATCTACAGGGCTAAATTAATTGAGCAATGGAACATGATAGTTCAATAGGTGAGATTATCAAAAGAAAACTGCCCCCCTAGGGCAGAAGCCCCAGATGGGTGCCTGAGGGTTTCTGAGAATAGCGATTGCTGCATGATAAAATATAATTGCCCCCTATTGTTACATTGCCCTTTAATGAATCCCATCCTGCACCTAAATATGACAAATAGGAAGGGATGGTGTGCAAAAGGATTGATAGTTACATCTGATGTTAAATCAGATGAGGCTACACAACTTTGAAGAGAAGCTGTCCTTTGTCTTGGAAAATCTAAGAATCCTTTCTTGATCACTTCTGTGGGATTTTTGATTAACATAGAACTTGAAGAATGTATTTTATTTCAAATGACCCAAATAAATGAATAATCTCAGAACAACAATGAACCAAAAGCTGTTTTTATGAGGAAAACATACAATATTAAATATGAAGGAGCTTGGCAATTTATTCATTCCTTTATTAATTGACCAAAAATTTGAGTGCTTACTAAAGGGCCAGACAAAATGATAGAAGCTCTCATTTAAGAGAATCACAGTTTTTATTTGGTGCACAAAATTCTTAATTTTTAATATTTAAACAGCTTAACTCTCTAATCAGCTAGCTTGCTTCCAGTTGGAAGGAATTGGAAGCTCAGCTCAAATTGGCTTAACCAACAATGGCATTTATTGGTTCACGCATATGGAAATCCAAACATAAGGCAAGCTTCAGGGTTGATTTAATCTAATGTTTCCAGTGCTGTTTCTTTGTGATTCTGTAGACTAACACTACCCAATGGAACTTTCTGCAATAACAGAAATGCACAATCCAATGGTTGCCACTAGCCACGTGTGACTATTGAGCAGTTAAGAACTGCCAGTCATTTAGGAAATGAATTTTTAAGTGTATTTAATTTTTAGTAATTTAAATAACTAGTAAAGCTAGTAGCCATCATATTGGAAAATGCAACTCAGCACTCTGCCCTCTTGCACAGTATGTGACAACATCATCCACAGCTTTTTAATATATCAGCTGCAACTAATTACACATGAAATCATTCAGATCAAAGCAAGGAATAGTTACGAGAGTTTCGCCCCGAAGAGCAAATATCTCCTTTTCAGAATACATTGACTAAAATTAGATCACAAGCCCATTCCTGAACTGATCACTGGAAGAAAGATGATATAATCATTAGTCTTCCTGAGTTTATTCCTGTTACAGAAATAGGGTTGGCTTCCTCTGGGGTCTACAGGCTTGGGTGGGGCAGCGGGGATGGATGACACCTCAATAATATCTGTATTTGCATAGTGGGAGGAAAAACAAATTGGTTGCTGGGAGGACAGCTAACTATACCCTCCTCACTTTTTAAACAGCAGTTTGAACCAACTAGTCAAAATGAGATAAGTGTCTGTGTTCTAGTTTCTGTTGCTGGATCATCCCTAACCTTGTCATTCTATCATTAGCCAAAAGTTGCTAGAGTAAAATTGTCCTTTAAAATTTTTTACCCCCATACTTGGTTGGTTGCTATTAGTGACCGTAAGTTTCCCCTCTTCTAATATTTCTATGGTCCAATTTCTTGTCCTAGTAGTCAAAAGAAAGTATCTGGGACTGAATTCACAAAAATCACTGAACTCTCAACACAGTGTCATAAAGCTCCTGCTGTCTGTTTTGGTGCAGCTATACTTAGCTTCTTGTATTTGTTCACCATGTTCTCTATCAGCTCAAATGTTTCAGAATCACAAGAATTCTCTCTGCATGCAACTCCTTGCCACCCTCCAGGTCTCCACTTAGACATCTCTTCTTCCAAGAAGGCTCCCTTGATCCATCCACATCTGGGTTAGGTACTCTGTTTTGTGCTTTGATAACATTCCATGCTTCTCAAATCTTAGTCATTTTCATAATCTATTGTTTTCTCTATTTACTTGTCTTCATCTTTGGTTGTACTGAAATTCTACCAGGTCAGAGAATTTGTCTTGTTCACTTGAATATCCTTAATGTCTATCTACAGTATCACAGGCATGTAGCAGGCAATCAACAACTATTTTGAATTAACAAATGATACATGCTGAAGAAATGAGTTGGTTAATAAATGAACAGGGTGGGTAGTCCTGTACCTATCATACTACATCACATAACACATATCTTTTTAATCCTAATTTTTTTTTGTATGCACACATATACTCATATAGAAAGCTTCAACTACCTATACTTTAATAGTTAACATATTCTAAAAATATATTTTTTTTTCCAAATTAAAGATGCCTTGCTAGCTTAGTTCCTAGTTTTTGGTTTACCAACATTGACAGACTCTCTTGGTTTAAAAGTTTTATGGGACCTTGACTGATATTTTAGGAATGTGAAGAATTTCATTTTCAGCATCCGTATGCAGCACAGTAAGTAAAAGTATTTCTTTTCAGATAGCTTATCTCATGCAATACGCTGGAACTCATTTGAGAAGTAGTCGAATCATTGAAGCAGACCTTGATTGATCAGATATAAAAGTTCCACAGTAACCCTTACTCTTTTTTTTTTTTTTAATTCAGTGTAAGCATGCTTTTCATCATGGTTTGCTTTATACTGACTACAAAAACCCAATCCTCAGTCTCTCTCTCTCTGTACATCATTAATTAAAAGCTTTAAGGAGTTAAGACATAATACAGCAAAATAAGCTATGCCTTATTGTTACTTATCATGCAGATCTGATGGGATATATGCAGTCCAGTATTCCCAGCAGAAAAAACTACTACTCTTAAACCGCTTCCTTTTTGGAGAGAAAAATTAATTTCTTAAATGCAGAAGTAAGAAGAGGTATTCTCCAACTTCTTATGCATATACTGGTATCGTAAAGGCTATTTTAGTCCCATAGAAAAAATGTTGGAAGCACGTTGAGAACAATAACTGAGCAACTAGAAGCATTACCAGGAAGGCTTGTATTTGGCTATAGCGTTCAGATAAGGTGCTGATGTAACAAATTTAATCTTGCCCCCCCCCCCCCTTGCCCCATGGAAGCCCATAGAGGAGCTACACTACAAATCTGTAGAGATCTATTCCTGATTTATGGGGATACACATACATGTCCTGATGCTTAGTAAGTATGTAAAAACACTGAGAAAAATGTTTCCTTATTTTGCCAATATTTAAAAACCAGCTACAAATTCAGCTTCAGAGATGTAATGATTAAAATAGAGATCATTGGGAACAATAAAAAAGGTACTTTATAAAAAGGTACCAATATTGGTTTGAATAACTTTGTATAAGGTAGCTTCATCTTTAATAACAGAAAGGGGAACACAGAAAAATGTAGTCATCCCTTGCAAAATCCAGTGCTTCTTTATTTATAGAAGCACTCATTTATTTATTCATTCAACAAATATTTATTACCCAACTATAATGTTCCAGAGATGGCATGATCTCTGTCCACAGGCAGGTCATGGTCTGGTAGAGGGGACAACCATTAACAAATATTCACTATATAATGTAAGCCGTATGATTTGATAAAAGTGTGTACCAAGCTCACACATCAGGAATTAATTATAATGACTAATCTTACGTTTCAAGCTGAGTAAAAAAGGGCATTTTTGCATAGGACTTGAGAGTTGTATGCATTTGGCAGGGTAGGTGAAAGAAAGAAGATTCTTTTTTTTTTTTTAAGATTTTATTTGTTCATTTGACACAGAGAGAGAGCACAAACAGGGGGAGCGGCAGGCAGAGGGAGAGGGAGAAGCAGACTCCCCGCTGAACAGGGAGCCCGATGCCAGCTCGATCCCAAGACCCTGGGATCAAGACCTGAGCAGAAGGCAGGTGCTTAACCAACTGAGTCACCCAGGCCTCCCAGGAAAGAAGATTCTTAAGGAAGGAAATTTGTAAGAGCATGAGGGCACACGTGGCATGGTATATTTAGGAAATAAGGAAGATCTCAGCACAAAGAAAAAGAGCTACTTGAAGGAAATTGCCAGAGGATGCCTCTAAAAAGATGTTTGGGACCAGAAGGTGAAGAACTTCATATAATCTATGGACCTTGAGCATGTTCTATAGATAATAAGATCTTAATGTAGCATATGACACAATAGGTATATATTTTAAAACATTTTTTTCTGACAAAAAAGAAAAGAAAGAAATGAAGCAGGAAGAGATTAGGAACAACAACAACAAAAGAAGTTGGGCAATAAAGAAGTTACTTTGATTCCATAACGGGAAGTGATGAGCATTGGGAGGAAGGTATGCCAGAAGGAATTAGGCAGGGGATAAGACACAGAGGTCTTGGGAGAGGTAATCAGTTATTGCTGATTGTACCGGGTGGAAGTCATTTGAAAGAAGTCAAGGATGTTTAAGGCAACTAGTTGAGTGGTAAGATTTTAGGCTAGATAGGAAATACAGAAAAAAAAAAAAAAGTATAGTTAAAGAAATAGGGAGTTTAATTTTAGACCTTCTGAGTCTGCTATATCTGTGGGACTTTTAGATGGAGTTGCTTGCTCAGTAGGCTGAAGAAAATATTGATCTGGAGCTCAGGAAGAAGGTAAGAGCCAGATATATAGAAACTGGAGTGATAACTATAAAGATGAGGGTTTATTCTCTGACAGTGGATGAGATTTTCTAGAGAGTGTAAAATGAAAAGGAAATACTTAGAGTGCAAACACACTTAGGGAGTTTAGCCAACTAACAAAGCAATTAAATAATAAACAGAGTGGCTGCAGAGTCCCTGAGAGGACAGTTGAAATGAGTTTGTTTGTTTTCAAACTCCACTGAGTGGAGAGAAGTCTGCAGGGCCAGATGTTACCAAGAAAATAAGTGTGATTAAATGGGGGGGGGGGGGGGAAGCCAAAATGCTGAATATAAGAGAAGGCCCTAGGGACTTTAGTGATACTTTTTCTTTTAAGGTGGTGAAGCCAGAAGCTAGAATGCTGTGAGTTCAAGTGTCGATCAGTATTCTAAGAAGGTTGACAGTATAGGTCCAGGGAGGGGACAGGGATGGGTGAGAACAGTCACAGAAATTCTCTCAATATCATTGTGAGTATACCTATAATAAATGCTGAAATGCTAAACTTGAGCCCCAATATCATTTTCAGCATTGTCACATGTTTATAATTTCACGAGTTGTGTTAGCCTCTCTTGCATATCCTTTATCTGATAATTGGAAATAAAAAAATCAAATGGATAAATACCTGCAAGTAAGGTGGTATTTAATATTTTAGCATTATGCTCTCTTGAATGTGCACTGTCTGTGACAACATTTAATTATGTATTTGAGACAGTGGTATTGGGAAGTAAGCAATCAACAATACTTCTCCATGATCATTAGTGTCATTGTCACAGACATAACATGAAATAAATGGGATATGGTTTTATTCTGAAGAGACCTCATATTGCCTTTCCTTTTCTTCCACTAGCTGGCTACCTCATTTAATTACTGAGGATACAAGAAAAATAATGTCTATGAGCTATGCCGTAATTGCCTCCCAACTCCTTTGAGAATCCATTATGTTTTTCCCTGAAATTAAAATTGAAACTGTAGTACGAGGGAGATGGCTCATCTAGAAGATCAAAGCCTCATGGTGTGTCTTTCTATTCTGGGTACATTCATCACCTTTAAAATAAAATAATTTTTTTCTACTTGAACTTGTTACTTACATCTTTTAAGTTTTCTGAGTCTGAATTGGACTTGAGTTCTAAAAGCTTATGCTACCTGTGAGTTTAGGAGTGTAGACACCTGGTCACACTAAAGATACCGGCCTGGTTTAGCCTCTGTCTTCAAGCAGTTTCCAGTGTGAGTCAATGTGAGCCTAACGCATGGAGAAATCTTAAGCCTAGTCAAGACAAGATGTTTTTAGCATACCTTACACTAGTAGTTATAATTATGGTTCTGAGAGCTGCAGTAGATGTAATCGTATCATCTGACACAAACTTCCAGGAATGAATTCACTTTTTCTTCCTGTTATTTCTGAAGCTGCATACTTTAAGTGGTATGTGCAAGGTTAAAGTTAAGAATAAATTTGCTGCCTGTTAATCTGTGATGTTGCCCACCATAATTCACTGTCTTGCTGTTCTGTTCTCAGAACTCTTATTCATCCTCCTCAAGTAGCTCAGTCCCAAGGACAAGCCTGTTGGTAGCATTGCTTTTGCAAAAAACTAAATCTTTGGTCTTGTGCTCTAAGCCTTACACACTCTAGTACCTTCAGTCTCCAAAATCTTGCTGTTTTCACTGAACAGTAAAGTTTAAAAAGATGCTTAGTCTTTTTTGGTTTAAATTTTTTATTTGACATAGAAATTTATGATAAATTGGATCCCACATATTTTATTACATCACATAAGCCTAATCACCAATCTGATGCAAAAAAAATGCTTTAGATTCATGCAAATGTATTTTTATAGCTGCCTGACTGAGCTGTTAGGTATAGTAACTGTGGTACACAGCTTCTGACATGGCTCCCAGGGATCTCCTCCTATTATTCATGCCCTTGTGTCATCTCCTTCCCTCGCATATGGGCTGGAACTAGTGATTCTCTTCTAATGAACAGAATGTGGCAAACTTGTATTATTAGGTTATAAAATACCATGACCTCTATTTTCTTAGCAGGCTCTCTCTTCCTGTCTTTAATGGAAAAGATGCTATATTGGAGAGGTCCATGTGGCAAGGAACTGAAGGTGTCCACTAGCCAATAGCCAATAAGGAACCGAGGCTTGCCTTCAACTAGGCACGAGGAACCGATTAACAACTTCATGAGTGAGGTTGGAAATCATTTCTTCCTTGGTAGAGCCTTTAGATGAGACCCCAGGTCTTGACTATCACCTTTTAAAAGTCTTTGAAGCATGAAGCCTAGTTAAGCTTTCCCCAATTGCTGGCTCACAGAAACTGAGATAATAAATGTGGGGAAAGTGGCTAAATTTGGGGATGTCAAGCAGCAATAGATAACTAACAAATCAACGTTCATCCAGATGGCAAATATGCAGGAATATCTAAATATGTAATAAAAAACACATAAGCAAAAAAAAAATTAAGCAGGTAATTTATTCTTTAACAATAATCTCAGGTCCTCTTTCAATTCTTATTTCCTTTTACTTCAGACAGTTTACACATATCCAGACTTTCAGATTTCCCAACAAACAACACATACAAATTTAAAAAACCTTAAAAAAATGAAACTTGAAAGTGCAGCCAAATCATTAGCAGTTAGATGTGACTCAGAAATCCAATAGGAAAGAAGGAAAAGAAAAGATTTCGAGGCTAAATTTTAATGTAGATGATTTCATGTATGAGAAAAGAAAGTTTAAAATTCTATGAGAGAATTTATATATTTAACACATTAAAATAGTTAAGATCTTCACTATAATCTTGTCTAATTAATTGGAGTTTAAAATATAATTTAAAATAAATACAATATAATATATTTTTTAATAGTTTGTAAGTTAAATAAACTTTGGAAAGATTAATAACAAAAGTATTTACAACAGCATGGAAACTGTTTACTTGGAACATTTGCTCTATAGAGCAATTCATTCCTGAATGAAACTAGATAAATGGAGTGTTGGTACATTTTAAAAGAATTCTGTTTTGGAATAAGTCATTATGTCCATCCCGTGCTTGCAAGAAAATTTAAACCATCCTGGAAAAAGGAGAAGATGACCTGTATGTAAAGACCTCCAAAGAAGAGATTATAGTTTCATTGACTACACATTCCATGCCTTAATAAACATCACTGTCAGAAAGTTCTCATATCTAACATAAATCTCTTTAGTTTCACTTCAAGCCCAATTGCTGTATGTTGTGTTAAACAGATGGAAGACAGTTGGTTGCTAAGCTCTGAAGATCCTTTAAGAGACTTGAAAACAAGTTTCATGTGCTAGAATCCTTCATATTATTGATTCACAGCTCAGGGTTTTTAAATATTGGCTATGCCACTGCTCACCCCTATCCCAACCCCACTCCAGAGTTGGCCTTTAATTGACCCTTTAAATACAGAGTGTTGAAAGGTAGAAGTCTTCATATTTAAGAGTCAGGAAAAACATCTGTTTCTATAACTTCCACTCATGGGGACCCATGGTTCTGAAGAGTCCAAATATTTTCCAACTTCCATATGATATTTGTTCAAATATTTGGAAATTACTCTCAAATCACCATTATTTCTCTTATAGAATAAAAATCTTAACATTCCTTCTACCAATTCATCTTATGTAACGTGAATTGGTATCTCTTCACTTATTCTGATCTTTTCATCTAGATACATTATAACATCATTTCTCTGCTTTTTAAAATTCCAGTTTTTCTTTTATAAACATATAACTCTCATACTCTTTTAATGAGCTATGACCTTGATTGATAGCAATGGGAAGTATAGTATTTTTTTCTATCTACCACCAGTTTAAAAATTTTTTCTTTCATTATTTTCAGAACTTGGTGTATAAAAGTGCTAAAAATGGTGTTTTGATTTTCAAATACCAAATAATATTGTATTGAATGGCCTTTCAACCTATCTATCTACCTTTGATTTTTGTGACCAGGGTGCCTACTTCTGTTTCCTTCATTTCATAATACTGTACAAAAGTTTGAAATTTTTCCTAAGAATGTGTGGTATCAAAAGTTAGATATAATACTTCAAACACTGAAGTAGTATAGAGTTCAAGGGTAGGTTCAATTTAATTAGTATAACAATGTATTCATGACAGCAACCAATCACCAAATTTCAGTGTCCAGAGATTTTACTGGAACTTCATTATGTAGGCATGACTGATTCATTGATTGTCATGTGGTTAATCTCCAAGTCGATTGATCCCAGCTGACCCAAAGCCACCAGTCTAAATCATACTGTTGGCCTTTCTGCCATGGACACCTCTAAGCTGAGACCACTGAGGGTGGTCAGCCCCAACTTAAGTAAAAACATTCCTATCAGGTCTGACATACATTACCTGTTAGAGCCAAGAGCAAAGGCAAGACCTGTCTTTGGGCAAGGCAAATTATTTACTACACACTCATAGTCCTTGCCTTTAAGAGGGATGGTGGACCATTAACATTTATGTAATTATTAATATGGTTGAATTTAACTCCACCATTTTGTTATTTGCTCTCCATTTGTCCTGTCTGATCCCTATTTCTTTTTTTCATGACTTCTTTTGTATTAACCGAGTATTTAATTGTAAGATTCCATTATATCTCCACCCTTAGCTTATTAGCTACATTTCTTTGTTTTTATTCTCAATGGTTGTTTTAGAGTTTATGATGTACTTATTCAATTATCACAGGCTAACTTCAAATATTAAACCTTGGTATGCTATAAAAACTTCACATTGATATGCAAACATTTTACTCTTGGTCTTTACCAAGTTTCATATATTTAACACCTAAATATGATAGATAACTTTAGATACATTTTTATTATTTTAGCTCCAAACAGACAATTAACTTTTAGAGGTATTACACAATGAAAAAAAAATTAAATTTACTCATTGCTTATAATTTCTGGTGATATTTAATCTTTTTTATAGTTTCAAATTTCTATTAGGTATCATTTCAGAAGTTCTTCTGAGAACTTCCTTTAACTTTTCTTGCAGTGCAGGATTCCTGATTATAAATTTGTGCAAGTTTTGCCTAAATGGATAAAAACTATTTTTTCTTCATTTTTAAAAAATATTTATTTGAGTGAGAGAAAGAGACAGAGAGAGAGAGCTCAAGGGTGGGGGCTGAGGGAGAGAGAATCTTTTAAGAGGACTCTATGCTGAGCGTGGAGCCTGGCCTGGGGCTCAGTCTCACCACCCGGAGATCACAATCTGAGCCCAAACTGACAGTTGGTCACTTACGCAACTGTGCCACCCAGGTGCCCCAGTTTTTTTTCACTTTTGAAAATATGGTTTTCACTGGCTTAACGATTCTAGGATGACTTTTTGTGTGTGTTTCAGAGACACCATTCCACTGTCTTTCAATTTTCATTGTTCCTTTCAACAAAACTATGATTTTGTTGTTCTTTTATGAGTAATCGATCTCTGGCCACTTTAATTTTTTTTTCTATTTATCAATGAATTCTCTGTGATTGATTGTGATGTGAATAATTGTTTCTTCTTTAGGTTTATTTTGCTTAATGCCCATTTGTAAAATTTTCCACTGTTTCTTTTAAATATTTTTATGTACTTTCCTCTCCCTCTTCTTACATTATTTCAGTTACACATAATTAGATCACATGAACTTATTCCACAGCTCTCTGATGTTCTCATTATTTTCTTTGTTTCATTCTGCATAGTTTCTATTGCTATATCTTCAAGTTCATGAATTTTTTCTTCTCTAATCTCTAATAAGCCCTTAATCTCTTTTCACTTTTATCTCAAGCATTATAGTTTTTATTTCTAGAAGTTTGATTTGAGTCTTTCTTACATATTTTTATCTCTATTTAATGTTCAAGCATTTCTTTAGCTTCTTAAACATATAGAATACAGTCATAACTGTTTTAATGTCCTTTTTTATCACCTGGATAATTTCATGGTTATTTTAATTGGTTGATTTTTCTACTCCTGTTGGGTTGCATTTGTTTGTGTCTTTTCATGGGTGGTAATTTTGACTGGTTGCCAGACATGAATTTCACTTTGTTGGATTTGGATATATTTGTATTCCTACAAGCATTCTTAAGCTTTGTGCTTAGATCCAGTGAAGTAACTTGGAAAAACTTTTATCCTTTTGTGCCATGCTTTTAGCTTTTGTTATACAGGCCAAGGGTGACATTTTGACAAGGGCTAATTTTGCCCTATTATTGAGGCAGAGCCCTTTTTAAAAGGCTACCTAATGCCCCATAGATTATGACATTTCCTCCCTTGCTGATGGTTTAAAAAAAATGCATACTAGTGTTCCTGGGATTGTTGCATTTAATTTTTTCAGTGGTTATTTTCCCAGCCCTGGTTAATTTTTTTCACATAAATGAGCTTATCAGTATTCAGCTGATAGACTTGAGGGAGGCCTTCTATAGATCTCCAGAATTCTTTCTCTGTATTCTTTTCATTCCAGTATTCTACTATGCAAACTCTAACTACCTTGGACTCCTCAAGCTACCAATCTTGTGTCTTCAATTGAAGGAGACTGTCTAGTCTTGCCTGAGTTCCTTGTTTTTGCATTATGACCTGAAAATTATTTCCAGGCAGTAAACTGGGGCATTTGGGGCATTTTTTTTACTATCTCTCAGAGATCACTATCCTTCATATCCAGGGGCCCAATTTTTTTTTTTTTAATTAATTTATTTATTTTAGAGCTATAGAGAGTAGGGGGGTGTTGCAGAAGGACAGGGAGAGATTGAATCTTAAGCAGACTTCCCGCTGAGCTTGGAGCCTGACATGGGGCTCCATCTCATGACCCTGAGATTATGACCTGAGCCGAAATCAAGAGTCCAGTGCTCAACCAACTGAGCCCCCAGGTGCCCCCAGAGGTTCAATGTTTTAAAACCATTACTTAAAATATATTTCTGATTTGTGTGTGTGTGTGTGTGTGGTTTCAGATGAGAGGCTAATTCTACTTCCTTTAATCCCATCTTGGCTAAGAGCATAAGTCTTATCTACCTTTTTAAAAATGTTTAATAATAGCAGTGGAGGCACATTTTTTAAGTTTTTCCTTTATAGGAAAGAAACATTCAACATTAGGCAAAATTTCTAAGGGTTATTAAGTATTTCCTTTTAAGTTGGGGTAAATGAATAAAGTGAGTAGTTGGGATTTCATAGTTATTAAATTTTTAAATATTCATTGAAAATATTGATTAAAATGAAAACATATTGGTCCCAAACCTTTGGAATGCAGCAAAAGTTGTCCTAGAAGGGAAGTAGATAGCAATACAGGCCTACCTCAAGAAGGAAGAAAAATTTCAAATAAATGACCTAACTTTACACCTAAAGGAGCTAGGAAAAGAACAATAAATGAAGCCTAAAGCCAGCTGAAGGAGGGAAATAATAAAGATTAGAGCAGAAATAAATGATATAGGAAGAAAAAAAATAGAACAGATCAATGAAGTCAGGAGGTGGTTCTTTGAAAAAATTGATAAACCCTTAGCCAGACTTATCAAAAAGAAAAGAGAAAGGACCCTAATAAATAAAATCATAAATGAGAAAGGAGAAATAGCAACCAACACCACAGAAATACAAACAATTGTAAGAGAATATTATGGAAAATTATATGCCCCCAAATTGGACAATTTAGAAGAAATGGATAAATTCCTAGAGACATATAAATTACCAAAACTGAAACAGGAAGAAATAGAAAACTTGAACAGACTGATAACCAGCAAAGAAATTGGATCAGTAATAAAAAATTTCCCAACAAACTGGTCTAGGACCAGGTGGCTTCCCAGGGGAATTCTACCAAACATTTAAAGAAGAGTTAATACCTATTCTTCTCAAACTTTTCCAAGAAATAGAAATGGAAGGACAACTTCCAAATTTGTCCTGTGAGGCCAGCATTACACTAATGCCAAAAACAGACAAAGATTCCACTAAAAAAGAGAACTACAGGTTAATGTCCCTGATGAACATGGATACAAAAGTTCTCAATAAAACACTAGCAAACCAAATCCAACAATACATTAAAAAAATCATTCACAATGATCAAGTGGGATTTATTCCTGGGTTGCAAGGGTGCTTCAATATTCTCTAATCAATCAACTTGATACACCATATTAATAAAAGAAAGGATAAGAAGTATATGATCATTTTAGTAGATGCAGAAAAGCATTTGACAAAATACAACATCCATTCATGATAAAAACCCTTAACAAAGTAGGTCTAGAGGGAACATATCTCAACATAATAAAGGCTATCTATGAAAAACCCACAGCTAATATCATCCTCAATGGGAAAAATCTGAGAGCTTTCCCTCTATAGTCAGGAACAAGACAGGATGTCTACTCTCACCACTTTTATTCAACATCATACTGGAAGTCCTAGCCACAACACTCAGACAACAAAAATAAATAAAAGTTATCCAAATTGGCAAGGAAGAAGTAAAACTTCCACTACTTGCAGATGACATGATACTCTATATAGAAAACTTGGAAGACTCCACCAAAAAATTGCTAGAGCTGATACACGAGTTAAGACAAGACTCAGGATATAAAACCAATGTAGAGAAATCTGTTGTATTTCTATATACAAAAAATGAAGCAGCAGAAAGTGAAATTAAGGAATGAATCCCATTTATAATTGTACCAAAAACCATAAGATACCTAGGAACAAACCTAACCAAAGAGGTGAAATACCTGTCCTCTAAAAACTATAAAATACTATTGGGGGCACCTGGGTGGCTCAGTCAGTTAAGGGGCTGGGCCCAGGGTTCTAGGATTGAGCCCCACATTGGGCTCGCTGCTCAGCGGGGAATCTGCTTCTCCCTCTCCCTCTCCCTCTGCCCCTTCCTCTGCTCGTGCTCTCTCTCTCTCTCTCTCTTTCAAATAAAAAAATAAAATCTTTAAAAAAAACCTATAAAATACTGATGTAAGAAATTGAAGAGGACACAAAGAAATGGAAAAAACATTTCGTGCTCATGGAATGGAAGAATAAATACTGTTAAAATGTCTATAGGACTCAAAGCAGTTTACATACTTAATGCAATCCTTATCAAAATACCAGCAGCATTTTTCACAGAACTAGAACAAACAATCTTAAAATTTATATGGAACCACAAAGACCCCAGATAACCAAAGCAAACTTGAAAAAGAAAAAAAAAACAAAACTGGAAGTATCATAATTCCAGACTTCAAGCTATATTACAAAGCTGTAGTAATCAAAACAATATGGTACTGGCCCAAAAAATAGATGCATAGGTCAATAGAACAGAATAGATAAACCCAGAAATGAGCCCACAACTATATGGTCAATTAATTTTTGACAAAGCAGAAAAAAATATCCAATGGAAAGAAGGCAGTCTCTTCAACAAATGGTATTGGGAAAACTGGTCCACTTTCTAACACCACACACAAAAATAAATGCAAAAGGGATTAAAGACCTAAATGTGCGACTTGAAACCATTAAAATCCTAGAGGAGAACACAGGCAGTAACATCTTTGACATTGGCCATAGCAACTTCTTACTAGATACATCTCCTGAGAAAAGGGAAACAAAAGCAAAAATAAACTATTGAGACTTTATCAAAATAAAAACTTCTTCTTTTGTGAGGCAAACAATCAACAAAACTAAAAGGCAACCTATGGCATGGGAGAAGATATTTGTAAATGACATATCTGACAAAGGGTTAGTATCCAAAATATATAAATAACTTATAAAACTGAACACCCAAAAAACAAATAATGCAGTTAAAAAATGGGCAGAAGACATGAATAAACATTTCTCCAAAGACGATATATAGATGCTGACAGACACATGACAAGGTGCTCAACATCCCTTATAGTCAGGGAAATGGAAATCAAAACTACAGTGAGATATAACCTTACATCTGTCAGAATGGTTAAAATTAGCAACACAGGAGACCACAGGTGTTGGTGAGGATGTGGAGAAAGGGGAACCCTCTTACACTGTTGGTGGGAATGTAAACTGGTGTAGCCACTCTGGAAAAAGTATGGAGTTTCCTTAAAAAGCTAAAAATAGAACTACCTTATGATCCAGCAATTGTACTACTAGATATTTTCCCATTGGATACAAAATACTAATTTAAAGGGGTACATGTACCCCGATGTTTATAGCAGCATTATCAACAATAGTCAAATTTGAAAAGAGCACAGATGTTCATTGACTGATGAATGGGTAAAGAAGACGTGGTGTGTGTGTGTTTGTGTAGTATTTATATTTTTATTTATACACACACAATGGAACATTACTCAGCCATTAAAAAGAATGAAATCTTGCCATTTGCAAAGATATGGATGGAGCTAGAGACTACTATGCTAAGCAAAATAAGTCAGTCAGAAAAAGACAAATGCCATCTGCTTTCACTCATATGTAGAATTTAAGAAACAAAATAAATGCACATGGGGGTGGAGAAAAGGGAGGCAAACCAAGAAACAGACTCTTAACTATAGAGAACAAAATGATGGTTACCCGGGGGAGGAGGGGGAGATGGGTTACATAGGTGATGGGCATTAAGGAGGCACTTGTGATGAGTACCCCCTGTTTTATGTAAGCGTTGAATCAATAAATTCTACACCTGAAACTAATACTATGCTGTATATTAACTAACTGGAATTTAAAGATTTTTATTTATTTATTTGAGAGAGAGAGGGCGAGTGGAGGGGCAGAGGGAGAGTGAAAGGGACAAACAAACTCCACGCTGAGCAGAGTCTGATGTGGGGCTTGATCCCATGACCCTGAGATCATGACCTGAGCCAAAACCAAGCCAGATGCTTAACCGACTGAGCCACCAAGGAACCCCTAACTAACTGGAATGTAAATAAAAACTTGGGAGAAAAAATAATAAAGACAGAAGCTCCATTCTAAAAAAAACCAAGAAAAACATAGAATTTAAGACTAAAGAGCTATCTTAGATAATCAATAAAAAATTATTATAGTCATAATCCTTTATGCCAAAATCTAAAAGTTTTATCACACTCAAAAGAACTAGAAGATTTTAATTATGGTTATCATGAAAGATGTTAATAAATCTCAAAAAATTTAAAAAGATGCACATACTTTAAGCATAGTAATTAACTCTAGTATCTCCATCTGTTCATCCACATATTTACTAATCTTTATCCGTCAATTGATATGGACCATGAAGGTATTGCTTATAGCCCAGATACAGACCCTGGGGAGGTCAAATCAGCCTTTCTGAAGTGGAACAGATGAAGCAAAGAAAGAGTCTCAGGCAGGAAAAATAGCATTTGTTAAGTAAGGCACAGAATTTTAAGAAATAATGCCTCATTGAAGGCTGAAAGTACAGAGCTAAATCAGTATAATAGGAAGAGTGGATGCTCTCAGGAAAAATGATTCTAAAGAGATAAGTAAGGAGCCAGATCGGAAACACCTTTTATGCCTACCAGATTGCTTATATTTTTATCTTGTTGGTGATGAAGAAGCAGCATGTTTGTTGTATACCTTATGAGCTTTGGATCCCGAAACTGATCCCACACCTTACTTAACTCCAAATCTGATTGATGCTCACTAATTATATAGCCTTATGTAACTACTTAGCCTTTCTGCCCCTCAGTCCTTTCATGAATAAAATAGGGTTAAAAATACTTAACTTTTGGAGTTGCATGAGAGCTTTGAGCTATGTAGTGTGGGGCACATTGTAGTTAATCAATAAATATTAGCTATTTATTATACTTATATAATATAAATTAGCTATAACATTAGCTATTTTTTTTGAAGCACGAGAGTGGTAAAGTTTTTTCTCTAAAAATTATTGCATTTTCAACTGTATAAAACACTAGAGACAGAAGATCGCTGGAGATGTTTTTGACAGTCAAAATGAGGAATTTTATGGTTCTGCAGTAGAATAGTCTTGGGGATGTTGGGACACAGTGACTGAGTGAATGTGAGAGGTAAAGAAGAGGGAGGATTGTAGGTTTATTCCAAGTTTTCTTCCTTGACTGATTTCCTTAAAAGGGGTTGTGTTGCTAAAAGCAGGTTCAGGGGTAATCATAATAGCATTTATATAGCACTTATTTGCACCCAGAATCTAGAAATTGCTAAAAATGTAACTGTCATTTCATCTTCACTGTCATCATGTGTGGTTAAAGGCTATTTCAATTTGACAAATGAGGAAAACTAAGCCATAGCAGGATGACTTTATTTCAGGGTCATCCAGCTGGTAATTGGCAGAGCTGAGATTCAAACCCAGTGAAATGTTCCATTCACAATGTTTTAACTACTTTCATCTATTGCATGATTATGAAAATGGTGTGGAATATGTAGAGCAGATGAGCCGATGTTCTGGACCTTTGTACTGAGACGTTTAAAATATTGGTATCAATTTCCTCATCTGAAAAACTGTAATTATAGGATTAGATAGTTTATGGTGACCTTTAATTTATTAGATTCTTTTAACTTTAATTTAAAAATGGTGAAGAGAAAATTCAAGGAATAATTGGGAAGATAAGAAAAGTGAAGTTAGCTGTAAGCGGTAAAGCCAAGAGACAGAAAAGAAGACAAATGGAAAAAGGAAAGAGAAACTGACAAAATAAATCATGGATCACTACATCAAAAACTAATGATGTATTGTATGGTGACTAACATAACATAATAAAATAAAATAAAATTTAAAAAAAAAGAAACTGACAAAATAGAAAAGAAAAAAAATTAGCAAGAAAAACTGAACATGAATGGACTGACAAGAGGGATACTGAGCTATGAGAGACTATGTGCCTCCAATAAATTAAAATCTTGAAGTAAGAAAAGACACACAGTGTTAAGGTTTAAAAACAAAAAAACAGGTGCTTATGTGGCTATTTTATGTGCCAGGTTCTGATGGTAAGAAGGATTTTAATATCATTTAAACACCCCAGACTATACCATCAGTGCAAGAATAATTGATGACAGTGCTGTTGTTTCCATGCCTTAGTATTCATTCATATGTATACAAGATGATTTGTTATGTAAATATGATGTAAATGAACCCATTGTGACTTCAAGGCAAAAGACTCTGGATGACTCAGTGCTATCATATCCACCTAGGGCAGGCAGTTAGGAAACATAAAAGCAGCATTAACTACGGAGAGTGTGTTTATAAAAGAGGCCAGGCTGATAGCGATTTGACTGGTCTGGATGCTGTTCAAGGTGGAGCTCTTTTCCAAATGTAATTCTGTTATGTTGCATAAACCTACAGTTAATTTATCTTTTTCCATCAAGATCCAAATCACACATAATATAATTGCCTTTGTAAGTAGACTATCCATCATGACTAATGATGCAAAGATGAACCGGATGGCCAAAGGTCTGATGCATTTATCCTTTACAGAATGAAAGAAAAGAACATCTCACTTTTTACATAATATATAATAAGTCTCTAATAGGTAGAAATGTTTTGAATTCTTAAAATAGTTCAGTTTTGATCAGGATACATTGGCCATCTCTAACTTACAAATAGATTGAATTTCAGCAATGTTATCTCAATTCCAGGATATGTTTTCCTACAGGAGAATGTTAAAACTAGAGATCAGATTCCTAGGTCAGCCCACATAAGCCTTCATTTTTTTTTTTTTTTTTTTAGACCTCACATATGGTGGAGACCCTTTATGTGCCAGGCAGTCTTCCATGAACTTGAAATACAGCTGTAAACAACAGGGATGAGTCATTGGCCACACAGAGTAATAAACAGTCTCATAACATTGTCTTCAGTGCTATAAAGAAATAGGCAAGGAGGATTCAAAGTGACAGGAGATACAATTTAGATAGGTTTAAGATAGGTTCTGTGAGATATTAAACAGATACTGAGATAGAGGTTTGGGTTCAAGGTGTTAGGTATTAACACCTGTGAAATGAAGGAGAAAGAAGTAGAAATGGGCAGAGCAAGGAGTCAGATTGTGATACAGTCCAGACAAAGCCTTAGCCAATCCATTTGGGAACTTTTGAGTAACTATTGTCCATTAGAATGTCCCCACAGGGTGTTTTATCCCTGCCTTTCTCAGCCAGTTAAGTGGACTGTCACAGGAAAGGCACTATGAGTGGGCCATTTTCTGCAAAGGAGGTAGACCCTGAAGGAGCTGACAGCCAGAGTCTGTCCGCTGATTGCACTCCCCACAGCGGAAGAGTGTGTTCTTCCTTGAAATGGGATCTAGGTGGCACATCTTCATAACACAATAGGATAAGGAGGGAAGTTTTTTTCTGAACAGAAAACTGTAAGAAATAAAAAAATGAACTTGGCTAATGTATATAAATGTGTATCAAAAAAAAGTGAACAGCAATTGCAAAGACTCTGAAACAGGAACATGTTTGATGTTTAAGGAACAAGAAGAAGAGTAGCCAGTGTGACTTGAATAAAATAACAGAAAAATAACATAAAAAATGGAGTTGAATGTGGGCAGAACCGAAGATTACTGATATTAAGTGTGATGGGAGGGTTTTAAACAAGGGAATGGCATGACTCACATTTTTTTTTTTTTTTAAGATTTTATTTATTTATTTGACAGAGAGAGAGGCAGGAAGAGAGGGAACACAAGCAAGGGGAACAGCAGAGGGAGAAGCAGGCTTCCCGCGGAGCAGGGAGCCCGATGCGGGGCTCGATCCCAGGACCCTGGGATCATGACCTGAGCTGAAGGAGACGCTTAACGACTGAGCCACCCAGGCGCCACCCATGACTCACATTTTAAAAATATTTCTGGGGCTGCCTCACAGAAAATTAAGTGGAGAGAAGTCAGAGAGAAAGATGGGAGATAGAGTTGAAAGCTATTGCAATAATCCACCAAGAAATTGAAGACTTAGACTAGCATGGTAGCTATTGAGGTGATGAGAATTGATCAGATTCAATTATACTTTGGAGTTCAAGCCACCAGAATTTGCTGATAAAATGGATGTAGAAATATGTGTGTGAGAAAGAGTGTCATCAATGATGACCACTAGTTTTGGGCCAGAAAACCTAGGTGAAGAGTGGTGCTTTATTTGAAGATGGAGAACAAGGGTAATGAGCATTTTCAGATGTCCAATCGGGAATTAGAATCTCATTAGGCATAGTAAATTTGAGTGAAGATGTTACACCAGCCAGTGAATATTCAAATAAAATTTCAAGTCCCAGCTAAACATAAGATGACATTTAAAGCCAGGAGACAGGAGAAGATTATAACACCAAAAGAGTGAGTGTTAATAATAGAAAGGACATGGTGACTGAGTGCTGTGTAACTCTATATTAGTCAGGATTGCGTTGGTTCTAATGCAATAACAAACACCCCCCTTACTTCTCACTCACTGTGAATGTTTAGAGTAGATTAGCTGAAGTTTATTTCCACTTTGTCTTTACTCTAGGGCTCCGGTTAAAGAGTTGCCACTTGCGTGAAACTTTAGGGGTCATCGTGGCAGAAGAAAAGAGAATGTGATAAAGTATATACAGGCCCTTAAAGCTTCTGCCTGTGACACATGTTGCTTGCACTCACATTTCAGTGGCCCAAAGCAAGTCATCTTGTATCTAATTACAGGTGGATTGGGAAGTACAATCTTATCATATATCCTAAAGAAAAAAAAGTTCAAATGTTTGTGAACAACCCTAATGACTTCACAGATACTTTAAACTTTTAAGGTAAATAAAAGAAGATGATCTGGCAAATGATACTGAAAAGAAGTGGCTAAATATGTAGGATGAAAATGAGAAGTAAGGTATAAAAAGCATTTAAAGATTAAAAACATATTTTATCATAACTTATTTCTATGAAGCATCAACTTTTTTTTAAAGAATATATGAAGCTGACTTCCCAGTTTCTGGTTCCACATGTAAGGAGCTTGTAAGTTGCCATCCTAACAACTAAAAAGCAGAACAGACTGAAAAACCAATCCTTCTTGGATTCATAAGAGAGGGGAAGACACAGTGTAAACCGCTGCTTCCAGGATTGGAGAGACAGGAAAATCCAGGGATTAATGCCTTACCAGAGCAGAGGCTCAGAGCGAAAACCACAGTGGGAACCAGTACCCGGTGGGAAAGCCTGAACTGCAATTGTCGAATTGCTGGACACTCAGTGTGGACAAGTCTGAGAGTTAAAAACTCCAAGGAAACCCTGTCATAAGGAGGGTCTCACAATATTACAAGATTTACCCAGGAGCTTGATCGGAATATGTGAAACAAACAAGAGACAGTCAGTGGAGAGGTCAGAAAAAAACCTTCAAGGAATATAGGGAGTGATGATGAGAACAAGAGTACAAAGGAAAGGGGACAGGATATGCATATACTAAACATAACAATCAAAGCATGCACTGAGCCAGCATTTCCTAACAAGAGAGGCATCCTGGAGGGCCATGTTTGATACTAAGCGATCTTGTACTTACCCTTGGCACAGCTATCTGGAGCAGGCATGCTCACCTCACCCAGAGAGAGCTAATTCACAGAGGCTGGATAGCACTTGTAACCTGTGACTTGGCATGGCGTAGAACTCATAGCTGGCCCATCAGATTACTGAACTAGAAAATTTGAGTTTAGGGGCACTCGGGCATCTCAGTCACTTAAGCATCGGCCTTTGGCTCAGGTCATGATCCTGGGGTCCTGGGATCGAGCCCAGATGGAGCCCTACATCGGGCTTCCTGCCCAGCAGGGAGTCTGCTTTTCTTTCTCTCTGTCTTTCCCTGTGCCCCTCACCACCATGTGCTCTCTCTCTCTCAAATAAATAAATAAAACTTTAAAAAATTTTTGAGTTTAAAAGAATAAAAGAATTGATAAATTTAAGGAAATTGAAGTTAAGAAGTAGGAAGAGCATTCAGGGATAGGATAGACCCAAGATAAAGAAGGAGAAAACCAACTTTTTTTTTTTTAAGATTTTATTTATTTGTTTGATAGAGAGACAGAGAGAGCACAAGCAGGGGAGAGGGGCCAGAAGGAGAGGGAGAAGCAGGCTCCCTGCATCAGGGAGCTCAACACAGGACTTGATCCCAGGATCCTGGGATCATGACCTGAGCTGAAGGCAGACACTTAACTGACTGAGACACCCAGGCAGCCCAGGAGAACCTACTTTTAAATTAAACGTTTAGTTAGAGAAAATACATGTAATGTAAAGGGAAAAAAGTCAAATAGGTAAGGAGGGAATCTGTACAGAGTTACAGAGAATAGCTCAATAGGGCTAATGGCAGGGAAAGTGAAGATGATGGAGCTCTTAGGTACATAGCTCATGTTATAAAACCTACAGGGTATTCCCTGTTTTGTGAATCCTGAGAATCAAGGATTTCCATGCCCTTTGCATGCTAAGAGTGCCAATATAATATGCCCTAGGTAACTTGAGGTAATTTTTGTTCCTTGAATCTAAGATTCTGTCAGAACAAATGTCTAAGAAATGGAGTGGTGAGAATCTTCCACTGAGACTATTGTGTCAGTAGACAAAATCGGGAGTGGTTGGATATTACTTGGCCATTGTTATTTCTACTCCACCCTCTCAGTTTTATGTTTTCACCTTCTGTATCTTTTAAACTTAATTTTTATTGAAGTATAGTTGACACACAATGTTACATTATTCTCGGATGTACAACATGGTGATTCAACAAGTCTATATGGTATGCTATGCTTATCACAAGTGCAGCTACCATCTGTCACCATACAACACTATTATGATACTATTGACTATATTTCCTTATTCTGTACTTTTTATTCCCATGACTTACTCATTCCATAACTGCAAGTCTGTATGTCCCACACCCCTTCACCCATTTTTCCTATCCTACTACTCCCTCCTCTCTGGCAACCATCAGTTTGTTCTCTGTATTTATGGGTCTGTTTCCACTTTTTGTTTGTTTATTTGTTTTTTAAATTGCACATCTAAGGGAAATCATATGGTATTTGTTTCTCTCTGCCTTATTTCACTTATGTCAAAAATGGCAAGATCTCATTTTTTATGGCTGAGTAATATTTCATTTTATTTAACCAATCATTTATTAATTGACACTTGGGTTGCTTCCATATCTTGGCTATTAGAAATAGTGCTGCAGTCAACATGGGGGTATGTATATATTTGCAAATTTGTGTTTTCATTTTTTTTAGTCAATACTCAGTGATGGAATTACTAGATCATATGGTATTTCTATTTTTAATATTTTGAGGTATCTCCTTACTGTTTCCCACAGTGACTGCACCAATTTACATTCCCACCAATGAAGCATGAGGGTTCCTTTTTCTCCACATCCTCACTTACACTTGTTATTTCTTGTCTTTTTTATTCTAGCCATTCTAATGGATGTAAGGTGATTTAATTGTGGTTTTGGTTTTCATTTCTCTGATGATGAGTGATGTTGAACATTTTCTCATGTGTCTTTTGGCCATGTCTTCTTTGGAAAAATTTTTATCCAGGTCCTCTGTTTATTTTTTAATTGGGTTGTTTTTTGGTGTTGAGTTGTATAAATTCTTCATATATTTTGGATATTAACCCCTTATCAGATATACCATTTGCAAATATCTTCTCCCATTCAGTAGGTTACCTTTTTGTTTTGTTGATGGTTTCCTTTGCTGTGCAAAAGCTTTTTGTTTTGGTATAGTCTAAATAACTTATTTTTGCTTTTGTTTCCCTTGCTTGAAGAGACTTATCTAGAAAAATGTTGCAAAGGCCCCCATCTTCCACATTTTAATTGTAAGTTCATATAAGACTTGGAACAATGCCATATGTTCATTATATTGACATGAGATCAACGACGAGCTGTTCATATTATTACTGCCAGAATAAAACTCTAGACTTCTTTTTCTATCACTCAAATTTGGACCCAGTAAAATCTGAGTTCAAATTTGAGGTCTGTGTCTTAAAACTCTTTGACTTGTGGCTACCTCCCTATCTGAAAAATAGGAATAGTTAATACCTTTTATCTTTCAGTTTGATTGTGTCAATAGCTGCAACATGGCATTTGGTAGCTATTTGATTTATTGTAACTTTCATATTAATTAAGAAAGAATTTAATTCCTTTCAGGTCTTCAAGGCTTGGGGGGGAAAGGAAAGAGATGAAGAACAGTGTGTAACAGATTCTCATTCTGTAGGAGAATCAACTGAAATTAGTGTTGGGGAGAAAAACTCTCACCCTTTCTCAGGAAAAACTAGAGAGGATTTTTTTTTTTTTTTTTTTGTAGAGAGAAATTCTTAATAATCATACATTGAGAATGAAGCATTTATTGTGTTTCAGTGTGAAATTACCTGTATTTCAGACTCTAGACAATCCAAGAAAGTTTTTCCTGACACCTGGTTTACTCAAGAGTTGAAGCTCTTAAAAATTACTTTTAAAAATTACTAAGGAAATAAAATTAACTTTTAGCCTCCTGAAGATCACATAATTTCTGCATAGGCAAATATTATTTTACTGAGCACTTCAGTAATTGGTTTCTTCTTGAAGAGTTTAGAACTAGTTCATTGAAGAATACAAAATTTTAAGAGTATTTTTAGCTGTCATATTTTAAATATGTAGAGTAAAAATGCAACCTCTATGGAATATCTTATCCTCATCAGACAATACAACATACTAATTATTCAGGAAGATATTATTCAAAATGTTATACTTTAAAGGTTTGCTAATAAGCAGATTCTGTACACAAGTAAATTGTTGCATAAAGCAATGTAAGATTTTCCTTCAGAGGCAGGACAGTCAAAATTTCAGTTGTATTTCTTTATGCTCATATCCTCATTTGAACAAATCGGTCAACAAACATACTCCATAAGCTTGATCATCAAACCTAATCACAAGGCTTAGCCACACATTTGGCTATCTTCATCAATCACTTCAAAAGAGAAGTAGGTACTGACCCTGAGGCTATTTAAAAGTGTGTGGTATGTTCTGGAAAGTATTTCTAAAAATGAGTTAAATATTTTGAACAGTGGAAATGGCATTGGAATGAATCCTCAAAAAATGACAACTTTGAAGGAGATAATATCCGTTTTGATGAAGAAATTCTAATATGTTTGTTTAAACAGTAACTCTCTTTTATACTCACAATTCATATTGATTGGTAACACATTTTTCTACAACCCTGTCACTCTGATTTCTCAGGCCACCCATAGTTTTTTGAGCTGCTCTGCCCTCTTGTTGTTTGAGCCAAACACTTGAGGGTAAGAAGCCTGATAAAATGAAATTAGATGATGGCATGGTTTTGGAATATGGTCACAGTGTTATTCCATTCTTGTGATATCTATCTTCTTCTGGATTTCTGTATAGTTTTGTCATGCTTTCATACCCTCTCCAAATAGTTTGGAAAGGGCTGGCATAATTTCTGACCATGAATACAGCTATCACTTGCTTGTTTGCGAATATGCTATTTCGTTCTGGCTTTCCTGGTTTTCCAAAAGTTTGATGGGATGGCAGAATCTAGGCAATAAATGTTTCTATTGCTTGAATTACTTTTATTTCTTAATATAAATGATAATATTTCAAACAAGAGTCTAAATGTAGACTCCACCATTGTGATCTGATTATTCCCATTTTTTCTGGTTGAGCAGACTTTTACTTTCTCTATTTTTTCATTTCCTCTTCCTCCTCTTCCCCACCTCTACCTCTTCCTCCTCTTCCTCTTCCTTTTTTTTTTTTTAACATTATATTCATTTCAGGGGTACAGCATAAGGATTTTACATTTGGATATATTATTAAATGATCACCTCAATAAATATAGTTAACATCCATCATCACATATAGCTAATGTTTTTCCTCTTCCTGTTTCTTCTCATATTCTCTTTCTCTTTCTTTAGATTTATGTCACATGACCATAACTAGTTGCAAGAGAAAATGAGTATTTAGTTGTTCTAAATAACTAAGTCAGGATTCTATTGGCCAGAAAGAAGGGAATTGTTGAGCAAATTAGTGTGCTGCATACATTATGTTCACCATATTGTACTTATTTTACTTGTTTTTCTCCTAAATCAGAAGCTATGACTTAGTGCTTAGAGTAATGCTTAGAACATAGTAAGAGTTCAGGAAATGTTGGTAAAATTTTGAAATGAAAATTCTAATAATTCCATATGATTTTGTTTTCTCTGACATACTTACAAAGCTAACTTTGTAAAGTAATAGACAATAAAAGAAAATGCAGAGAAAACAATCTAAAACTCTGTGCTTATTTGGAAAAATCTTTATTGATTTTGCTTGATGTGTATTACTTAGCTTCACAGGACTACTATAATATTCAGCCAAAACATTCATAAATATTAGCATAGAATTTCATACGTCACCCTTTTTATATAATGCTAAGTAAGTAATCTACTCTAAGCAGTAAAAAGGAAGAATAGCTGAAGCATTTCATTGTGCAAACTAAAGAACAAGCAAGACTAAGAACATCAAGAGTGAGGACCAGCAGTATTTTAGAAGACTATCTGTACAAATCTACTGTCTAGAAAAGAAAATTTGGAGTATATTATACAATATACATAGCTGAGTCTATATGTTTCAAATTGTGCATTCATAGACAAACCGATTTCTAGGATCCTGGTATATGAGGAGATAGAAAAAACAAAAGAAAATGCCAGCATATTAAAACAACTATATAGAAATCCATACCTCTATCTGCTTCACATCCCACTATTGCATCTAATTATGCCACAATTAATAAGAAAAGTCTTTTATTTTCAATATGACATGTCTCTGGGACAATCATAAAGCTGAAAGAGATCTATAGGGAGCAATAGGCCTGCCCAGCACTCACAGATGACAGAATTATAAATGATTTTGAATTTCATTAAGTACTTGGTATTTAGTAAACAACAGAATTATCATCCATTTCCTTTCCATTATTATTTGCCAAAGGAGAAAAGGTTGTTATTTTACTCCATCCAAAGTTCTATTTTCTTACCAATTAGTCTTTTTTAAAACAACTAATTAAGGCACAAAGTAGTAGTGTTGAATTTTTATTTATGTCTTCTTTTTTCATGTTGTGCAGTAGTTAATGATAACAAAATGTCTTGTTTTGCTTAAAGGTAGTTATGATTGAAAAATATAAGAAAAAATTACTTTAATTAGATAATGTCTCCATTAGAGCTTAGTTAAATGAGGATTTTTTAAGATATAACTTTTTTTTTCCAGTTCCCTAGAATATAAATAGCTAAGAATATGGAAGCCATATACAATTTCTGGTTTAGTTCCTCAAGGGTAACAGATATATAGAAATGAATTCTTAAGCATTCATTTTGTTATGGCCTGGGAATGTCAGCTGAACATGACATGGCCCACTGTCTTTAGATCTGGCCTCTACTCTATCAGGGTAGGAAAGACAGGAAGAGACTGAGATAGAAGTAGGGTAGAATAGGAGGATCAACCTATCCTACCAGCCAAAACCCAGTGGCAAGATACATGACAATCTATAGTACTGTCCGGGCAAAGAGTCACTAAATAGTTGGAATCCCATGATAAAGTAGGAGAGTATCTTAGCAGTTAGCAGAGAATAATGAGAACATCAATGATTTAGGTGATACTTAGATAATCATGTCAGGAACAAAGTCCTAATCACTGGACCATGATCCCATTTACTATAAAGTTCACCTCAGACCTATCCATGGTCATAGGTATGAGGAAAGTCTCCAGAATGAAAACTTAGGAAAGGAACTATAGATCAAGCATAGTTATCTAAGCACCGGGTGTGAACTTCTCTGAAACCAGGAACAAATACAATTGATCTGACTATGTAAAGGTGATAAAACTGTCGAACATACTCTGTACTTCCTCATGCCAAATCAAACATACATATAATGCTTTTTCTTTTGGCCATCATTTCCTCTTGAACTACCATCATCCTTCTTCTTCTCCTCCGTCCAAATACTTCAATTCATTGAAATCTAACTTTGATGGTAATTTGTACTTACCAGTATCTCCAATGCCTTGATAATTCTCATATTTGGTGACTTCGGTGTTTATCCTGAAGCATATGTCATTGTAGAATACTCCCATCTTATTGAAATTAGCTCCTTTCTTAGCATCTGTATACAATTTTTTTTCTGGTTCTCCTCTCATCCTCATTACCCTTCTATAGTATCCTTCATTGGCCCATTTCCTATATTTCTGATGTTCTCCCCAGGGTTTTGACTTTGGCAGTTTTCTTCATCCCTATAGAATCTCACTGGGCAAATTTATTTGTTTTTATTTTATGGAGTAACTTTTATTTGAGATTCTTCCTGTCTTAATTAATTTGAGACCTCAAAAAGACAAGAACTAACAAATAGTTCTCAAGTACCCCATATTCAAAAATGTATTTCTGTACCACTGATTGAAAATAGGCAATTTTGTGGTCCAAAATTTTATTTAAAGCTATTCATTTGTCAGCATCATGAAGGATATAAAAGTGTTGAGGTTGAAGAGGGAGAGTGAAATAGAGAGTTTCTTTGTTGAGACCCATTGGAATGCTGTTGGATTCCCTCTACTTAATGGAAAAAGGTAAGGGTCAGATTTCCCCTTACCATAAGCATCCAATGCCTAAAATTTGTCTAATCAAGTTTGCAGGAACAGATGCACATATTGAATGCCTGAGATATTTCAAGACTAGAACTAGTGTCAGTATAGACAAGTGGCTACATTGGGAGCCAGCTGTGATTTCTCAGAGAGTAAGGTTTGGCTGTATATTTCTCAAGGCCCAGAGAGTAAGGCAACCTCACTAGGAAAGCCTACAGTGTACTAAAGGCTAGAGGTGTACAATCATTTGTAGAATTTGAGAAGGGTATAGTAAACAACCAACCAGGAAAGAGAATTGCCTGTAACAAGGAAGATATGGTCAGATGTTCTTAGAAAGGAAATCTTTAAGGAATCCATGGAAATATCCATGACACTCACCTTGAAACAGGCTCTAAGCCCTGAAAACACAGATGCCAGCTTACTGTTATCAAGTAAGACATTTATGGTTTCTTCTCCTACCCCTCTTCCTCCAAATCCTGAGTGAGAGTGTGAAGGAGGAAGAAAAGTGCAAAATAAGTAAATACAAGAACTCCATCCCAACTGGGGGAGAGGAGAAGCTCTGCAGTTGAATGAAAGCCAGAATTCAAGACTAGTCGTTGTATGTAGTGCTCTGAGAATAATCTTTGAAAGTACAAAATGGCCAGAAGGATTTTTTACTATTAAAGAATGATCTAGAGAGGGATTTGTTGGAGATTTCATCTAATGGGCAGGGAAGTAGTTCACTGTGAGAGTTTTAAGAAACAGGCAAAAAAATAAAGTTATTTTCTGCTTGTTAATAATGAAGTCTGACATATTAATGTGAATGATCACACTGATGACTCAACACTCCATCTTCAGCCCTCATCTCTCTTAAGATTCATATTTCTAGCTTCCTCTTGAATCTTAACCTTTTAGTCTCTGTATATACAGGCACCTTAACCTAGCATATTCAAAATCAAATTCTTCTCTATAAAGCATTATGTTTATTTTCCTTTATTCTCTCTCAGTAATAAGAGCATTAAAATCCATCCAGCCACATCAATGTGACTCCTACTTGTCCCATATTCCTCACATTCAGTTCAAGTACTTCTTTTCTGCCTCCTGAACAAATTTTACTTCTCTTTCTTCTCCCTGTCATTCCACTGACTGAATCTGTCCACCAACATTATTTGTCTACACTTGTGAAATATTCCCTTATCTGTCTCTCTACCTTTAATCAAATCATATTTTAACTTATCTTCCAAACCACCTCTCTAGTTCCATCTTTTTAAAAACAAATGTGATTATTGTATCCATTTTTGCCTATATATTTTGCACAAGATCTTCTCACAATTAGAATTCTTCCTTCTGCTGGAGAACTCTTAAAATCATTCAACAAGTCATCATCAGTTTCTGTGTGATGCATATGGTAAGTCCCCAACTTTTTTTCTCAATCATATCACCTTGTATGAACAACTATTATAACATGATTCACACTGAATTGTGATTACCTGTTATTACTACCCCTCCTCTCTCCAGAGGGTGAGCTCCTTAAGTATAGGAATCATTTTTCAATCTTTTTTCTTGTCCCATTGTCTGGTTGTTGGATGAATGAACCCAGTGGTGGGCTCTCATATGTAGTGCTAAACATTCTTACTCCAATTTTGGCTTAAACTAGGGATAATCCTAAGAACTGGAGGTAAAGTTGAGCTTTTATATTTGTTCCACTTGACCCTGTTAGGAATGGGTAGGTGAGAGGGATGAAGGAGGCAAGGGCCAGAAACTAGACTGATCTTAATAGGCACTGGGATTCAGCAAAACTAAAAGCCATTCATTCATTTCAGTTTTGTTTTTCTCTTTCCTATTTCATCCTTTGGGTACTTAAAACTAGAGTTATTAGTTTAACACATTGTTATGTAATCATTATAATTCACCATTGTTTATTTGATTGTTCAAATATCCTTGCCATTTATTAATATAAATATTTGACATTATAACCTTGTTGCTTTACTTTAGTGTTCATTCAGTTCTTTCATTTGGGATATCTCTATAAGGAAATTGATTTGTGTATTTGCTAGAAGTGGCATCTAGGAATGAAGTACTGTATTTGGAGCAAGATAGAGCAAGGGAGTGATTTTCTGTAATCTATATGTATTTATATACCTCACACATAAGGAGTTTTAATAAATATGTGGATCCCTGATTAAACAGCCCCAACACTAGGAATTATCTAGTCATATAATTCTTAATGTGTGATTAGATTATAATTTCTATGAATTTCAGTCAGAATTTATAAATTTCATCTAATGTCCTAAAAGAAAGGATATCTTCAAATGGCATATGGTCACAACAATCATGGATGCATGGAATAAAATGCATGACACTATATCCTAAACATAATACTGTTTTATATTGCTTTAGGCATAAGGTTAGGTAACAATTGTAATGTAGTCAGATCCTTAACATCAGTAATTTCACTTCTACAAATAAGCTAGTTCCACAAATAGAAATTCTGTTTCCATGTCTCCCAAAATGCCTAGCAAAGTGGTAAGAAGAACAGGTACGAAGTAACTGTTAAATTTTGTAAATAAATTGTGGAAGCATAGGCACTTCTTCTTGGGTATTATTGATCCTATCTTAGGTATTACAATTTCCTGTTTGCTACATTTTCTGTAACTGCAATCACAGTTATCTTTATTGCCTACTTAGAATATGTGACTTGTTTTTCATCATTGCAGAGACCCTTTTCTTACTACCACTCCTCTTTCAAAAGTATTACATGGAGGAACATGAACAGCATGGCATTTACAGTTCAAGATGTCAACACAATTAGTTCTGTTTGCCTGATTAACTTGAGAATAAAGTAACTATATTAGAATGACCCATATTAGTTAACATTCAAAATCTCTTAGGTTTAATAACTAGTGTGAGCCCTAGATTTTCATTAAGTACCCTCTCATCTCTATATCTTTATCTCTTTTTCTCTACCACTCTCTATTCCCTCTTGTCCCTTAGTTCTGTTTTTCCTACCAAATACACATGCACACACACACCCCATATTCACAAGATTATCATGTGTAGGGACACTTGCACTAACTTAGCAGCAGAGATCATTTGAATTAATAATTTGAAAATTACCAGGTATAGAAACTAAAATGAACTGATATGAAGTCAAAATACTGTAAGAGGTGAAATACCATTTAGAAGGGATTTGCCAAGAAGATACATATACTATTCTACAAATCTTTTCTTTTTACAACATTAAATGTTTTTGTTGTTTTTGTTTTAAAGATTTTATTTATTTATTTGACAGAGACAGAGAGGGCAGGAATACAAGCAGGGGGGGATGGGGGGGCGAGAAGCAGGCTTCCCGCTGAGCAGGGAGCCCGATGTGGGACTCGATCCCAGGATGCTGGGATCATGACCTGAGCCGAAGGCAGACGCTTAACGACTGAGCCACCCAGGCGCCCCCATTAAATGTTTTAATGTATGTTTTACTGATTGAATTCCAGTTATTATGGTTTATACTGCCCTTAAGCCAAAGCTGTGAAGAAGGAGAAAATAATCTTTGACATTTCCTATTCTGTATTCTGTGATCCTCACCTTCCTCTGAGGGCATAACACTTTCTACCACTTTCCACTCTTACCCATTACTATCTAGATTTTTGCTTTTTGTACCTGAACCATGCCTGGCCTTATATGCCATGAAATTTAGCTTCTGCTAATATCAGAATGTTTCACTCTTTCATTTACCCTCTAGTAGTTTTAGTGGTTAATCTGAACAGGTCAGGAATCTCCAACACAAGACAACTTTGTAGTATTATAGAGTAAAGTAATAAAGGTATAGGATAACTATGAATGGTGGGGACTGAGGCAAACTGGAGCCATCAACTATGTCTAAAATGGAAAACCATTATTAAGCAATAGCCTAATGGTATTGTGCGGAAGTGAATGCTTTGTGTTATAAGAACTTTAGTTGTGTTGTTGTGGCTGTTTGTTTGTTTTCAAAGAAAAGCTGGAAATGTGGGTTTTCATGTAAATACTCCAATTTTGAAATACTGTGCAGGTGTAAAACAATATATGTGTGTACAGAATTTGGATTATGTCACTGGCTTAAGATTTCTGTGATAAATGATTTTCAAATAAAGAGATAATGGTTGACAGTTGCTTAACCTTTCTCTGCAGAGATACTCAGTTTAGTGAGAGGGACTAACGCTTAAAAATAATTATAGTTTTGCAATGAGTAATAAAATTGTAGATGTGAAGGATCAAGGGAGCCCGGAAGTGAGGGAAGGGGACATTTACCCACAGAGAATGTTCTCAGGGAGTGCATTCTAGAGGAGGTGAATCTAGATTAACAGGTGTTGACAAGGAACTAAAAGATAAAGGGTATGTTAATCAGAGAGTTGCATGTGGGAAGAGACAGAGGCAAGAAAGAGCACTGAGCGCTTAAGGAAAGAAATTATTTGAGGTTCTTTACCCAAAGAAGTGCAATTGAAAATTCCAGATGTGATATTTAGCTTCTGAGGGAGATTATTGTGGACAAGAAGGCCTTTTGGATTCTTCTTAATAATTTCAAAACATAAACCCTTCCTTATTTTTTTCTATGTCCCTCACCAGGAGATTTTGATAGGGCCTTGCTGCTTCTTCAGGTCAAAGGATACTCATCACATAGTTTTATAACAAATTTTATGGTCATGGAAGTTAAATATTTACATGTGGAAGATGGTAAGGTTACTCTTAGTAGGTACTTTATTAAAAGATGTGTTGCTTATTGTTCCAACATCTCTACTGTTTTAAAAGTATATCTGTCTGCCTTGCAAATGCAAGTGAGGTCATTGAACATCTGGTTATCTCAGTCACAGGGTGCACACATCTGTGCATGCAAATTGGAATCCCTTCAAAGTCTTCATTGAAAAACTCTTCACATTGATAAATGGTTCATTCTCCCTGTAGAACTTACCGCAGAGGTGAAGACTATCTATCAATAGAAATACCCAGATGAAATTGTCTCATACCATGTATTGTGCCAGGAATAGTATATACAGGTAAAAAATATTGTGAAAATAATTAGTACAGGTGGAAGCCACATAGTTAATAAAGAAGGGGTACAGAGATGAAAGCATGGAGAAATAAATATGAGTAGGTATTTTGAGCAAGTCTTTTCATTGATTATAAAGTGTTTTCTATTAATATATTCAAAAAGTTTTGTATATATACAAACCTATTCACATTCAAAGAAGCTGTTGTTAGAGTGTATAAAGATGTCACTAAGAAAAAGAAGATTTATCTTTCATCTATGGCCTTAGATGGTATATTTGTAGTTAGTTTTTTGGTTTTATTTAAAAACAACTGTTTAGCGATTTGAAAGTTGTTTGCAGGGTCTCTATATCACACACATTTTATGAAGGTTAACTTTAATTAATGATGCTGACCTGACTGTATCATATACATATTCATAAGAAATGTCAGTTTTAGTTCATCTACTTGTTTTCCTGTGTCTCTCCTACTATGTTTCTATTTTATGAATGTGCTAATTTAGCCAGTATATTTCTATTTTGTTTGGATTTTTTATAACGTTTTCAGCTTATAGTTTGATTCACTATTCCTATTCTTGACCAAATCTAAGAATGCTGATCAATATTTGCTGAACAGAATTGAGTGTGCAGCACCAGATAAAAGGGACAAATGCACACTCATTGATGTTTCTCTGCATTGAAAAATATTTTAAGGTGTCCAGGGATTTGTATTTGTGGCAATGTATCTCTTGGGTTATGATGGTATAAACAATTACATCCTATTAAAGACAGAGTCCTAACACTAAATGGTTTCAGCTGGGCTGTGATGCAAATAAAGTGGTAGTACCATCATTCTGGAAGAGAAAAATGTTAGTTGGTCTAAATGATGATGGTTTGCATTATATCAACATTTCTAGATGAAACATTTGTGAGTCAGCTTCATTTAAGCTTTATTTTTACTTAAGTTTTTCTTAGATGAGGATGAGATGAGCAGATTTATGTGCCCTGATAGAAAGGAACTGCTTGGAGATTATTTTATTTATTACTCCGGGATTGCTTCACTTGTTGAATTCCATAGTTTTTATTTATGCACAAGTGTCAGGGTCAGGAGTAGCAGAGCTAAAATTAAAGAGCCTAAAAGAGAAAAAGATAAAATTTAAAATGAAATGTAGATGATGCCACATCAAATTCAGAGTACTGGACTAGGGCAGGGAGAAGAAATTCACATTTTCTTGGTATCCTTCATCTCAGCCAAGACTAACATTCTACTTTAGAAAATTTATAAAAGAGTGGTTACATTAATTTTTTTTCTGAGAATCTTTAACATCATCAGAGTGAATTTTCCTTCTGGAGCAAATTCAAATGAAATTTAAGTGGATTTAATATAGGATTGTTATTTTAACAAACATAAGAGACAGAGAATAATGTAATTTGATTCTAATTTTTGCAAATGTAAGGTGTCTTTTCCTCTTTTAATTCCTAGACAAGACATATGAATGAATCCCAGATATAACCAGATAGATGAAATTTATTCCCCACCAACCTATTTCCAAGGCAATCAAGGACTACTAGTTTTTTTTTTAATTTATTTTATTATGTTAATCACCATACATTACATCATTAGTTTTCGATGTAGTGTTCCATGATTTATTGTTTGCGTATAACACCCAGTGCTCCATTCAATACGTGCCCTCTTTAATATCCATCACCAGGCTAACCCATCCGCCAACCCCCTTCCCCTCTAGAACCCTCAGTTTGTTTCTCAGAGTCCATAGTCTCTCATGGTTCGTCTCTCCCTCCACTTTCCCCCCCTTCATTTTTCCCTTCCTACTATCTCCTCTCTTTTTTTTTTTTTTTAAACATATAATGTATTATTTGTTTCAGAGGTACAGGTCTGTGATTCATCAGTCTTACACAATTCACAGCGCTCACCATAGAACATACCCTCCCCAATGTCCATCACCCACCCACCCCATCCCTCCCACCCCCACCACTCAAGGACTACTAGTTAAAGAAATCTAATTCTTTGCATTTCTATTATTTTAGCTTTTGCATTTAATTTAATACTCCAGTTCAGTGCTTATAGTTTTATGCCTGTGCCTTTTGGTTTTGACAGTATATCTTCAGATAAGGAAATGGAGGGGTGAGAACTTTGAATATTGACTCTTCCAAATTTAAAGTACAAGTTATATATATATATTTTTTTAAAGATTTTGTTTATTTATTTGAGAGAGAGAGAATGAGAGAGAGAGCACATGAGAGGGGGGAGGGTCAGAGGGAGAAGCAGACTCCCTGCCGAGCAGGGAGCCCGATGCGGGATTCGATCCAGGGACTCCAGGATCATGACCTGAGCCGAAGGCAGTTGCTTAACCAACTGAGCCACCCAGGCGCCCCAAGTACAAGTTATATTTTAAATAGATCTGAAACTGTTATGTGAGGTGGTTTGTAGTCACAGGTAGTACTGTCCAAATTGGGAATAGCCTGACTCTACAGCTGGAATTGAAACTTAGACAAGCAATTGTAAATGTGATCTTTTAGAAAAAGACTACAGACCAGTGTTCACAGTTATTTTAATTTCAAGGTCAAAGTCACTTTAGTCATGTAGCATCTTCTTTTCGAACAGAACTGAGTGGGAAGCATATGATAAGTGGAATAAATATTTACCTGTAAATCTCTATGATGAGACTTATTTTAAGTTATGAGATAATTCTTGGGCATTTATGTGTTTTCTCAGAATATGATGGAATAACCTCTTTGTCCTGTTGAAGATCATGTGATAAAGCTACATAGTTTTAGCTAGAAATTAAGGAAAGGAAGAGGCAATTGTATCATTCTTAGAAAGGTTAAATGGTTTGCACTTTCCAGCATTTACAAATGAAACCTTTGTGACCCCACATCACAAAAAATAAACAAGTGTCTTGAAGAAAGTGATGTGAGGAACAAATGGACTGCAAGAAAACCCTTATCTGAGCTATTTTAATTTATTTACTTATCTTCCTAGGCACTTATTCTACAAAAGAACTCTATTTATGCATAAGGTATCAGACATAGGAGCTTACTTTTTTAGTCTGAAAGATGATTTTTAATAATACATCTAACATAATCAGCCTCTTTTAAAAGTGTTAAGTTCTTCCAAGATATATAAAACACTTGAAAAAGGAAAAAAATGACATATGGAGAAAGTGTTCTTTTTTGCACTAATTTCCAAGAATTGCTATTTTTAAAAGTAGTAATTCTTAAACTCCAGCATGCACCAGACATACCAGAGGGTCTTGATAAAACACAAATTGCTCAGTCTTAACTTTAGAGTTCCTAAGTAGTAGATTTGAAATGGAGCTCCCAATTTTTCATTTTTCATGGGTTCCCAGATATTGCTTCTGCTACTGAAGCATGTTTTTAGAACTGCTACAACAGAATAATATCATTTTAAGTCAGGTTAACTTTATGATAGAGTCATAGGATTATTTATGTTCACTTTCTGCAATTTTAGAAAGGGAGTATGTGACCACAGTGGTGATTGATTACAAGGAATATATCATCATTTAACTGATTGCTTTGCACATATATGTATATACACATGTTGTTCAATGGGAAGAATATTCATTTTCTAGAAGGCAAAATATCTGGGGTTTAATCCTCCTTAACTGTTTGGAAAAAATTCTTGAAAAAATTAGTCAGCTACTCTGTTTCTCAATTGTCCTAGTATTAAAGTGGAAATAACAATACTTTCCCTGCTTTGGAGCACAAATCTTGGAGAGGGAATATCTTGAAATTTGTCCAGGTCTGTAATCTACATCATATAAATAACATTTACGCTCTTGATGATTTATAGATATAGATAATTTATAGATAAATTATAGCATTTTTTCCACTTGATAAATTCCATAAATAATGAACACTGTGGCCAAATAGTTGAGACTAAACTATTAAAATTTGTTCTTCCTTACATTCTACAGCCTACTTCTAGTTGTTGATTCTGAGATTATTTCTTCTATACTTCAAGGGATGCTTTCTAATTATAATATCCTAGAGCTTGAAAAACAAATATCAATCATAATCACCTCTCTCATCATTTTATAAATTTGATTCCTCTAACTTTGTCTCCATTCTTATCCCCAAGTTTTTAATCTCCTTAAATTTTACATCTTTTTGAAAACAACCACACACCTTCTCCTAGTTGTTGTCTCTTCTCTAAATCTTTTATAGTTATTTTTTTTCTCAAGCTATGGCACACGGCACTGCATTCAACATCCTAATTTAGATGAATTATATATATATATATATATATATATATATATATATATATATATTTTTTTTTTTTTTTTAATTGAGAGAGAGAGCATGAGAGAGAGGAGGGTCAGAGGGAGAAGCAGACCCCCTGCTGAGCAAGGAGCCCGATGCGGGACTCGATCCTGGGACTCCAGGATCATGACCTGAGCCGAAGGCAGTCGCTTAACCAACTGAGCCACCCAGATGCCCAAGATGAATTATATTTTATTAAAGGATAAAAACATGTTTACTGGTTAATTTTTCTTTTAACTGCTTTCCTAAAAATTCTCATAGCTTTGTTGGCCTCATGTTCTTCAGACATTATTTTTGGGAATGATTCTATAAGAGGAAACCACTTATGTGTTTGTGTTTGTGTGTGTGTATGTAATTTCTGTTTGCTAAATGTATTATATTGTGCTAGTTCACCCAGATACCTAGTTTCCATTCTTCTGCCAACTCATACATAAGGCTGTTTTTAGTTTATACTCCTCCACTAGACATGTCATTTTCTTTAAATATTTAGTGCTATTTGAAAGTCTTGAAATTTCCCTAAGTGATCTTCTTTCAACTCATTATAAAGATGTTCAGGTAGTTCCTGGTAGATCATCAGGTAGGTGATACCTTGTGTTCTAGCCAAGGTTCTCCAGAGAAATGGAACTGAGAGAGGGAGAGGGAGTGGGAGAAAAAGTTGGAGAGGGAGACGGAAAGGGAGGGAGGAGAGAAAGAGATTTCAAGCAATTAGTTGTGTGATTATGGAGACTGGCAAGTCCAAAATCTCTAGAGCTGATATGAAATTTTGAGACAGAAGGGTCACAAACTGCTGTATAACCAGGAAGAGCTAACACTACAATGGAGGGCTGTCAGGCAGGAGAATTTTTTCTTACAGAAAGCCATGCTCTTGCTCTATTAAGGCCTTCACCTAATTAGATGAGGCCCAATCACATAATGGAAGGCAGTTTGTTTTACTAAGTCTGCTGATTTAAATGTTAATCTCATTCAAATACTCTACATCAAAATAAAAAGCTTTAAGAGGGGAGGAAAATGGCAGCAGAATAGCAGGACCCTAGGCTCACCTCGTCCCATGAACATAACTAGAGAACTATCATCAAATCATCCTAAATAATCCAGAAATGACCTGAGGACTGGCGGAACAGACTCCACAACTAAAGGGAGAGAAGAGGCTACATTAAAGAAGGCAGGGAGTGCTGAGATGAGGTTGAAGGGAGAAACAGATTGTGGGTGCTGCAGAGGGGAAGGAGCTGTGGTCATGGAGAAGGGCAAGAGAAAGGAGCACATGGGAATGCACAAGGAGAACATTTCCCAAAGCCATTGACTTAAAAAATAAAAGGGACTGAATTTTGGGAACTCTTGCAACCAGGAAGGCTTAAAACCTAGAATTGTAAAGTCAGCAGATTTGGCTGGGACAGTCTGGAGGGCACTGCAGTGCTCTTAGAGAAAAGGCAGGCAAACAACCTGGGGACAGACAATATGAAAACAAGGATCTGAACAGTGCCTGGAGCACACAGTGGGGAGATTATTCTCTCTTCACAGAGCACATACCTGAGAAGCAGTGTTCATGGACACACCTTTCTAGGAACAAAGGAGCTGGCCATGCCATTTCCCTCACCCTAAACATAAACACAGAGCCACCTGAGGGAAGCAGTTCACACTGGCTGCCTAACTTGCATATACCACACCCCACACTCCTGTACTCTGGTGGAACTGCCCTTCTCAGGCAGGCTTGCCTCTGTCCCAGCCTGGTGAGCCTCTCCGGAGAAGACAAACACAAACCCCTGCCCACAAAACTTCTCCTGACCAGAGAGTTCTGAAGGGCCTCAGTTCTGGTGAAGGTGGTGTCAGGTCTTATTTCACAAGCAGACCAGAGCCCACCTAGTTGAAACTCACCACATTCAGGCCAGGGACCAAACACTGCCCACATCAGGCAAGGAGAAGCTCTGCAGATGACTAGCGTGAGGGATAGAGCAGCCAAAGCACAATAGCAGAGACATCAATGAGACCCTTACTACAGAGATAAAAGAGTTAAAAAAAATCATTCAGAGATGAAGAGTGCAATAAATGTGATTAGGAACAGGCTTGATGCAGTGAACAGCAGACTGGAAGAAACATGGGAACAAATTAGTGACCTAGAAGACAGAGTAATGGAAATGCCTTTGAGTGGGAAGGAGAGACCAAAAGTGACAAAGACAAGAAAGGATCAGAGAAAATCCAGAAACAATGACAAAACAAGTAATAAAATGGTACTAAATATATGTCTATAAATAATTACTCTAGGGGCACCTGGGTGGCTCAGTCGGTGAAGCATCTGACTCTTGAGCATGGAGCCTGCTTAAGATTTAAGATTCTCTCTTTCTCTTGCCCTTTGCCTCACCCCCCTCTCACGCTCTAATAATAATAATAATAACAACAATAACAACAACATCAACTTTGTAAATGGACTAAACGCTCCATTCAAAAGACATAGGGTGTTGAAATGGGTAAAAAGACAAGACCCATCTATATGTTGTTTATAAGAGATTCATTTTAGACCTAAAGATACCTGCAGATTGAAAGTGAGGGGGTAGAGAAACATTTATCATGCAAACAGATGTCAAAAGGAAGCCAGAGTTGCAATACTTATATCAGAAAAAGTGAACTTTAAAACAAAGACTCTAATAAGACACAAAGAAGGACACAGTATAATCATAGAGGGGACAATCCAACAAGAAGATCTAACAATTGTAAATATTTATATGCCAAATATGGGAGCACTCAAATATATATATATATATTTCATTTACTTATTTGAGAGAGAGAGAGAGAGCAAGAGAGCATGAGTGGATGGAGGGGCAGAGGCAGAGGGAGATGGAGAAGCAGACTCCCCGCTGAACAGAAAGTCTGATACAGGGCTTGATCCGAGGGCCCTGGGATTGTGACACCAAGTTGAAGGCAGACTTTTAACTGACTGAGCCACCCAGGAAGCCCAAGAGCACTCAAATATTTAAGACATTTAATTACAAACATAAACTCATTGATAATAATACAATGATAGCAGGGGACTTTAACACTCCACTTACATGAATGGACAGGTCATCTAAGCAGAAAAATCAACAAGGAAACAATGGCTTTGAGTGACATCTTGTACCAAATACCATAAGATACCTAGGAATAAACCTAACCAAAGAGGTGAGAGATCTGTCCTTTGAAAACTATAAAACACTGATGAAAGAAATTGAAGATGACACAAAAAAATAGACATTCTGTGCTCATGGATTAAAAGAACAAATATTGTTAAAATGTCTATATTACCCAAAGCAATCTACACATTTAATGTAATCCCTATCAAAATACCAGCAGCATTTTTCACAGAACTAAAACAAACAATCCTAAAATTTGTATGGAACCACAAAAGACCTTGATTAGCCAATCTTGAAAAAGAAAAGCAAAGCTGAAGGCATCACAATTCTGGACTTCAAGTTATGTTGCAAAGTTGTAGTAATCAAAACAGTATGGTATTGGCACAAACATTGACACATAGATCAGTGGAAGAGAAGAGAAAACCTAGAAATGAACACACACTATATGGTCAATTAATCTTTGACAAAGCAGGAAAGAACATCCAATGGGAAAATGATAATCTCTTCAACAAATGGTGTTGAGGAAACCGGTCTACAACATGCAAAAGAATGAAACTGGGCCATTTTCTTACACCACACACAAAAATAAATTTAAAATGGATTAAGGACCTAAATGTGAGACCTGAAACCATAAAAACCTAGACCTGAAACCATAAAAATCCTAGAAAAGAACAAAGGCAGTAACTTTTTGCCATTAGCTGTAGCAACTTTTTTTTCTGGATATGTCTTCTGAGGCAAGGGAAACAAAAGCAAAATAAACTACTGGGGGTACATCAAAATAAAAAGCTTCCACACAATGAAGAAAATAATCAATAAAACTAAAAGGCAACCTATAGAATGGGAGAAGATATATGCAAGTGACATATCTGATAAAGGGTTAGTATCCAAAATATATAAAGAACTTATTAAACATCCCCAAAATGAGTAATCCCATTAAAAAATGGGCAGAAGACATGAATAGACATTTTTCCAAAGAGGAGTACAGATGGCCAACAGACACATGAAAAGATGCTCAACATCGCTCATCATCAGGGTAATGCAAATCAAAACTTCAATGAGATATCACTTCACACCTGTCAGAATGTCTAAAATCAATACAACACAAGAAACAACAGTGTTTGTGAGGATGTGGAGAAAAGAGAACCCTCTTACTCTGTTGGTGGGAATGCAAACTGGTGCAGCCACTCTGGAAAACAGTGTGGAGGTTTCTCAGAAAGTTAAAAATAGAACTACCCTACAATCTGGCAATTGCACTACTTTGGTATTTTCCCAAAGAATACAAAAATATTGATTTAAAAGGATACATGCACCATGATGTTTATAGCAGCATTATGTACCATAGCCAAATTATGGAAACAGCCCAAGTGTCCATCAACTGATGAATGAATAAAGAAGATGTGGTATATATATGTATATGTGTATATATATATATATATATATATATATATATATAACCCTTCACATATATATATTCATTCATATATATTTCTATTCGTATATATTCATGTAGATTTCATTCTTTAAAAGAATTTGCAATAACATGGATGGATCTATAGAGTAAAATGTTAAGCAAAATAAGTGAGTCAGTGAAAGACAAATACCATATGGTTTCACTGATATGTGGAATTTAAGAAACAAAACAAAGGCAAAAAAAAAAAATAAGGAGACATAAACTATGAAACAGACTCTAACTACAGAGAACAATGAGAGGATTACTGGGGTGGGAGATGGGTGAAATAGGTGAAAGGGATTAAGAGTACCTTTATCTTGATGAACACTAAGTAATATATAGAATTGTTGAATTGCTATCTTGTACAACTGAAACTAATATAACAATGTATAAGTTAACTACACTGGAATTAAAACAAAATAACGTTTAAAATAAAACAAAACACTCTCACAGAAGCATCCAAAATAATGTTTGATCAAGTATCTATGTACCCTGTGGCCAAGCCAAGTTAATGTATAAAATTAACCACTATAGGGTGGTACATTTTCCTCAGCTTTGAAAGAGCTCATCTCTCCCCAGCCTTTTTTTTTTTTTGCCTACAAGTCGCTCTTCTAAAAAAATCTGATCTTTCCATTCCATGTTGATCAACCATTAATTATATAACTTTGTATTATTTAAATTCTAAATAATGTATATCACCTGCTTCTTTCTTGTAAAGTTCTCTCAAATCCTAACAATAGGAACATTTTTTTCTTTAAATAATATCATATTTCCTTTCCACTCATTGCTATGCATATTTCAGTGTAGAATCATCTTAACTTTTATCATAGTTCCAGATGGTCAGATAAGGAGGTGAGATTAGCACATTCTATCCACATTTTATACTTTTCAGGGTCATCTCTGGGTGAGAATTATAGTAGCTATTAGCTTACAGTGCTCTGGCAGAGTGTGGATTTGAGCAACTTGCTGTGACAAGTGATTTAAATAATGACTTACTTTAGCCATGATAATTGCATATATTTAAATTGGTTGTTGGGGCACCTGGGTGGCTCAGTCGTTAAGCGTCTGCCTTCGGCTCGGGTCATGATCCCAGTGTCCTGGGATCGAGCCCCGCATCGGGCTCCCTGCTCTGCAGGAAGCCTGCTTCTCCCTCTCCCCTCCCCCTGCTTGTGTTCCCTCTCTCACTCTGTCTCTCTCTGTCAAATAAATAAATAAAATCTTTAAAAAAATAAAATAAAATAAATTGGTTGTTAATTGTATCTAGAACACTGGTTCCTAAACAAGCTGATCATTAAAATCATATGAGAGGGGCGCCTGGGTGGCTCAGTTGGTTAAACGGCTGCCTTCAGCTCAGGTCATGATGTCAGGGTCCTGGGATCGAGCCCCATATCGGGCTCCCGACTCAGTGGGGAGTCTGCTTCTCCCTCTCCCTCTGCTGCTCTCTCACTCACACGCTCTTTCTCTCAAATAAATGAATAAAATATTAAAAAAAAAAATCATATGAGAACTTCTTAAAAATACAGAGTCACAGGCTCTACCATTTGGATGTCTGTAATAGAATCTCCAGATTTGAGGTCCCCAAATACATACTTTAAAAATGTTACTTAATTATGATGGTAAACAATTGATATGGAGAATACATAGAATTACAAAATTGTAAAATCCCTTTATTTTTTTTTTTAATTTTCAGGATTATTTGGAAGTAGACATTATTTGGAAGTAACATTTTTTTTCATAATGAAAACTAAAATGAAGAATCCATTGATTCCTTTTCTCAGATTCCTTTAATTCCAAGGGGCAGCTTTTTCCACCACCATCACTGTATTTTATAGCACTAATGATTGTTGAGCTGGCATCTTACTGTTGACTTTTTTTAAAAAAACCTTTTATTATTTTCTTTGGAATATCAAGCAGTGTTCCTTAAAGTCGTTTTAGTTGGTCTTGTGTTTTTTGTACCTGATTTGTCTTACTTTGTGGATTTTCTTATTTTGCTCCTTTGGCCAGTTGTACCATTAAAAATGTTATCCACTCCCCCCCACCCCCCATGACCTCTTTTGCTTTGCCAGTTATCCATACAGGGATTTTGTTTGAGCACCTGGATTTCTTGATCCTTGGCACACATTTTGCTTGAGTCTCTAATAAGGTGTTTTAAACAGTCTCCAGGTTTCTGGTAGATTATTTGTTTTTGTTTTTTTTTTTTTCCAACTCCTTTGCACTTTTTTTCTAATATTCACATTTCGATGTAGGTCCCTTTTATAAAATTGAGTTAGCATGTGTTCAATGGTTCTTGGCTTTTCTACTCTCAGCAGAATGTGAAACTTAATAATATACTGATCACTAATATATAGTGGGTTTATATAATTTCTGATTTACTTCCTGTCTTTTATGCAGAACTCAGTATATTTCCTTTCCATATGGGTTCTAAAATTACTTGATCTAAGAAGCAGTTATTTATTCCCCTCCAAAATGTTTATTTCATCTCTCTCCTTGATGAGAAAAATCCATGAATCCAGATGTGAATAATTAAAATTCTATTTGTTTACCATCTGTCCTGATTTTGACGATGCACACTTAGGGTTAATATTTTTAGTACTATATATATATTTGAACATCAGATGAATAGGATTGAAGTAATCATAAATCTCAGGTGATGGTACATTATCTTCTTGGTGTCTCTCTTGATTAACTGATTAGCTGGTCATTTCTCTTCTATCCATACTCTCTATTTTCTCCCTCCAGATAGACAATGATGCTGAGAAGTTTAAAAAATATCTTTTTTATTGGTGTTTTTGCAAAATGTATATTATTTTATGTGTACTTTTTTTGTTATACTTGTTATATTATAAAGACTATTTTGATAGATATGTCTTTCCCTATTAGTCAAATAATATCATATTTCCTTTCCACTCAGTTGCTATGCATATTTCAGCATAGAATCATCTTAACTTTTGGATAGTCTATGTGTATATCTAACCTGTTGCTTCTAATTGGTGTATAGTATTCCATTCATCACTCCTTTTTTGTCTCTCCTGGTGATTGGTGACTGAATTAGCCTCCAATTCTCCAACATCATTTAAACCTGATTTGTGGATCACCCACCATTGATTTCTTGATTAAAACTGATTCAGAAAAGAATAATTCCCCTCCAAGTGGTTTTGCAGTAAAATACTCATTTATATTAGTGTTTCCCAACTTCAGCACTATTAACATTTTGGACTGGATAAATACTGGTTGTGGGAAGTTTTGTGTATTGAAAGATATTTAGCAGCATCCCTGGCTCTACCCACTGATACAGAAGCATCCCCAATTATGACAATGAAAACATCTCCAGATGTTGTCAAAAGTCCCCTTGGGAAGGAGAGAGGACAAAATCACCCCCTTTTGTGAACAACTGTTGTAGATCTTCTAAATATTTTGATGCTACTTTTGTTAAATTTTACATATTCTTAGTTATCCATTATAGCCTGTGACTCAGTGACTCTATATCCTCACTTTTGTTTGTCCACTTGTTCACTGTTGTTTCAAAACGTCCATTACATATGATTACTCCTTCTTGACAATCATTCCACTTGTCCTATCTTCTTGATTTATATAATTTTTATGTAGCCATCAGGAAAGAAAATCTTGGCTCCCCTAATAACAGAGTTTTCAGTGACTAGCTCATTTTATAATGGACTTTATATGTAATAAAGCTCGTTACATTTTAAAATACATAAGTCAAGCCTGAGGTTAAACAGAGATGTGAGTACTTATCATTAATTATATCATTTCAAATTTGTAAATAACACAGGAAAACAGGTAGTCATTCCTCGATTTTAATTATGAGCTGAATTGTACAACTATTTCACAGATTTGACTTTAAGCTGTTTCTGTCTCTATTAAAAGTAAAACCTAGCCAAAAGGTCCTCAATTAAGTGGCAGATTCATTACCAAAAGGATCCAACCATCCACAGAACTTCTCTTTAATTATTATCAAATATGAACAAGCAAACTATATATTTAGGTTATGAATTAATGTTTTCTCTCAGTGACTTCTAAAAAATATGAAATGTTACAGTAAAACCTGTAATTCAAGTGGTCTGAAATCATACAAGTGAAATATTTTTAAAAGCTTAAATGAATGAAAAGTTTACTAGATTGAGAGTCAGAATATTTGCGTGTAACTGGTTTGCCCATTGTGCATTGCATGTCTTTTGGCTTAAATTTTCTAAATTGAGTTTCCTCAATGAGAAATGGCAGATTTTTTAATTTTTTAAAGATAAGATGAAATTATTATTTTTTAAATTATGTTCAAGTAGCCAACATATAATACGTCATTAGTGTTTGATGTAGTGTTCAACGATTCATTAGTTGCGTATAAGACCCAATGCTCATCACCACACGTTCCCTCCTTAATAAGTTAATGCAACTCTAAGACATTATCAAAAAGAAGGGATTATTTTATCATTTGCCAGAATTTCAGCAAAATTTTGAATATCCTCATGTTGAAGACATTATTTGTAATGGCAGGCAGAATTTTGTTTGGAATCCATGAAGCTACTGGCAATATGTGGTGTTGTTGATTTTAGGCTCATCTTTGATGGCAAGTTGATGGCTTTTGGCCTGTCCCCACCCCTGTACTCCTGCTACAGTACCACAGTTCCCCAATCCCAGTTTGTCATTTGTTTCCCTCCCTATCTTAACCATCTACCTTTGGTCAACACAAAACATTTCCCTATTTCTGAGTTTTGGTCCAGCATCCCTCCACCTTGTCCCCCACCCCTCCTCAGATTAAATGATCTTTCTCAAGTATTCCATTAATGGATCTAGTCAAAACCTTTAGATTCATGATCTTGTATAAGGGACTCAAGAATATATATTGCCTCTAAAGATCCAGCTCATAAATGAATAATAGTCATTAAAACAGAAGAATTAAGTCCAGATAGTATTAGATTCTCAGATTCTGCAGTGCCTCTAATTAATATCCCCCACTGGATTCCCATTTCAGTCATAATAAAACTCAGTGTTATTGCAGTAACATCCAATGCCCTATATGATTTGACATGTCTATACCATCTGACCTCATCTCCTCTCACTCAACTCAAGAACATTTCACTCTAACCACACTGATCTTGTTACTCATTCTTGAGTAAGTCAAAATAGACCTTGCCAAGTCACTTTTCTTTCTACTTGGAATATACCTCTTCCATGGTGCATGGTTAATAAATATGTGTTAAATGAACGAACATGGATTCCTCCACCCCCTTTCTTACCTCTATAGCTATTTTTGAGGACTAAGGATGAGAGAAAGTTCTCTACTATGTAACTTACAATGCCACCCCACCTGAATTTTATGTCTATTCCAAGTACTCAATGATGGTTTTCTATCAGACCTCTGTCCAATAATAAGTGCATAACTGTACATCACAATGGATATTTGCATAAACCTAAGAGGAGATTAGTTTATAATAACATATTAGTATTTCTACACAAAATACAGTAAAAGGAGTCAAAATACTTTTTTTATTTGAAACCTAATCTATTTTCCAGCTGTACAAATAACATAAAGAATCTTTTGAGTTAATAATATATTAAGAAACTGAACAATTTGTTTGCTCTTAGTTTTGTGAAAGTTTATTAGCCTCTGTAATTATTAATTTTTAAAATATAAATTAATCTTTATGGAGAATGGTTAAAATAATAAATGTAATCATTTATAACAATGTTTAAGTTTGTGGTACAAATATGACTTTAAAAAAAAATAATTACAGGAAACTGGTCCCCTGAGAAGTGAGTTAAATTAGTTTTGATTTATTATCTCTTTTCTTGCTGAACTTTGCTAATCATATCCAACACATGAAAAAGCTGTGAGCTCAATCTTTGCTATGATCAGAACGTGTAATGCAGATGCTGCTTTGCAGGCTTACGCAGTACTGTGTAATGTTTCCAGTCAGCTACAGTTTCTCTCTGGCAACCAGATATGTGGAAACACATCTCCTGTGGCATGAAAGAAAGAGTACACTTCTATATTCCAAATGAGTATGTATCCAATTTGAATGTGTTCATCAATGAGACTCATACTTCATGATCATTCTTTCTTGTGCTTCCATTTCTGCATAAAATGGTCCAAAGGAATGAGGGTGGGAAGAGATTGTCAATCATAGGTTCACACAGTTTAGATGTATAAACTACCTAAATGATGAACACCAACACCTACATGTTAATAGGCCATAGGCTTTGAGCCATCAATACATCTAGACCTCAGTTCTTGCCCAAAGTGACTTTGGGCAAGTTATTTCATTGCTCAGAGCTGGGTTCACAGTAAGTAGATAACATTTAACTCACAGTGCTAATTGGGAGGGTTATAATTAGGAAACAGATTTAAAGTGCCTAGCAGAGTCATGGACACATATAGAGCACTCAGAAAATTTGGGCCCTGAAAGATCACATCACCCATTATGCAACTGATGATAGATTCAAAGCCAAATGAGCAGCACTATATTGAAGGATTTTTATATGCATTATAGTAGAGAATCATGTCTTGATTGACTTTCTGTAATTAGGATCTTGCTCTGTGTCTCTCTCAAAATCGGTAATCATTAAATGCTGATTGCTGCTGAATGATACTCAGCTGCCCACAGTAAATATGGAGGAAAAGTGTAGGGGAAAAAGAGGAAAGTGGGTCCTGCCCATTTATTTCCCTTTCTATCAGAGAGTTTGTTGACTCTTTCCATTCTAATGGCTTGAGTGTTCTCCCACCAATACTTAGTTTCCCAACAGTCATGCCCATTTATTTCTCTTTCTATCAGAGAATTTGTTGACTCTTTCCATCCTAACGGCTTGAGTGTTCTCCCACCAGTTATGAATTTAGCAATTTGAACTTGCCTGTCTTTTACTGGCCAAATTCTAAGTTATTTCTCCCACCCCCTGGGTCATGTCCTGGGAGATGACCACTGCACCCCTTTCCTCTAGATCTCCTGCTCTATGAAGCCATACAGAGTTTTTAGAAATTGAAACCTTAGGGGAAAAGGTTTCATAGTAATTTATTTGTAACAGAAGTCTGCTGTTTTCTTTTCTGAAATCAGTTCACTAAAGAGGCAAGGTTCAGTCTTCTTTGTAAGACTTTTGTGTGAGGCCCAAGGTGAGATGATCAGAACATATTGAACCAATTTAAATGGAAAAGCTTATCCTAGACGTGAGTCTTTATTGTCTCTCCTGAATTATATTATTTCTCACAAGGGAAGGAAGGAAGAAAGATCTATCCTAACCATACTCTACCATATCAGATTCCATTAACAGAGCCTTAGGAACCTGCTTGGGGGACACATTGCACTGCACAATTAATGGTGGGTCCTGTCCAGTGCTGTTAGAAGGTCACCTGTGGTTCTGCCTTCTGTCAATAGTGTCTTCACTCCAGTTGGTATGGGAAGAAAAGATGCTAGAGCTTTAGCAGCAACAAAGGCAGACGTGGAGTAAGATAAAATTACATTTTAATGGTGTGAAGTCTAAGAGCAGATTTTTTTGGTAGGGGGAGGTGTAAGGGGAAAGAAAGTGATTTACTGTTTTTCTGTTACTCTGGAGAAGAAATTGGTTTCAGCAGTTCACTTGTTACTGCTGTGTACAATGAAGTCTTTATTTAGGTTACCATTTGGAGATTTTAGTAGTTTTTTTTCATTTAAAACTGATAAGGAGAGAGTAGTATTAGTTCATGAAAGAATACTATCATCCATATCATCCCTCAAGGACATTTTTCTCTCTTTCCAGAGATCCTGGGCTTTTTTATCAGTTTGCTTTTCTATCTATAGGCAAGTAGACAGCTCTAGGAGAGCTTTGCTTATAGTATCATAAATGATTTTCCCTCATTTTTCCCAGTGTTTATGATTACAATATCCACTTGTAAACAAGTTGTCATGGTTGTGTATGCCTCTCCTCCAGATCAGGTTTCAAAGTGAGTCTGCTTTATACTTTGTCTCTAAAAATGCCCATTGTCTTGAATGCCAGCTGGATTAAAAGGAGAAAAAATTCATTTTATGATTTGTACAGCTGTTTCTGAGCCCATATTCTTATAAAAGGTGCCCCGGTGGCATTTCCTTACCACAAGATTGACAGACTGGGGAAAGCTAAACATTTTCTTTTCTAAAGAACTATGGAAAACAGACCTATTTTCAGGATTGGCTTGTCCTTGGTAAAGAGTTTGAAACCACTGACTTGCATCATAGCCATAAAGTAAAGAAGCTGTTCCAAAGTCTTAATTTCTAGCCAGTGTTTAAGCAGCTGCAACAGAAAAGAAAAAAAAAAAAGAAGAATTTCTTCTAACTTTCCAAGTTACTCCCAATACACTGATTTTGCTGAGAAATTTCACAATGGTTATTTCCTCTTCATGTCCAAACAGAGGTTTAGTGTCTTTAAACCCCTTTCTCTGAATGTCATATGGTACATACAGAATGATTTAGGTGTGTACATAGAGTTTGAGAAAATGTAAAAAAAAAAAATCAGAGTGTAGGAGCATTGGAACTTTAAGCAGGATTTTTGGGGGAAAACACATATGCACATGTTTCTTAAGGAGCTGACATCATTGAGATTTAGCAGTTGGAGTATCATTTAACCTGGTTCTTTATTTTTCATGATTTTTCTTGCATTCCTCAGTGGGTTTCATTACCATTTGGAGGCCAGCTCTGCATGGGATGAAGAGGCATCATCTTCTCCCCAGGGAGGGTTGGAGACTAATATAACAGACTTTGGGGGTATGAGCAAGAGTGCAGAAACACAAGCCTCCTGTGAATTGTGGGAAACCAGAATGTTTTTCTTTTGATATTACTCAAACTCCAAATCTAAAGGGAGAAGCAGCATAAAACTACATGTTACAATCCAAAAGTAATATCTCTTTCCAACAAAATAAGGATATGCTATGGTTCTAATTGATAACATACTTGCACTTTTTCCCACAAACAAATCTTATTCCTAAACCTACTGGTTGTAGATATTTTAGATGGCTTGAGAACCCTACAATTTCTTCTTAGGTCAATTCAACTGAATAATTGGTTGGTAAAAACTAAGTTAAAACAATTAATTTCTTAAAAATTTTTTTAAAGATTTTATTTATTTATTTGACAGAGAGAGAGAGCACAAGCAGGGGGAGCGGCAGGCAGAGGGAGAAGCAGGGAGCTGAAGGAAGGCAGAACAGCATGAATAGTAGGACCACCTCCTCACTGAGCAAGAGCCCGGCGTGGGGCTCGATCCCAGGACCCTGGGATCATGACCTGAGCCAAGGCAGACGCTTAACTGACTGAGCCACCCAGATACGCCAGTTTCATAAAATGTTTTAAACGTAAGTTGGTTTTTCTGCTTTCCCTATTGATGAAGTACTTAGTGATCTAGAATAATCATCTTAGCTTATTTATGTTTTAATTTTCCTGTCTATGGCAATGGAAATTGTAAGCAGCTGAATATGAATTTCAACAAAAAATATATCTCTTTCTCAGTCCTGATGAGTGGTAAGTTCAGATGGATCAGAGATGAAGAACAATGAGAGAAACTTGAAGCTGAACTATTGGGCATTTAAAGTTTTGTTGAAAGAGAGATTAGAAATTGAAATATGGATGTAGAACATTAAAAGAAAGAGAATTTACTGCTGAGAATAGGGAAAAGAGTGGGAAGTGGCTGTAAAATAGTGAGAACTGCTTTCCATAAACCACATAAAAACCCCATCCCATTACCCTATAGACAAGGGGCATACACACAGTAAAACCTTTGTAATCTGGCATTTGAGAGGAAATGAGGTGCCAGTTAATGTCACGTTATGCTTAATAAAGACTTAGCTCATGATGTCTCAGGTGGTATCCTTCTTGTACTTCTCTTATCCCCTCCTTAAAGACTTAGACATAAAAGGCATGAAAGGGCAGTGGTTTCTACACATAAATCATCATTTTTTTTTTTTTTTAAAGACTTTGGTATAGCAGGGATCTACCTTCTCACTCCACCAGAACGATCACCTGGCATGGTGGTCCTATTTACACTGTTCTGACTTTCTTCAGCATCCTCATCACTGAATCCTTTGAAAATAGCTACATTCATCACTTGTTAATGGCAAGAGAAAGGGATCAATAAGCATATATGTATATGATTTCTTAGTCTTAAAACAGAAACTGACAATGTGAGAAAAGATGAGGAATAAACACGAGAGCCACTCAATCATATATTAAGTACAACATCAACTTCCATGTCTTTGACCATCTAAATTTTGGTTTAATTCCATGCGTATGAAAGTGAATAATAAACATTTAGATCTAACATACTTTCTTAGTTCTTTTTTCTTTCTGGTCTTCTCTCAGTTACATAGACATTATAAAATGTCTGTGGTCCACTGTTCTTCACAAGAGAGCAAGTTTCATTCATCAAGCAATTTTTCAGGATCACGCTTTTGCTAGAAGCTATAGATCCAATTAAGACATCACTACTGCCTTTGAGGAGTTTGATATGCTGGCTAGAGGAACTGACTCTCAATTTGCTTCACCCAAATGTTTGGGCTGACACTGGTCCCTCAGTATATCTGATAGACCTGTCACATGACTTCAGATCTTTGTTTCTTGAGAACATTTCTCAACTTAAGTTTGAGAGGGTTTTATGTATAGGATTTGTGCTGGGGCCAGTGATGATATTGTGAGTCATAAGTTCGTAAAGTTAAATATATGACAGATGATCTGGCTTTCTAAGTCTTTTTAAAAACAGGCATTCCTATCCTTGGTTTGGCCCACCTGAATTAGATTCTTCATATGCGGGGTTTAATGGATTCTGATACAGATGAGAATCTGTACCCTAAGTGAGGTTTTCATCAACCAGCTTGGAATCAGGTAAAGACAATGTGAGTCCTACTGAATCTATATTTGTATTTTAATCTTTTTAAGAATTGTGTATAAAGGGGCGCCTGGGTGGCTCAGTCAGTTAAGCGGCTGCCTTCGGCTCAGGTCATGATCCCAGGGTCCTGGGATCAAGCCCCACATCGGGCTCCCTGCTCCGCGGGAAGCCTGCTTCTCCCTCTGCCACTCCCCCTGCTTGTGTTCCCTCTCTCGCTGTGTCTCTCTCTGTCAAATAAATAAAATCTTAAAAAAAAAAAAAAAAAAAGAATTGTGTATAAAATATATTAAAAACCTGAAATGGTGAATTATTGTCCAGATGTGAACACATCACATCAATTTTTCTCTTCCTGGTCCTACGCAAGGTCACAAATTCCCATCATGCACAATATAGTGAAGGGATTTCCTCTTTCAATATATTGCTGTAGGTATTTGGGAAATGCATAAAGATGCAAAAAGACAGAGTAGATTTTCTAATGCATAAACATATATAATCTGATTATAATATTTTACAGAATCAAACTGATCATATGCTATATAAAAGTATACAATGTGTGTTTAATCAAAGGGTCCCAGGAATATATCCACAGACAACTGGAAAATCTTAGATTATAAACAAATTTTTTCCACCTGCCCCAATGAAACACTTAAAGCCCCCAAAAGGATATATGTGGACTAAATACAAATTTGTACCTCCTGCTGGAATTGCTCAATTTTTGTAGTCCATGTGACTTCAGAAAACTCATCTTAGGTCCATAGAAGCCTAGGGATTTTAAAAGATAGTACAAGTAGATTGCCTACACCACTTTTACCCTGCTCCTCCCAACTCCCACCTTTCCCACCCTACAGAGCAGAGGGTATCAAGGTGGCAGACAGGTCCAGAGTCTCAGCCACTGCCTAGCCTCTATGTGGTAAGCTCTGTGGGTCTTGACCGAAGATGCTCTAGCTATCACATATAGTTCCATGAGTTTAACCATCAGCTTTTTCTCCTTTTCCACCTTTTCCCTAGTTTTTCAGACTTTTTGTGCTGAAGTTGGCCTCTCACATCCAACGTGCATGAATCATAAACCTCTCAAATTAAAAGTAGAAAAGACCCAATGATTTAGTTATTTGTTCACTAATAGGAATCCTTTTGTGGGTTTGCATGTCTGACTCATTTCATAAATTCTGTTTTAAAGGAATACAGGCTCCCAGACTTGAGGAGTATAGTGTGCTTGCAATAACCTCTACATGAGGTACCCTACAGAGGAAAGCTTCTGGATGAAGGGACTAATCACTGGATTCAGAGTTGACTTCAACTCACTCACATATCTCAGGAACCTTATAACAGTCTCTCTGGCATTTATTTTTTTATCATTAAAGTGAGAAAGTGGAATCAGATTGTCTTTAAAATTATTATTTTGTTTATTATTATATTTTATAATTATAATTGTATAAAATTGCTTATGATTCCTGCTAAAAACTCTACCTTTTCTATTTTGACTTAGCTTCTTCATGTTTTATTTCATTACCATGTTCTCCCTATCTTTATTTATTTGAGTGAGAATATCCTCCTTTCTCAAAGTTTGGTAGTTTCCATTCAAATCTCTGCAGACTGATTGCAGAAGTATCCTGAAACAAACATAAGCATTGACCGGTATTTATAAATTCCTGGCAGCATACCAAAGTTGGTTAAAGAAATAAGATGTGTTATCTCATAGGCTTAGCTAATCTGAAAGGTATGGACCATCACCATCTCTGGATGTGAGGGCTTAATATGGCGGCAAGCTGCAGAGTGACAAATTAAAGCTGATAAGGTTGCTATTCTGCTTCATTCTCCAAATATCCATACATTTTGAGAGGAGTCTCTCACAGGAAGCTGGGATCATTAGGAAGATATGTTGTATATTATATTTGCTTGACAAACATGTTTGAACATGAAACATGAAATACTGGGCAAAGTTATAATCACCTGTTGTCCACATTAAAATTAAAATTTTGGATTAAGCAATTCTTCTCATGGTAGGAAAAAAAAGCTTAGGTGAATAAGTGATTGTTATGTCATGAGCTGGACAAAGGCTTAGTAGAGAAACCCCACGAATACCTCTTTATCACTAGTAGGACAGGTTAGGCTACAGGTGCTGGAGCGGTAAGAGAAAGCCATCCTCAAACAGCAGCCAAAAAAACCCCAAAAAGAGTGTCAGTTTATTTTTTTCTCCCTTAATTTCAACTCCTATATAAAGTCAGTAGTTATTTTAGAAAATCACATTCCATACACTTAGGACTACCATTCAGCACCCTTAGATTAGGGACAGCAGCATAGAAAGAGAATGACTCTTTTTTGAGTAAGTGGCTTTTCCACAGAAATGAGAACTACGCTTGTGTTGCTCAGTTCCCAGAGTCTCAGTTTTTTCCCCTACCGAACAGTGTTAAAAACCTCACTTCCTATGGTGAATATAGTAGAGAGTGTTTGCAAATCCTCTTGTTCACTTCCGGCACATAGTGATGTTACTGATACCAGCGATGTACACCTGCCAGACACCATCCATTGGGCTGAGTGCTTTACATGCATTATCATACTTAATCTTTTTCTCATACCCTGAAGTAGGTCTTATTCTCATTTCCCCTCACTTCACAGGGAGATTAAGTCACAAAGCTCCTAAATAGCAGAACTGGACTCAGAACCCAGATTTGTTCAATCCCAAGTCTGAGCTCTTAACCACCATAGAGTACCTACTCCCTAGGTGTCCAAAGGAGTTCTACAAAAATTAGTTGTTATTTACTATTCCTGTTTTATCTAAAAAAATAATAGTAGATTGAGTGAGTTGGAGACTAGAGAGTGAAGGGGGAAAATTATACACATCTCTAACCAACATAGTCCTCAGTCATCATTAATTTATCAAATAACTTCTCAAATGGAAAGATTATGGGTTTTCCAACCTCAGTGAGAGTGGACAAAGTAAAAACAGATCTCTCTCTTGCTTGTGTTAATGTATTTTCTCTCATGTGGTTGGATTTGGATGAAATTCAGAGCCTGGCTTAAACACAATGTAAACTGGTCATAAAACCCCATATAGATGCAGCTATTTATTGCTGACAGGGTATTGACCAAATTTTCATATACGTTGGCTGCCTTATTCAGAGGCTTTAGTAAAGCCACTCCGTATGGCCCATATTCTCATGTGGTACCACTTTCCAGGATGACTAGTGGAGCTTTGACCAAATCCTGAAGGCTACCTGATTCAGAGGAACTATCTCAGAAAACTCTAGCAAACTTGAAAATAGAAATAACAATCACTAAAAGATATGGGATATAAAATTGGCCCTTGTAAATAGAGAATACCTTCCAGATTTAAGGATTTGTGGCAGTAGTTTAGATCATTATGCAGGAGGTCAATGCTGTGTTCGTTTGCCTCTGGTTCTGTGAAACTATTTCTGGTTTTGTCTGCTGTTTCTCTCTAGTCAATATTCCTGTTGTTACTACCTATAGACAGCCCATGACTTAGTACCTCTTGCCTCTTAAATGGTCAGTAGTTATTGAAAAGCTGCAAGAAAATGTACAGTTTATATATAAACAGGGAAAAAAAAAGATTTTCCACAGAGTAGGTAATGAAATGGAGTCCAAAAATAGAAAAATGTATAAAAAATTAAAAAGCTCATTATAGCATGCATTATTCTTCAGGAATATCTGAATCAAGGTTAATATAATGCTTTTTTGCTGCTACTTTGAGGTTTGAGTTTAGTGGTCCCATTCCTACCATGAAAAGATGAGAATGAAATGAAGTATTATGAGGTATAACAGACCCTGGCAAAGGATAGGATGTAAAGAATTCTACTAAAGAGTGAAGGGATGGTGAGGTTTTACTCAACTCTATAGTTTCAGAAACAAGTTAAAGCAGATGTGGCAAGAAGTATGATTGTTTCCTATTCTGTGTATTTCTCCCTCTCCTTATTAATGACTTGGGAATGGTAGTACCTCATCTGAGGGATACTGAAGAATAATTTTAAAAGGTACAGAAAGATTAAGATGAAAAAGTGATGGCAAGTCTGTTTCACAAATGTGAACTGAGCATTTATATTCGTGTTTTATGTGTTACCTTGTTTGAAAAAAATCTGTTTCCCTTTTCCTTTTCGGATTCTAGGTAGACTGCATTTTTCGGGTTCTCTTGCAGTTAAATACATCCATGGAAATGAGTTTTAGCCCTTAGAATGGGAGCAGAAATGATTCATGACACACAGTTCTCTCCTATGAAAACTTCCTGTGTGAGATCCTCCCTGCCCTTTACCCATTGGCTTCACTGAGATCTCAGATGATCCAGAAGAGGGCAGAGCCTCAAGATCTGGAATATCTAAGTCACTACCAGGAGAATAACTGCCAAAACCAGGAACACCACCTTAGTCTTCTGTGAATTGTGTTTTGTTCATCTAGTGATACTCTGGAGTTTCTTTATTAGCATTTAACCTATAATCAAGTATAGATAAACCAAATCCTTTTGAAATTCAGTAAGTGATAACAAGCTTATAGTTCTTGGAAATGTGTGTTATAAATGAAAGTCACATGCCTTCCAGTATCCAGTGACCTGAACCCCTAACTACAGATACCTAATTCTAATATAAGAAGCATGGGAATGTCTAGGAATAGGATATAGCAGCAGTTATATAAAGTAATATAAAGCAACAGGTAATGCTGGGGGATCTGTTCATAAAGATAATCACATATTGCTCATTTATAGTATGTCAGGCCCTATACAGATTCTCTACATATGAACTTAATTTTAGCATTCCAGCAACCCCAAGAGGTAAGTCTTTTTCTCCATATTATAGATGTGAAAACTAACATTTCAGAAATTATGTGATTTGACCTTAGGCAATTAATAAATGGAGAATCTTGGACACAAAGCTGGTTCAGCATGGCAGTTGGGGATACTGTTACTTCGAGCTATAAAGTCACTAGAATTCATCTCTAATATGCCAGATTTCAGTGGTATTTGCTCATGAAGGACATTTAGGGAAGCATATGAGGTCTCAGTTGTCAGAGCCAGACTACTCAGTCTTCTTGTTGGAAGAGAAGGAAGGCCTAACTATCATTGAAAGAGAGTATGAACAGGCCTAGGAGGAAAGGTCACCCAGGACAGGAAACCAGAAGAAAGTGCTTCAAAGAGATGTTTAAGCTATTCTATGATGGGAAGAGTTTGAGAATTCCCAAACTCTTAAATTGCCATTGTAGAAAAATCTCAATCTAGTTGTGTGTGTGTGTGTGTGTGTGTGTGTGTGTGTGTGTTTTCTAAGCTAATGCAGAGGGGATGTCTTTTTCTAGACTTTGAAAATCCTGTCTTGTCTAACCTGGGGTGTATGTAGGCAGTCTGCAAATTGCAATGATCTGACATTAATCTAGAGTTACAGTGTCAGCTGGAGGCACACTGTTTAACTGGGCAGCTTGTGAATTTATAAATAATGCTTTGTTACAGTATAGTAGCTTGTTTTCATTAAAAAATGGTCAGAAATTGTATAAATTTTTTTAAGACTTTATTTATTTAAGAGAGAGACGGAGATAGCGAGAGAGAGCATGAGCAGGGAAGAGAGGGAGAAGCAGGCTCCCCACAGAGCATGGAGCCTGACGCAGGGCTCAATCCCAGGACGCTGAGATCATGACCTGTGCCGAAGGCAGACGCTTAACTGACTGAGCACCAAGGTGCCCCAGAAATTGTATAAATTTACCCCCAAATAATAATAACATGAAAACATTGCAAAGCACAAGGTGCTCAAGAGAATTTATACAGCAATTGGTACATTTTTCTCTTGGATTGCCTTGAAATTTTGCCAGTGTTCCCAAAAGAAAAAGAGTAAAATATGCAGTGTGGCATTATTAGTTTGGATTGGATGTTCTCTGAGCACCCCTTTCTGTAGAAGGAATACAGCTGTCTTTATCATATGCACAGCTCTCATTGGGACTTGATTAAGGTAGTTACTGAGAAAACACCCTACTCTGGACAACCGACATTCTGTTCCGTCTTCTGTATCATCTCTGAACCATGTCCTTGTATTAAGGACAAGTGTCTGAAGGAATTGTGGTGGTACTTCTGTGTCTCTGTCACAGCAAAGCTGTGAAAATTACATATTAAAGACAAAGTCAAGGCCACAGTATCCTGGGCCTTAGTTCAAGAGAATTGGGAATAGATTCGAAGGATGGGGGGACAAAAAAAAGCCCACAGACCACAATGGCTACCTCTCACAAACTATTTAGCACAAAGAAAAAAACAAAACAAAACATAAAAAAAGGACACTCCTGAGTAAACCCAAAGTTTGTACTGTCTTTTGCGTCTCAGGGACATAGTCATAATAGTTTAGGAGACAAAATGAGGCAAGAAATCTGCCAGAGATGAAAGGTTCCTAGATTTTCTTCCCTCTCCTTCTTAGAGGAGCCATGGATCGCCTAGAAACATCTTGCACTGGTGTGCTGGCCTGTATCTACAAAGGTCAAGTAGGAGCCTAGTAAATTTGTAGGGCCCACTGATCTGCAAGCCTCCATCTATTGGCCTGTGACTAGTGATTTGCCACAGAAATGTCAGGAACTTGCATATTCAGAGTGAGATGTTACCTCTTCCATGCTTTAGGCATTCATCAGCAGGAGTTAAGTAAGAGCCCCAGAACCCCTGGCAAGATCCCCAATCTTCCTGCCCATAGTACTCATAGACTTTCCACTTCTGTGTGCCTTAGAACCATCAGGACTTTTTTCATCAGTATCTTTATTCATGTTTTTGTGAGTCATAAGAAGCCCAGATGTCCCACGTCATCCTTTACCTTTTAGACACTAATTTCCATAATTTCTGTATATTACCTTTCCAATTCCCAAAACCCTTCCACTGTACTCTCTGGAATTTAAAGTCCATTATTAGCAAAATTCCCTAGATCCTCAACTTCTTGACTATTCCCTTACTATCTGGCTGTAAGTGAAAATTCAGTCCCTCTTGAAGAGGATATTTCCCCTGCAGTTCTCACAAGTGACAGGTTTTTCTCTTCCCCAAGCCCTTTACTGCTCAGGCCTCTAGGTGGGTTAGTAGTCTTCTTTGCCTCTCTTTCCTGCTTCCAGACCATTCTTCCTCTTTTCAGTGTCTCTCCACTCAGCTTTGAATTGTATTTCTTCTTGTAACACACCCTACTAACCCTCCTTGTTTCTCTCACTTATCAATCCTTCAGTCATTTCCCTTTGTTCTTAAAGATTCATTGTCACTCTCTCTAACTACTCTGTTGTAATTCTTGGTGAGCTGCTCAGATGTTTCTTCTAACATCTTGGTCTCTTAGGACTCTCTACCTTGCCCACTGTGTTTCAGCTGCACTGGACTTTTTTCTCTTCTTTAAACATGTCAGGCGCGCTCCTACTTCAGAATCCCTGCCCTTGATACTCTTCCTGCCTGGGATACTTTCCCCATGTTTTCACTTGTGTTCCTTCTGTACTTCAGACCTTGACTAAAATGACAGCTGTTTATGACTTTCTATGACTAAAATTAATCACCCTTCCACCTTACTCCCTATTCTCTTCCCTGCTTCAACTTTCTCCATGTGATACACTATACATTTTATATATTTATTTGTTTATTGTCTAATTCCCTTGGGAAGGGAATGTCAGCTCCTAAAGGACAAGGATTTTTGGAGGGCTTATTGCTAACTACTCAGCATTTGTAACAGTGTCTGCCATGTATTAGTCACCCAGATATATGCTGAATGAATAAACAGTCCTGTTACTCATAAACTGACATCAGCTAGGTCTGACATATGGGTTTTGAGGCATCACATTCTTCCTGAACAATCACTTGGCTAAATCCCTACATGACAGCATAGAAATCATGCTTGTTTACCTAGTATCTTTCCCTGAACAGGCCAGGCCATGGCTTACGATACAGAGCTCTGTGGAGAAAATAATTGAATAGGGGTCTGTATTAGTTTCCTAGGGCTGGCATAACAAAATACAACAAACTAAATGGCTTAAACAACAGAAATTTATTGCCTATAGTTCTGAAGGTTAGAAGTCCAAGATTAAGGTAACAACAGGGTTCATTCCTTCCAAGGGCTGTGAGCAAGAATTTGTTGTGTGTGTTACCTCTAGCTTGTCCTGATTTTCTGAGACCCTCTGACATTTTGTGATATGTAGAAACACACAAATCTCTGCTTTTATCTTCACATGACCTACTCCCTGTGTGCATATCTATCTCCAAATTTCTCCTTTTTGTATGAACATCAGTTATATTGGTTTAGGGCCCATCCTAATGACGTCATTTTAACTTGATTGCCTCAGTAAAGACCTTATCTCCAAATAAGGTCACATTCTGAGACACTGGGGGTCAGGACTTCAACATATGACTTTTGGAAGAACACAATTCAACGCTTAACAGAGTTTATATCCCTAATATGGAATAGCATGCTACCAGAAGGGATAAGTATTTAATGATACAGAAAGTCTCAGAGAGAACCAGTAACTTAATTATAAAAAAAGAATTTCCTGAGTTTAGACCCCCTGACTACTTCACCTATAATTCCCACCATGTTATTTTATCTTCTTGAAAAAAAAAAAAAAGCTATAATAAAGATAATTAGGAGACATAATAATTAGCAAGGAACCCAGGTCAAGATGTATAATTTCATTGATTTCACTTCAAAATTAATTCATCAGTGTGGAATCAATTTACATACAGAAAAATAATTGGAATATTTTAATCCAATTTAACACAGTTTCAAGAGAAGTCTTGAGAGAAAAAGCAACAGATGTTAGCCTGACCAGGCTGACAGAAGTGAAAGCTCCCAGGAGAGACCTCTGGAATGATGGGTAATGAATGGCATGCTCATTTTGTCCAACGGCACAGACTTTTATTCCTTAAAACAAATCCAAATATAGAACTTAGTTTTTTTCAAGGCTGAAAACATATAACAGCTGCTGTTACCTCTGAAGTGGTAGAGGAACGGCTTCTTAGAGCTGCAAGTATGTTTTAGCAAAAGCCTAAATATAACTGAAAATAAAATGATGTTCACATTATACACATAAAATGATGTTCACATAAGGTGAACAGATTTTTATGGTAGAGAAGAATGAATTCTGATTTTTGATGGTTAGATGATAATGATCATGCATTTATGGGGGTAGTATTAATTATGTGCCTTCTGTGTATTAGATATAAGTTATTGTCAGGTGAGTAAGACACGATTCCTGACCTCAAACAGCTCAAATCTAATGAGAGAGCCATGAATATTATCCTTTCAATACACTGAAATAAGTGACCTAGATAGAGTATTAGGTAAATAGAAAGGAGGAGCACCTTCCTTACCCTGACCCTGGAAGAATCAGGAAGTACATCCAGAATGCCTGATTTAAGCTGAGTCACTGTGCAATGCTTACCTGGCAAAAGGAGGGTGGGCAGGACATTTCAGGTGGTAGGAAAAGCAAGAGTTATAGAGGCACAAAGTAGAATAGTGGGTACAAAGGGCTGTAAGTAATTCATTATGGCTGGAATTTATTTTTATATTCAAACTTTATTCTCAAAACTACAGAAAACCATCAAATAATGTAAGGCAGGAGAAAAATATTATATTTGCATTTTAAAAAAAAGTTTACTCTGGCATTGATATGGAGAATGAGTTAGAGGGAAGTGAAAAAATAATCAGGAAGATAAAAAGCAGAATGATCCATTTTGCAATTATTTTGACAGTGAGGATATTGTCTAAAATGATAGAGGTGGAAAGGAAGAGATTTATGAGACTTGCAGAAGATCGAATCAATAGGACATGAGGAGAGTGAATTAAGTGAGAAATATGAAGAAGATATCTTTCAATGTTGTGGTTGAGGACTCTGAGGATTTGTTGAGTTTGGTGTGCCTGTGCCACATCCAGATAAAGATACCTACCATTGGATAGGTGGGTCTGAAACATAGGGTGGAGGCCACGAATGGAGATAAAAACTTGAGAGCCATGTTCTTGAGAATTGTTGTTGACTTCACCTGGGTAAAATCATTTACATTGAGAATAAAAAAGGGGAAAGAACATAGTTTGCTTTTTTCTCCCCCTTAACAACCAAAAATAAATAAGTGAAGCAAAAAACCAGGAACAACAGTATTATGGAACAACTTGTTACCAGAGGGGAAGAAAGTATCATGATATTGAATATTCTAGGGAAGGCAAGTAACAGTGATGAAAATGTTCCCAGAGACTGACACATGGGAGATCATTGAAAACCCTGGTAAATAAAGTCTGTCTCAAAAAAATATCTTAAGGTAATTGAATATGGTTAGTCTATGTGCTGGTGTTTAATTAATGTCTGTGATGGTGAAATAATAAAAAATCACTAAGATCTCTCAGAACTCATGTTCTTTTTTTTTTTTTTTTTTAAGATTTTATTTATTTATTTGACAGAGAGAGATAGCGAGAGCAGGAACACAAGCAAGGGGAGTGGGAGAGGGAGAAGCAGGCTTCCCGCGGAGCAGGGAGCCCAATGTGGGACTTGATCCCAGGACCCCGGAATCATGACCTGAGCCGAAGGCAGACGCTTAATGACTGAGCCACCCAGGCGCCCCTCAGAGCTCATGTTCTAATATAGATGAAGTAGAGACACAAGGAAGTGTAAAAGGGAAAAAGGTTATGCATATATCTGCAAGAAAGGAAAACTTGTTGGGAATAGGTTTGTATTTTAATTTTTATTTTTGTATTTTCTCCAGATTATTTTACGGATTATAAAATAGTAGGGGAAGAGCAAGAATGAGAAGAGATAGATTATGACGTGAATTCATGGAGCTGTAGTAATGGAGTGGGTGTATGTCATCATACATCATACATCAGATAAAAATTTCTGGCAGATATTTCAAGCTATTTCTCCTCTTCTGTCATCTATTTTCTATTCATATTTTCTCTTTTCCTTTATCTTCTCACCCTTGGCTTTTGCTCTTCTCTGACAGCTTCATCAATAAAAGAACACAGATTAGAGGGAACACAATACAATATAGCAGTTTGGGTGAAGCCAACCTTCCACTGTAATGCAATATGGACACAGAAAAGGGGTCCAACTAGGCCCTACAACCTATGAATTTTAATGAAATAGTTCTTTACAAATCAGTGACAAAATCTTGTGAAGTGAATTTATCCAAGTGTCGAGTGAGCTTTATAGTGTTTGGGCCATTGTGAAAGGTGATTAAAACCTAAAAATCCACAAGAAACATGCTGTCCTGAAGATGCTTATAGATTTACAGATGTAATGAGATGTTGCTTTTACAATGATCGCAGTTGCCAGTGAAAATATTTCCAATGTTAAACTTCTGTTAAATGATAGCTTATATCAAACCAACTTAGATGTCTCTAATGGAACTACTGTCCCAAAGGACTGTGAAGTCCCCTGTGCTATTACATCGTCACACTGAGATATCCTTGATCCACATTCTCCATTCCCCACCTGATGCAGACTCAAATCCAAAATCTTCACCTACCTCTGGCTACTTAGTGGTTGCTATGATTGATTTGTGTTTGAGTTTGAGAGTATAAGCATGTCTTGACAAGTTCTCTTTCTTACCCACCACATCCTGAGGCTCTCACCTCCATTTCTATATTAAACTTCCAAGTCTTTCTTGATAATAAAAGGAGACAGCTAAGAACAGACCAGTTTTTCTGTAATGGTAGGAAATCTTACTTCAGGGCTCTAATACTTCTAAATTCACTATTGCCACCTAAGTAAACTTTGTCTTTTCCTGCAGATAGAGGTGGAAGAAGGAAGTGGTAGAAGCCATGCTAAATCAAAAAGGGGAATCAAAGAAAGGGTATCTTGGTTTTTCTTGGATTACTCCTAGTTCAGCCCTATTATCCCAGCATAATTACATAATAGCACCCCCTTTCATTCTCCAATGTGTCCCACTTTGGACAACAAATTATATGGTAACACTAATTGAAGTTCTGTTCCAAGATCCAAATAATTGTCAAAGGATTAAGTGAGGTACTCAAGAATATGGTGAGAAAATAGTAGAATCTATTTCTTCTTTTTATGATTTATTTATTTGTTTATTTATTTATTATTTATTTTAGAGAGAGAAAGAGAATGAGCAAGTGGTGGGGTGGTGGGGGAGGAGTAGAGGGAGAGGGACAAGCAGACTCTGCTGAGCATGGAGCTTGACCTGGGGCTCAATCTCATGACCCTGAGATCATGACCTGAACCAATATCAAGAGTTGGATGCTTAACTGACTGAGCCACTCAGGCACCCTGAATCTATTTCTAATTGATACTAATAAATAGTAGGGACAACATTTTTTCCCTTTGATTTTTTATTGCCAATCTACTTTAAAAAAACTTATTATGGAAAATTTCAAATATATATAAATAAATAGAATACTGTGATAAATCCAAGTATTTCTATGAGGCTTCAATAATTACTGACTTACAGTTAAGTCATATTCTATAATCTTATCCATTTTTCCATGTGATTTTTTTCTATAAACTTTATTTTTAAAAACATATTTAGATTTACAGAAAAATTGCTAATATAGCACAGAGAGCTCCCATAGACCCCACACACAATTTCTCCAATTTTTAACATTTTACATTAGCATGATAGTTTCATTAAAATTAATGAACCAATATGGATAACATTTTTACTAATTAAAGTATACTTTATTCACATTTTCTTAGTTTTTACATTTTTATTTTCTTTCCAAGAACCAGTCCAGGATACCATTTTACATTTAGTTATCTTATCTCTTTAGGCTACTCTTGTTTGGGACAGTTATACAGTTTCTTTGTTTTTGATGAACTTGAGAGTTTCCAGTACTGTCAGGTATTTTGTAGAATATCTACTGGATTTTCATGATGTTTTTCTCATGATTATACTAAAGTTATGAGTTTTGGGGAGGAACACCACAGGGTAGTGTCATTTTCATTACACCATGTTAAGGGAACATGCTATTAATGTTGACTTCCATCACTTAGCTGGGATAGTGTTTTTCAGGTTTCACTGCAACGAGGCTACCTTTTTTTTTTCCTCTTTACATATTACCCTCTTTGAAATGAAGCCATTATGCACAGCCCACACTTAAGCAGTGAGAAGTTATGCTCTTGAAAGCATAACATAACATAACATAACATAACATAACATAACATAACATAACATAACATAATATATCCTTGAAGGCAAAGTGTCTAAATAAATGATTTGGGATTCTTCTGTATGAGAGTTGTGTCTCATCTTCCTCATTTATTTATTTAATCATTTATTTATATCAATGTGGACCCATGGGTATTTATTTTATGGTTAGGTTACAATGCAATACAATTTAATTTTGTTGCTCAAATTGTTATAGCTTTGGCTTATGGGAGTACTTTCAGTTAACTCCTGTGTCCTTTGACATATGTCCATCACTTCTTTACTTTCTCACACTACAAGATGCTCTCAACTTATCTTGTGTATTTCCTACCCAGGTCCTAGAATGAGCTTTTTCTCAAAATGGCTGTGGGGCCTTTCACTGGAGAAAGGAAATAGAAATCAAAATATGGCATTAGGTATGCTCATTGTCATTGGGGTGTCATTGGTTCTAGGATCTCTCAGATGGCAAAGCAAGGACTAATCTGTGCATATATACACATCTATAAATATTTCTATGTATAATCATATGTATCTGTATTAAATTATATGAATTCATGTGGATAACTCCCACTCTAATCCATTACTACATGGATTATTCTAGCTTCCTTCCCTTACTTGTCTGAAAATTCTTTAACAATGAAAAATCTAACTCCCAGAATCTGCCATTCTTTTACCTAATTATTTAATTCAGATGCACATAGAACAGTATTAGAATTGTTAACTCATACCTGCATGGGGATGAACTTTATCAGCTGAAGTACAATACATGTGTGTTATGCAATGTACGTGCAGTTTCTTTTGTCTTTACTTTTACAGACTCAATTTGTTTAAAGAGTTATTTAGATCAACACCTCCCCCCCAATTCCCTTAGATGAAGTTGTTTCAGACATTTATAATACAGTTAGATTATTTCATCCACCTATATCCCACTGACTTCTGAAATTTTTTTAAAATTCTCAAACAGTAAGTTTCTCTCCATGTGCTGTAAAGTTCTATGGGTTTCCACACATGCATAAAAGCCATTTATCTATCATTAAATTATCAAAAATCCCCTGTGCTTCATCTATTCAGCCCTCTCCATCTATACTTGAACCCCTCGTAACTAATGATCATTTTACTGTTTATAATTATGCCTTTTCCAGAATGTCATACAATTTGAATTATACAATATGTATCCTTCTTAGAATGGCTTCTTTCACTTAGAAATATACATTTACATTTCCATCTATATCTTTTCATGACTTGGTAGCTCACTTTTTTTTTTTATCACTGGCTAGTATTCCATTGCATGAACGTATCATAGTTTGTGTATGCATTTACCTTTTAAAGGCCATCTTGGTTGCTTTGAAGTTTGGGCAATTATGAATAAAACTTCTGTAAACTCAAATGCACTTTTTGGCATGGACATAAGTTTTTGAGTTAGTTGGGATTATACCTAGGAGCACAATACTGTATGGTAAGACTATGTTTATTTTTGTAAGAAACTGACAAACATTTGAAGTGACTATACTATTTCAAACTGTAAACAACCATAAGTGAGAGTCCTGTTGCTCTTCATTCTCATCAGAAATTGATTTTATCTTCTTAATTTTATTTCAGGCATTCTAAGAGGTATATACTGGTATGTCATTGCTTTAATTTGCAATTCTTTAATGCCACATGGTGTTGAGCATCTTTTCATATGCTTATTCGTCTTTTCCATATATGTCTTCTTTGGTGAGTTGTCTCTTCATACTTTTGTCTATTTTTTATTGCATTGTTTGTGTTCTTATTGTTGAATTCCAAGAGCTCTTTATATGTATTGGAAATATATCCTTTATTAGATATGTTTTCCAAATACTCTATTCCAATATTTTTTGCATATATGTTGTCTTTTCTCTTAACATCATCTTTCACAAAGCAAAACTTTTAAAAATTTTAATTTAGTCTAACTTATCAGTTTTTTCTTCTGTGGGTTATGCTTTTGATGTTCTATCTAAAAACTCAACATCAAGCCCAAGGTCACCTATATTTTTTCTTACATTTTCTTCTGGAGGTTTAATAATTTAGATCTATGATCTATTTTGAATTAATTTTTGTCAAAGGTGTAAGGTTTATGTTTAGATTTGTTTTTTCTTTTTTTTTTGCATGTGGATGCCCAACTGTTCCATCATCCTTTATTAAAAAGACCATCTTTTCTCCATTGAATTGCCTTTGCTCCTTTATGAAGGTTCACTTTGCTCTATTTATGAGGGTTTATTTCTAGGTTTTTTTTTGTTTTTTTTTTTGCCCATTTATCTTTTGTGCAGTGTTTCACTAATACTATACTGTCTTGATTACTATAGGTATATAGTCAGTTTTGAAATCAGGTAGTGTACACTTTCCATTTTTTTCTTCAATATTGTACTGACTATTCTAGGTCTTTTACCTTTCCATATAAACTTTAGAATCAGTTTACCAGTATCTTCAAAATAGCTTTCTAGGATTTTAATTATGGTTGTGTTGAATCTAAATCAAATTGGAAAGAATGAACATCTTTATAATACTGTCCTTCAGTCCATGAATGTAGAGTAGCATTCCATTTATTTAGATTTCCTTTGATTTTCACAGAATTCTGTAGCTTTTAACATGTAGATCCTGTGCATATTTTGTTAGATTTGTGCTTATATATTTCATTTTTTTGTTGTTTTGTAAATGACATTGTTATGCTCTTTGCTGGTATATAGAAAAACAACTTTTGTATATTAACTTTGTATATTGTGGCCTTATTATACTTGAGAATTTTTTGTTGATTTTTTGGAATTTTCTACATAGACAATTATGCCCTTTTTGAACAAAGATGGTTATATTTCTTCCTTTCCTTTTCCTACCTCATTGCATTATGTAGGACTTCCAGTGTAATGTTGAATAGGAGTGATGAGAAAGAACATCTTTGCCTTGTTTCAATCTTAGGTGGAAAGCATCTAGTTTTTTGCATTAAGTATGATACTATATGTACATCCCACATTATTTTTAATGGATACTTTAAAAGTATTTGAGAACATCTAAGATTGTTATTAAATTTTTTTGACTTCTGATATCTTCTCCACCTTGTTGATACCAATAAACCACTTACTTAGTACCCTTCAAGAACTATGATTTTGTTTTAAAGCTAGGATAAGACAGGAAAAAATATAAAGATATTCTGCAGAACACTAAGAATAAATAACATCTGATCAGGAACAACAAGCTCAAGCTGGTAAGCCACTCCCTGGGTCCAAATTAAGAAGAGGTTATTTAAGGTTTGTTTCTTGGTTAGGAGCATCTCCCTGGCAATATCTATTCTCCTCATTCCTTTAGAGCTATAGCCCATTCTTCAGAGTACCTTGTTATAATTCTATCCCTAGGAAACATTGTTATTAATTAGTAGGTGAGTCAATAGAGGTTGAGGGAGTTTGTCCATTACACCGAAATGGGAAAATGATAAAAGGAGATTTCAACTCTCATTGCCTGGAAGGTGTGTTTCCCATACTCCAAATTGGAATTCTGAATGAATTCCACCATATTAACTATTTATATTCAGTAGTTATTTTCTCTAAAACTCTTGTTAGGATACTGTTCTACATTTCCGATGTTATATATTCATTCAACAAACATCTATGAGTATATTCTTCATGAGAAGCTTTGGAAACTTATCCAGTACATAAATTATCCCTATGCATGCGCATGTTCTGAATTCTAAATCTCTGCTTCCCACATGTAGTTTTGGATTCTGACTATCTGAATCAGCTCAGCATCATTAGCAGAGTTCTCCCTTTGCAGGTACAAGGCAAAATCATTATATAAAAAGTCATTTTCAGCCCTGATGAAAGTAGTATCTCTGGGCTTATCTTTCCACTTTCCTTTCTGCCAGGCTTATTCTGAACAATATCTTCAGTTTCATTTGGTTATGTTACCTCGTTTGAGAGAGATAGAAGAAAGTGTAATAAATTTATAAGTCATTATGCATCCTCTTGGATTGATTTACATAAGAAAAGACTTCTGGAAGAAGAGAAGCGATAAGGCAGACACAAAGGAAGGAAAATGCAAGAAAGATAGCAGAGTTTGGACCAGAAGGAGATAAGAGAGAGAGAGAAGAGAAAGAGCAAGAGAATAAATTTGTCGAAGGATAGCCATGATGAGTGAAACTTTGAGAGAAGAGCAAAGGGGGATTTTGCTGTGAATTAAGCAATATAACCTCTCCATTGTGCCAATTTTAGAATGCTTAATAAATGTTTACATGAATTTTTGAAGTTTTTTATTATTTTTTATTTATATTATTTATTTATATTATTTTTTATTATTTTATTTTATTTTTATTATCCCACTCAGATAGGTTATTTATTTATTTATTTATTTGACAGAGAGATACCACAAGCAGGCAGAGAGGCAGGCAGAGAGAGAGGGAGAAGCAGGCTCCCTGCTGAGCAGGGAGCTTGACGCGGGGCTCAATCCCAGGACCCTGGGATCTTGACCTGAGCCAAAGGCAGATGTCTGGGATCTTGACCTGAGCCGAAGGCAGATAATTAACTGACTAAGCCACACAGGTGCCCCCAGATAGGTAATTTAGTTACACTACTTTCCTTCTTTCTGCCTAACACCTTGCATATCAACATTCTTATCAGACTGATTGTAATGCTTGATTACAGCTTTGTCCCTAGAATCTATGGCTCACCTGTCTCTTGATTCCAGTCCAACCTGCCTGCTGAAGCAAGCCTGTGCTCATTCATCACCAACCCATATCCCATGTTCTACACTCCCTCTTACTCAAGACTCTTAGACAGTCAGTTGTATACCCCCCCAAAAAAGCCACATGATTAAATAGAGAAAATAGAATTTTATATGGTGAATTAGTTATAAAGCTTTCAGAGGGCTGAAAAGCCAAAGAAGTGGCAGAGATTAACAAAAGCTGGAAGCTGCTAGCATTGCTATGACTGCAAAGACATGGAAAAGATGTTCAGAAACTCAAAAACTAGGGCCATGCAGTGAAATAATCAAAACCTATCTGGGGGAGTTGGGGTTATGGAGGAGACACAGCTGCTCTTAAAACACTGCAGGAAGCGGAAAAAAATAGAAATACTCTGGTTTCTCTTTTCCATCTTCCATTCTCTCACCAGTGCTTCCCTTTGACCAAGCTTAGTGAGAAGCCAATGGACAAAGAAGCTAGGAAAAGTAATTTGCAGGATCAATCCCCTACAATTCAGAGCAGAGCAAGTCTGTTGCTATTACAAACACTGTCTGATCATTACTATCACAATTAGAAGCATTCTGTCCCAGATGATGAGGATGTGCCTAAGATTTCAAATATAGGAGTCTTCAGTGCCATGCTATGATCACCTACAGCTACAGACAGTGTGTATCTCGATGCTGAAACTACATATGGTTCTCTGAACTTGGGTCCAACACAAAGAGCACCATAACTGTTGGTCCCTACAAGGGCAACTTCCAAATAAACGTACATGGCATCTTCTTGGTTTCATGCTTTGCACAGAAGCAATGTAACTAGGCCATATACTTCTTTTGCCAGACAGTCTACTGGTTAAAAATACTTTATCTCTGAGCAGTACTAAGCAACATCTTTTAGCTTTACCACTGGAGGGTGCCCACCAATGCAATGGGAGGATTCTGGCAGGGGCAGAATCAATGACCTATTATCCTGTGGAATTTTGGCCCTAATTTCAGGACACAAAGAGGAAATGACTCAGTTGTGTAGGCCCGGTCCAGGAAGGCTTTAGGGAAGTTCTGCATGCACAGCTGGCTGCTGCCTGAGTCTTCCAGACCTCCTGAATTGAGAGACCTCCCTGTGAGCATCAGAAGCACTCTAGTAATAACTTCTCTATTCTTCTTGACGCTCTGCCTTTAGACCTCCTATCACTAATATGGAAACAGAATAAAGCTCTGTTGCTGCCTGCCCGAGCTAACCACCTTTTGATGCCATGGAGAGAATAATATACTCAGTGGGGAAGCTTTGCTTCCAATTTGTCAAGATGGCCAATATCCCTGTGTGTGTTGAATCCATGGTGGTGACAAACCTGCTGAATCCTACACTATGCTGAATTTTAAACCATGAAATAAAACCATCCTCTAAACTGTAGGATGAAAACAGTGCAGAGCTACATTCTCCATCCTCTTTCTAATCGTAACTGTGCTCGACAGCACTACTCACTTTAGTGTTACCTTCCTCACACAGATAGGATTTTCACCTTCCAGAATAACCAACCCAACTAATTTCCTCTCTGGAACTAATTTTGGAGTTTTCAGTTTTTTCAAAGATTGTGATATTTGTCCACTGTTTGCCATTTTCTTACCCCACCTCACTGCCAATAGGTAAATAAGATCATGTTATTTCAGGAACTCAAAGAGACTTGAGTTTACATAATTTCTACTCATAAGAACATTAATCCATTGAACTCTCCACCACAGAATTAACATACAGTCCTTTGCTAACTCTTGATTAAAGGCACCCTCATAGATAATAGTTCTGCTTTCTACCTGGTTCTTGTCCACGTTTCTCTGTGAATAATGGCTGACTATCTGAGCAAGGTACTAACTGCCTAGAGAGATCATTAGGACATTCCCTGGTGGACCAAAAGCTAGTACAGTGTCACAAACAGGGACCTGAGTAAGAATTTCTGACAGGAGACCCTTTCCATCAGGCTTCCCATGAAGATGTACTAGTGCCTCTGCTGAGATTGGAGGACAGCATCTGGCTTCCATTTGGGTTATTAAGATCACTGATTCCTTCCCCCCACATTATTTTACCACTTGATACACCAGTGCTCCCAAGCTATCTGAATGATCTGTTTCTTTGATATACCACCCCCTCCCAACCTAGAAAGCAGGCAGGAAAAGTTCTGTTCCTACACCTCAGTACTTCAGGGACCCAAATTATATTCTGTCCCTGCCCTCATTCTGAATGTACTTGTTCTGTTCAGATGACTCTCATTTCTACCCTCTTTGTGCATTATATTATTCTCCCTGCTCAGACATTCACTGTGATATGGATTTTTATGGTCTAATTGGATATCTGGCTTTGTAGATTTTATTCTTGGCATCTCACTCTGAAATTCATGGGCCAGCTTTGACCAACCCCTGTACACAGCCCAGATTCTCAGAAACAATGTGGCCAAGGGCCGGGGCTCTAGGCTCTGCTTATGTAAGAGTTCATCCTAAGTAAGTAAGGACTACATTTGGCTTATATGCACAAAATGGTTTACACTGAATAATTCTGGCTACTGTCCCAAACTCTTGATCAGAGGTGGACATATATGATTTATTAATCTTTACTTTCTAAGTGTTCAGATCTCAAATGTGAACACACACACACACACACACACACACACACACACACTTGGTGTTTCTCCAATACTTTCCTTCTACCAATCACCCTGGGATGTTAATTAAGATATTGAACTTGGGGAACCAGAGTGGCTCTGTCAGTTAAGCGTCTGACTCTTGATTTCAGCTCAGGTCATGATCTCAGGATCGTGAGATCGAGCCCCATTTCAGGCTCCATACCCAGCGGATTCTCTCTCTTCCTCTCCGTCTGTCCCTCCCCCGACTCACCTCACCCTCTATCTCTCTCTCTCAAAAAAAAAAAAAATCTTTAAAAAGATAATGAACTTAATCTTCTTTAAAGAGCACTAAGAAAGCTCTCTAATAGAGTTTTAATTGTCTCTGGGGTCATGTAGTTGCTTTAAAGAATTAAATATGAACAATTTTCTTTTTCCTCACCTACTGGGTAAATATTTCTATAAATTCCATCCTTGAACATTAGTTGAGAATCCAAAATAAATCTTCTTATGAATTAAACACTTTCTTAATATAATTAGAGTTGAGCCACCATAAATATACTTCACCGTCTATGATATAATAAACTAAAACCCAAAGAAACAGTATGAGATGTGCCAAGTTTCATTTTAGACTTGTATTCCTTGTATCTTTTTCTTAAGCACCAGTACTTTTATATTCTTTGCACTACTCACCTTCAATCCCAACTATCTAATCCAGTGTTTCTAAAATTCTAATGTGGGTATACATCACCTGGATATCTTGTTAAACTACGGATTCTGAATTATGAGGCCCAGGATAGGGCTTGAGATTCTATATTTATAATAAGCTCTTAGGTGATGCTGATACTGTTGTTGCAGTCCACTTTGAGTAGTAAGTATTTAATCAACTTATCCATATCACCTAATAAGGCATGAGAAGTATTTCTTTTCTCTCAGATGTTGGCATCTTTTCAGGCAATAAAGCAGAAGCCAAGTAAGAGATCCTGTCTGGTGGAATTTCAGACAGCATCTCTGGCCTCACGGGAGTCTAGAGGCAATTGCAGGGGCAGTTCTGGGGCAGCCCCCTGAACTCCCTCTCCATGAGCAGATAGTCTGGGGAGTTGCTTTTGTGGTGGTGTTCTGGTACCATGCAGATGAAGATGTTTTTGTAAGCCAGAGAGTAGATTTGAAAAAAGTAAAGATTAAGATATTCTAGTCATAATACCCACTGCAAAGTTTGAACTGTTTGGGGACAGTTTACTTCCACTTGACTGTTAGCAGACAGTTACTAAGTGGCTTTGACTTTTTCATGATATTGGAAACTTACATCCTTTGCATATTGATGCATAGTACAAAAGCAATAGCTGTTGAGCCTTGTGAGAAGTATAAAAAAATACACATTTTCATATGCAATTGTTTTCTCAAATCAAAATTGTAAACTGTGATAAAAGAAACACATTTCCCCACATGGGCCTAGGGTGAGCAGGGCCTCTCTGTGAGCAATGCCTCCACGAAAAACTACCGTCAAAGGGTCAAAGGACCAGTGCTTGAGGCCATTTCAAATCTCTTCAGGTCCTTTAGATTAGATCAGTTTAACTTAAATCTTTAAAGAACTTAAATTCTGCTCTTATGTTTCTCTTTCTAAAATTAAACCCTTTGTTTAATGTGTCATTTTATCAGAATTTTACAGCAGTGATAGCGTGATGCACACAGGCTTCAGTATCTCTCTTATTAACATCCCTAAGAGAAGAACGGCAGAATTATATTTTCATGCAAGACGCTAAGAAATAAAAGAATGATTAGAAGCAATATTAAAATTAGAAATGGGCTAGGTTCTGGGACTAGATACTATCTAGAAAATGTGGTAAATCGTCCATGTTTTTCACACAGCATCACTCTGCATTGTGAGATTCCCTGGGTCTTTTGGTGTGCGGGCTACTTCTTTGTAACTGGCTGAGTAAATTTATCATCTCCGTGTCATATGAGCTCACTGCTGGCACCGTTTCAAGAAATCTCATTATTTTTTGATGTCTATGATGGATTAAAGATGAGAATATTGCTGGCCTAAGGCTTCGTTAGTCCCGCCTGTCATATTTGTCAGCTACAAAGCAGTTCTGCCAAAGGGTTAGGAGGGCGTTTGGGATAGTGGGCCATTAAAACATGGTTCCATTACTTACACTCGGTTAGATTGAGGAAATGGAGGGTAACAAGTGTGAGAGTTGTCCCATGGGAACCATTTTCTTTGTTACACACCCAAAAAAGAAAAATCAAGCTGACAGCAGAAACAGCAAGAAGCTCTCTCTACACGGGATGGCTGTGGGTGAGAAGTGCTTGTTTGGGTAACCTCACAGGCAACTCTGAGAGTTCTGTGGCCAGGCAATATCCTGCATGATCAGCCCTGATTCTTATAAGGAACTGACCTTGGTTGGCTCTCTGGCCTCTTAGAGGCAGAACAAGGCTGTGTGAAGTCTTTTGAGTCCTCAGAACAAAGACTGTCATGGTGTATGTTGAGAATAACCAGTAACACATTGTGATTGGAAAGATATTCTCAAGAATATTTTAAACCCCTAATAGACTAATTTAAAATGACCTTTACTATTGTAATTTTTAAGTAGCCACTATATTCACAAGTTTTCACAAATACCGCATAGTACAAAGTAAAGCAAAATGATATCTACAATGTTACTGAAAAAATGATGATGTTATTCATGGTAATGCTTTCTGAGTTTATTTCCTTCATGTTCATGTGGGAGATAAGACCTATGGGTCAGACCACCCAGGGATGTAGGTGCTTTGGGGATTTCTTCCCTGAACCCCAATAGAATCATTTATTGTACCAACTACTCTACTAGATGATAGGGAGATAGAGGTTTAAAAAGAAGGCTTACAATCTATTATGGTAATTGACATTGAATCAGCTTACAAATAAATATATACCATGCATTTTGTTCAGTTCATTTCAAGGTATTAGTGGATCTTTTTTTTTTTTCCCCAAGATACTGTGTTGGGAATTCTGGCTGACATAGACATGAAAAAACATCACCTTCTCGACGGGCATGATGATTATAGTCTTTTAGGAAAGAAAGACATGTAAAGAGATCATATAATACTTTGTAACATATTGTATGAAGCTGTGATTGTCTCTGATTCTGTCGATTCTCTTTCCTTCCCTTCCTTTTCTTTCCCTTCTCTTCTTTTTGTCCTTCCTTCTATTTAATTATCCAACGAATTATTATGTTGATAATATGTATCAGGGACTATGTGCTAAGTGCAGCCAGATAGGATCAATTGACTGCTTATTATGTGCCAGACATAATGCAAATTAGTTTATATTCATTAACTCAAGCAATTTTTAAAAATGGTGGTATTATTATTTTCTTTTTATAGATAAAGAAATTGGGACTCAGAAAGATTAAATGATTTGTGCAAATAGTCAGATGGAAATGTTGGCTTTTGAACAAAGGTCTGTGTGATTTCATAGTGTGTGATCTTATTCACTATACAGTTATACAGGAGATCTGTGTTATACTGTGAGATATTTTTCAAGGAAAACACAACTTTTAGCCAAAACTGAACAAAGAGAAATTATTTCTAAAAAATGAAATTATTTATCCAAACCCTGGTCACTTAATTTTAATGCATTAACAATGTCCCAAAATCAATTAACTCACACTAATAATGTATTTCTTAATAACATGTTTTAATGCCTTTTATTAAATAATACTATAAAATAGTGTGTATATGTACATGTATATGTATATATATGCTCATAATAAGAAAAACTTTAGTAAAAATATTTTCATCTTTAAAATCTTAGTTCTGGGCTTAATGGAAAATTACCGGGACCTACTAATCGGCTGCACCAAAAACAGTGGTTATGAAAGTTTAACTCTGAGAGAGTATGACTTTGGGCAAGTAATGGGGTGTACTGGGAAAACATTCATAGTCATCTCTATCAACTTGGCTTGCACATCCAGGAGGGTGGAGGGAGGCAATTTGAAGTTTGATAAAGGTCTGAAGTGTATGTCTTTTACTTAACCTACTTTAAGGCAGTAAAGCAGGATGGAATGATTATGTTTTCCATATTCACCTGACACAGAGCACAAGATATCACACACTGGCTCTCTTTAAGCCAAATTTTCAGGGTAGGATAGTCATGCCACTATGAAGTGTAATGCCTTAAAGCTCTGTCAGTGATGGGAAACTGAATTTGGATATTACCTTTATAAGCTGAGTGTCGTCATGTAGTGCTTCTGAAGGAGAAAATCAGTGGAAAGATAGATTAGGTGCTATTTTAGGAAACAACCCTTTAGTAGGACGAAGCTGTTACTTGACACCTGTGAGGACCACAGAGTCTGGTGAAGTGTGGCATTGGCCGCTGTAATGAGTTAGGGCCACTCCTATGTATTTAAATGCTCAGAGCTGCCCTAGCTAGGGCTGTTCCTCTCCATGCACTGTGGACTCAATTTAAGAAACAGCTCACTCACCCATGTGCATGGCTGAGCACATCCATCCTACAGGACAGGCCATTCTCATCCCTTTACCCCCACAGGCTCTTTCAGAGTAACCCAGGAGAACTGTTCACTCAAAGGAAGAATTGGATGTCTAAACCCCCCCAAGAGAAGTATGCTATTAATCCCTTCCTTAAGGCCTTTTTGGTGCCTAGACAAAAATTGTAAACAAGCTGAAATGTGTACTTCTTACTCTTTCAGTGTCATACATAAAACAGTCTGATACCCCTAAATCTGATTTCATGCATCCAGTGTTTTAAACATTTAATCCCACTATGCCACCTTCCATATTCATCTCTAAAGCTTTGTTTTGTTCATGCACCCCTTATTCAAAAGTAGTCAGTAACGCACCCCACCTACACTCCTTGTCCCCATATATGTGACTGCTGGATGTAGCATCAAGTCTGTAGAATTTTTTTCCACAAAAATTTTCATGAGCTCAAAGATTCTTGAGTTCAAGGACCGTGTCTATTATTTCTTTTGAATTCCTCAGTGTGGTATCTAGCATGATGTCTTAAACGTAATATGCCTTCATTAGCACTTGAAAATATTTGCCTTTTTAATATTTATTTTTTCCTATTTTCAAAACCACATTTGACATTAGTTAAGTTGCTTATTTGGAAATAAAGAGTATTAGCAAATGAAGATCGTTTGTCCCAAATCTTTTTAAAAAAATTAATGAAGTTTTAACATTTAGCTATGCTTTCTCTATGAAATATCATGTTCTATTAGATTTTCACGATTCATTTTTAGCTATCAGTACTTTTCTAAGAATAGGAAAATGTTATATTTGGTACTAGTAGAGTTACTGAAGCTTAGAATTTTACACAACAGAAACATTATCTTTTTTCTCCCCTTGGACAGCTTAGCTAGTGTTTCTTAATACTATTTAGTCATTCTACTTTTTAAGTGCCACAGAACTACCCTCTCAGGGGTGTTTTCTCCTTATTTTCTTCACCCCAGTGCTTTCTCACCTCAAGAATAAAAAGGACAGTCAGTGTTTCCTCTGTACATTTTCCATAAGTTCCCTATATTTTCCTTCAATTGCCACAACCTGTCCTGGCATTTTTTACATTTTCTATTGAAAAAATGAAAACTCTCAGGACACCTGGCTGGCTCAGTCAGAGAAGCATGTGACTCTCCATCTTGGGGTTGTGAGTTCAAGCCCCATGTTGGGTATAGAGATTACTTAAATAAATAAAACTTAAAAAAGAAAAAGAAAGAAAAAAAATGAAAACTCTGATAAAAAACTATTAGGTTTCTTAATTTGTTTATTTTTATAAAGCAAGGTATAATTTAAATTAGATATTTAATATATTCTATTACTATCTATAATACAGTATTATTGTTGCATATTATATAAATATAGAATAAACAACTAGCTATATGCTGAAAAATTTCATGCCAAAATAAATTGCTATATTTCTAAAAAAGTTTAAATCAGGTGAGAATACAAAATTTAGAGACATTCTCTGGCATTATTTGACCAAAAATGGAAGAGGAAAAGAAAGAGAGTATCATTCTGCCTCCAGACACCCACTACATGAAAGCGGCAAAATTTTACAGTGACAGAGAGGAGAAGCTGGGAATCTCCAAACCTAGGGTTACTCTAAATCTGACATTTCTTAAATATAAGAAATAAAATGTTAAAGAATAGGGGATTAAACTAAGTGCCAGAACAAACATTTCATTTAATTTAAAACATGACCTGAATATTCAGTAGTTATACTTGTGGAATTATTATAAAAGTTATTTATTTAAAAAATATTAAAAGTGTTGGGGTGCCTGGGTGGCTCAGTTGTTAAGCGTCTGCCTTCAGCTCGGGTCATGATCCCAGGTCCTGGGATCGAGCCCCCATCGGGCTCCCTGCTCTGTGGGAAGCCTGCTTCTCCCTCTCCCACTCCCCCTGCTTGTGTTCCTGCTCTTGCCACCTCTCTCTGTCAAATAAATAAATAAAATCTTTAAAATATGTATATAAATTAAAAGTGTTTATTGTAATAATTACATCTTAATAATTCCATCTTTTGAATATTATCTATACTGGATGCAGTGTGCACTTAGTAAGTTTTCTGGAAATCTTGAGTGCCAAGACAAAGTGCTGAGCCCTTACTTCAAAGACAAATTACTACATTCTAAAGCTGGCATCATTAAACCAGGGAGTTGGTTACTTCTTAGTAATTGAGATGAATAAATGGATGTATGAATTAAGAATTTAGAAGTTTTCTTTCTCTTTTGGACTTTTCACATAAATTCTACACATAAGTTATATGTACAGTACACCATGTAAACCCCTAAAACTTTGAATCACTCTGTATTTATGGTTAAAATCTGATTTTTTTTTTTATTTATGCCATCTCAAAAGCACTGTAAAAACCATATGAATCAAGTCACACTATTGTCTGTAGTTCTTCTCCAAACTCATTGATTAGGAACCAAATGGTAATTTATCCCAATGTATCAGGAAATGATCATTCTCTTTCTTGTTTTGTGGCTGTAATGGCTCTATACTCATAAGGTTCCAGTATAAACATTTATAAATTATCATTCTAATATTTGTACATGAGTAATAATAAAGAGCAGATTATTTTTCTTTTGTTTTCAAGTGTTATGATATTTTAATTATATATACTAATAGACAGACATTAAAATACCATATGAAATGTGTAAAGTACACAAATGGTAATAGCCAAATTAATCCTGCTGAGGAATATGTAGTGGCATATGTGAAAGAAAAGAAAGAAAAGAAAGAATTAAAAATAGGATGAACAGATTTTACTTCAGGCTGTCTAAATGAATAATGAGGTTAATAAAATGACCCTTAATAGGGGGCACCTGGGTGGCTCAGTTGGTTAAGCGACTGCCTTCGGCTCAGGTCATGATCCCGGAGTCCTGGGATCGAGTCCCACATCGGGCTCCCAGCTCAGCGGGGAGCCTGCTTCTCCCTCTGACCCTATCCCCTCTCATGCTGTTTCTCTCTCTCTCTCTCTCTCTCAAATAAATAAATAAATAAATCTTTAAAAAAAAAAAAAATGACCCTTAATATACTCAGGGAATTTTCATCCATCACTTCTTAAAGTGTCTGTAACTATAAATCAGTCGCTTATTTCTGATAGCAAATTATTGTTTGAAGGATCATGTCCACAGCCACAGCATTTGAAAGCCAACATAATGGCAAGTTACTGTGTATCGAAGATGTGGATCATGCAGTCTTGAGTCTTGTGTGCAGACAGCATTGATGGAGTTGGGGAAATGGGATTAAAGGAAGTGATTGATCCAGCAAAGGAAGCTTCTATATTCTAGATAAACTATATCCTAGGTTCTATGAAAAACTTACTAAAACTAAGTCAGCTTTCAAGGGCGTCACAATAGATGGGAAAGATATTCAAACATGGCAGAAAGAATACTAAGATACAATTTTCTAAGTGATGTAAAAAGTGGATAATTGACAGCGACCGTCCCCCTAAATATTATAATAGATTGACCAATGATCTAAAGACTTAGTTAAGAACCCACTCACTGATCACTGGGAGCAAATGTGAGTTTACTAAAATCAAGTCATTGCAAATCGCTTTACTTCCTCCTTTGTTGACTTTGTCTCAGTTGAGATAAAAGGAGAGCCTGACCAGCTCGGTCTGACCAGCAGGTCTCACTTAAATCTTTGGAGTCAGAAAATCTGGGCAGAGAAAGCAAGCTGACCTCTAGGAGACTGCTGAGTAGAATCAAGTCAGACGCTTTTCTCAATAAAGACCTGATATCAATGTTGTCTCAGAACTGAGATGGAGGATTTTATGAAGTCATGTTTGATATTGCAAGGCACTCTTCAAAGAACTCCGTAATTTAACAACATGGAGTTGAGAAGTGAAAACGTTTGTCTTTGGCATGTAAATGAGATAGTAAATTACAGATGCTATTTCAGTTCAGTTAAGAACAAAATTCTGGAAACTAGTCCATGAAGTACCATTCCTGATGAGATTTCAAAGCTGATTTTCTTTCTTTTTTTTTCCCACTAAATATACATTTTAGTAAGTTTAAATCATATGTTCATTAATTTTAAGATAGTTTTAGGAGGCACCTTAATTTTTTTTATTTTTTTTTAAAGATTTTATTTATTTATTTGAGAGAGAGCATGAGAGAGAGAAAGAGCACAAGAGGGGGGAGCGGGAGAGGGAGAAGCAGACTCCCTGCTGAGCAGGTAGCCCGATGCGGGACTCGATCCCGGGACTCCAGGATCATAACCTGAGCCGAAGGCAGTCGCTTAACCAGCTGAGCCACCCAGGCGCCCAGGAGGCACCTTAATTTTATAAACAGCATCATTTCTAAAAATTTCAAGGTAATTTTTGCTGTTTTCTTACCAGTTGTGATTTCAACAGAATCTGAAAAATGATCAAGAATCATGCTGTTTATATCTTCGTTCCTCCTCACTCTGAACTCTGCAACAAATTACAGAGATTTGGGGAACTCTAGTATATTGCATAGGATTTCAAACCCTACAAAAATGGGAAGGGTTAATTAATAGAGATCCTAAAAAGCACAGAAGAGTTTGGTTACTGGCTGGAAAATGTGCAGAAAATATGCTTCAAAATACAGTGTTTAAGGCAAAATATTTACACAAACCAGCCCTAATTTTATCTGTATCAGAAAATCGTGTCATCCTTTTGATTTTTATTTGCTAGATTAAATTTCACTGAACAAAATATAGGAGTATCAGTAATTTCCTCAGGAGCATTGTTATTTGAGAAAAGTCTAACTATAAAAGGACTGGATAAATGCACAATAATCAAACCCAAGCTGATTACATTTAAATAAATTTGTTAAATTCTCTCATTTTTAAATTAGTGGTAAACTAAATGAATAAATACCTGTATGTAAATCAAGGTTTTTAAAAATAAGGACTTTTTTCATTGACTTAAATTTATCAGATGACCAAAATAATGAAAATATTAGAGAGTAAGGAAACTTTATTTGAAGCTTAAATTTTATTTAAACTCTATCAAAGAATATAAATCCAATTATTTATTACCATGTGTGCATAATATCACTACTTGTTGGCTTAGGCCATGATTAAAATGCAGGTTGGGGAGTAAAGGTGACCTCACCCTTGATCTACAAAACTCTTTGGAAATATCAAGGGACTAAACCCTGGGTTTCCTTAGCCTTTCTTTCTGCTATCGTCAGGAGAGGTAGAATACCTCTGTTTTGCCTCTGGTTTGCATTGGCAAGAATACAGAGAAACCTGAAGCAGCTATTTGGAGGAAAGCTAGAACGTTCCTCTGTAGAGTGACAAAAAATTTGTAACACCTATACTAAAGGATCATAGCCCATTATATATCCCTTTAAAGAAAGCTTAGCCTTCATGGATAACCTGTAAGGAGGTAACACGTGCTGTCTGAGGTCTTGCTTAATCTTTTGTAACACATGAATGTGAAGAGTGAAGAGAGATGGAAGATGTCAGAAAATGCAATTGTATCATAAATAAGAAATGAGCAATCACATGAAGAATGTTATGCTCTCTTACCTTACCTGTAGTGACACTCCGTGATTATTTTCTATTTTTCCAGTCATTCTTTTCCTATCATGGTCTCTTTTCCCTATGCTTATTACTTACTTACAGTGTTTTCCACATTCTGTCCTTATATGGCTTCCTGTTTGAGTTGACTTTCTCTCCCTGTGGAATCTCACTTACTATGCGCTTTATTCTCTGTATCGAATCCCTTCCAAATCCTACACTTTGCCTTCTGTCATCCATAGTGCATCATTTGCTAAGCCCCTCAACCTCCCCTTGGAACATTCAGCTCACCTTCTTGATCTACAAGAGAATTGCCTCTAGGCTAAGGACACTGCTTCCCCTGCCCACCACCCAAGGAGTATTCACTTTCCCTCCACCCACTGGGCCCCAGGGTGAGGTATTTCCTATTTTCCACTTTTACAACTTCTTCTTTCCCTTTCACTAGAAGCTCCTAGATCACAAAAGTATATCAGCTATGCTCTCCTGAGTTCCATATCACAGCCCTCATTTCTGGGAGTACCATTGTCATTCATTGTGAATTTAATATACAAGTAGGTTAGCCTCCAGCATTCTCACCTCTCAATTACTTCAGCTTCTCTACTCTAATGATATGGTCACCCTCACAAATTTATTTACTCCCCCTTTGGTCAGTACTCTTTTCACCCTCCTTCAGTAGTTAAAATTCTGTTGTCATTTATTATATTTATTCCCCTTTATCACTATCTCCCTTGCCCCTCTCTCCTTTCATGAAGATTTCTTGGCAAAACTAATTAGGAAAAAAGTAGAGAGGCCTAATTAGATAGGGTGGTCAGAGACCTGATGTGGAGAAGGAGCCATGTGCAAAACTAATAGATGAGCATTCAGGGCACAGGGAATAGTACTGAAAGGTAATTTGTTGGAAAGAGTTTTTACATCAACACTCTTAAAAAAGTTTCTGTAGCTGGTGAACAGTGGATTAAAGAGGAGGGGAATGAAATGAATTTGGAAACAAAGATGCACACTGGATAAGGGAAAACCTAGAAAGCTTTGGTAAAGAGTCTGCATTTTATTCTTGGTTCTGTGGAAAGTCTCCAGAGGGATTCCTGAAAAGGAATTATTTAAGTCAGATATTTAAACAATGTGATTCTAACTTCTATGTGAAAATCGATTATAAAGATACAAGAGTGAAAGCAGAGGGACCACTATGAGATGTCTATGGGATTATTTACAGGTGGGGATTCAAATGGGCTGCTGGATATTCATATCTGGAGTTACAGAATATATTAGTCTGCTTGGGCTGCCATAATAAAATGCCATAGATTGGTTGGCTTCCACAATAGAAATTTACTTGACTATAGTTCTAGAGGTTGAGAAGTCTGGGATCATGGTGCCCATAAGATAGGTTTCCTTCTGAGGCCTCTTCCCTTGTTCTTTAGGTGGTTGCCATCTGGCTGTATGCTCACATAATCTCTTTGTGTGTACAGAGAGAGAGAGAGAGAAAGAACAAGCTCTCTGGTGTCTCTTCTTATAAGAGCACTAATCCTGTGGAACCAAGGCCCCACCTTCATGATCTCATCTAACCCTAATTAAGCCCAAATGTTTCAAATGCAAATACCATCATATTGGGGATTATAGCTTCAACAATGAATTTGGGTAGGGAGGGGGGTGCAATTCAGTCCATAATACAGGTCTGGCTAAACATGTGAAATTAGGAAGGAAATTTCTTTTTCACCAGAAGAAAATTCAGATAGTGGGATGTATGAGGTTACCAATGATAAGAACACTAGGGCTTTCATTTTTATATCTTTATGATTTTACATAAACTTTCTTCCTTAGAACTTAAATTTGCTTTCTACTTTGGCTTCCATCAAAGATACTGTAATCCTTTATTGAGTACTGCCCATGTGCCAGGCACTTTCTACCCATTAGCTGTCATCACAACTTTGTTGGGTAGGTATTATCATCTTCATTGCACAGGTGAGGACTGTGAAGCCTAGAAAGTGTGAAAAACTTGACCTAGTCCCATAACCGGAATTCTAACTCTGGTTTATAGGACTCTAAATTCCTCACTTTCATCTATCTCACTTGATTCCCTAAACCATTCCCACAAACCCCAAATCAGGTGTTGCCTTCTGCTGCTAAATTTTACTCACAGTTCCCCAAGCTGTTTGAGTGAACTTACCCATCATTTGTGTTTATGTAACATCTTTGCACATCTTCATTTAATAGGTTTCTCATATATTGCAACTAACCTTGAGCATGATGAACCATGTGATGTAGTTTTGTACCACTCCCACCAGTAAATGAAATAAATACCCCAAAATTAATATTTAAAATTTGCAAATGAATTTTTGAGAAGATAACTTGTCTTTGCAATGTTTTCTTTTGACTTTAATTTACTCTTTATAGATTCTACTTTTTACTTTTTAATTATTATAATTTTAAAAATTTATCAAAATAAATACTACTTTTCCTTGAGATTTGACTTTAGAATGGGGATTCCTCCACATGTCCAAAATTTATCAAAGTGTAATGGATATGATAGTAATAATAAGCCTACAAACATGATTTACCATTTCCTCAATTTCATCATCTGTAAAATAGCAATAACAATATCATTCCTAAACAATTTGGTAAATTTATTTGGATTGCATGTTAAACATCCAATCTAAGAGGGGCAATTACTATTCATAACCACAAAAATAATTAACTGTAAAACAAATTCTTCATTTGTGTAGTGCTTACATTCATATTATATATACATATCAGTTCAAGCATTAAAACTTAAAGAAAGCATCCTACTGTTTTCAAACTTCTGAATTTATGTGTAAAGCTGATTGTTAGCTTTGAAAAAAAGAATGCTCAGAGCTTCCCACAAAACTGAGTACCAAACAAATATTTTTTCTCAAATAATCTCACTCAAATGAGACAATGTGATATGGAGAAAAGAGTGATGGAATGATAAACAGAACTCTTTTCTAGTCCTAATTCTGTATTATCTTTGTTATTTGTCTCAGCTTCTCTATGACTCAGTTTCTTCACCAGCAAATAATTTAATTGTGTTAAAAATACATCTTGGAGCTCTGAGATTCTAATGTTCTGTGATTATTCTTTTAAGGGGGAGGCTCAAATATCCCAACCACTTCTTTTTTTTAAAAAAAGATTTATTTATTTATTTGACAGAGGGAGAGACAGCGAGAGAGGGAACACAGCAGGGGGAGTGGGAGAGGGAGAAGCAGGCTTCCTGCCAAGCAGGGAGCCCGATGCGGGGCTTGATCCCAGGACCCTGGGATCATGACCTGAGCCGAAGGCAGATGCTTAACGACTGAGCCACCCAGGCGCCCCCAACCATTTCTTTAATACAGGTGATTCAGCTTCAGCTTATCCCCTTTATAGACCTTTATGATAATTGATTAATTCATAGTGGCTTTATTGTTATGGTAGAATTATTTAAAATGAGATATTTTGTGTTCAGATTGCCATTTTTCTGTTACTTTGTGTAAGTCACTTGGCCTTTCTGTCTAGTATAATGTTTTCTTATCTTTAAAATAGGGATTATTGGGGCGCCTGGGTGGCTCAGTCGTTAAGCGTCTGCCTTCGGCTCAGGTCATGATCCCAGGGTCCTGGGATCGAGCCCCGCATCGGGCTCCCTGCTCCGTGGGAAGCCTGCTTCTCCCTCTCCCACTCCCCCTGCTTGTGTTCCCCCTCTTGCTGTGTCTCTCTCTGTCAAATAAATAAATAAAATCTTTAAAAAATAAATAAATAAATAAATAAATAAAATAAAATAGGGATTATTGTGAGATTTAAATGAGTTTGTCCATACAAACACAGCCTGGAACATGTGGCATTTGACACAGGGTCAACACGCAACTAATGACAACCTTTTTGTCATTCTTATCATTATCATCAGTTACCAAATACTGTTTCCAAACATCATTTCTTCCATTCAGCTTTAAATGCCTCATTATAAAAATATTGTTTTTTAAAGAGAGAACTGAGATGCCATTCTCTGTGCCTTTCAAGTATTTTGTTGTTGTTGTTGTTGATCTTTTTAATTTAAATTTCAGCGGAGTTAATATATAGTGTTATATTAGTCTCAGGTATACAATATAGTGATTCACCACTTCCATATATTACTCAGTGCTCATCAAGATATGTGTGCTCTTTAATCCCCAACACCTATTTCACCCATCTCCTCACCCACCTCCCATCTGGGAGCCATCTGTTTGTTCTCTGTAGTTCAGTCTGTTTTTTCATTTGTCTCTCTCTCTCTTTTTTTCCTTTTTTCATTTGTCTTGTTTCTTAAATTCCACATATGAGTGAAATCATACCGGATTTGTGTTTCTCTAACTGGCTTATTTTGCTTAGCATTATACTCTCTAGATCCATCCATGTTGTTGCAAATGGCAAGATTTCATTCTTTTTCATGGCTGAATAATAATCCTTTGTGTATATATACACACATCTTCTCCATCCATTCATCTGTTGATGACACTTGGGCTGCTTCCATAGTTTGGCTAATGTAAATAATGCTGCAATAAACATAGGGGTACATATATCTTTTCAAATCAGCGTTTTCATATTCTTTGGGTAAATATCCAGTAGTGTGATTCCTGGATCATAGGATAGTTCTATTATAAATTTTTTGAAGAACTGCCACAGTGGCTGCCAGTTTACATTCACACCAACAGTGCATGAGGGTTCCTATTTCTTCACATCCTCATCAACGCATGTTATTTCTTGACTTTTTGATTTCAGCCATTCTGACAGGTGTGAGGTGATATTGTGGTTTTGATTTGTGTTTTCCTGATAATGAGTGGTGCTGAGCATCTTTTCATGTGTCTGTTGGCCATCTGGATGTTTTCTTTGGAGAAATGTCTGTTCATGTCTTTTGTGCATTTTTAATTGAATTATTTCCTTTGGGGTTATTGAGTTTCGTAAGTTCTTTATAGATTTTGGATACTAACCCTTTATCTGATATGTCATTTATAAATATCTTCTCCCATTCAGTAGGTTCTTTCTTAGCTTTTCTTGATTATTTCCTTTGCTGTGCAGAAGGTTTTTATTTTGATGTAGTACCAATAGTTTATTTTTGCTTTTGTTTCCCTTGCCTCGGGAGATATAACTAGAAAAATAATGCTATGGCCTGTGCTCACTTCTAGGATTTTTATGGTTTCAGGTCTCATATTTAGATCCTTAATCCATTTTAAATTTATTTTTGTGTATGGGGTAAGAAAGTGGTCCAGTTTCATTCTTTTGCATGTTGCTGTCCAGTTTCCCAACCCCATTTGTTGAAGAGACTGTCTTTTTGCATTACATATTCTTACCTGCTCTGTTGAAGATTAATTGACAATATAAACACCACATCAAAAACTAATTATGTACTGTATGGTGACTAACATAACATAATAAAATAAAAAAAAAGAATAGCATAATTGAAGCAAAGAAAAAAATTGACAATATAACTGTGGTTTTATTTCTGGACTCACTATTCTATTCATCTGTGTGTGTATTTTTGTGCCAGTACCATACTGTTTTGATTACTACAGCTTTGTAATATAATATGAAGTCTGGAATTGTGATACCTCCAGTTTTGTTTTTCTTTTTTTCTTTTTAAATTTATTTATTTGACAGAGAGAGACACAGTGAGAGAGGGAACACAAGCAGGGGGAGTGGGAGAGAGAGAAGCAGGCTCCCCACGGAGCAGGGAGCCCGATGCGGGGCTCGATCCCGGGACTCCGGGATCATGACCTGAGCTGAAGGCAGATGCGTAAAGACTGAGCCACCCAGGTGCCCCTTTGTTTTTCTTTTTTAAGATTGTTTTGGTTATTCGGGGTCTTTTGCGGTTCCATACAAATTTTAGGATTATTTGTTTTAGTTCTGTGAAAAATGCTATTGGTATTTGCACAGGGATTACATTAAATGTGTAGATTGCTTTGGGTAATATAGACATTTTAACAATATTTGTTCTTTCAATCCATGAGCATGGAATGTGTTTCCATTTCTTTGTGTTGTGTCTTCAATTTCTTTCATCATTGTTTTATAGTTTTCAGAGTACAGGTCTTTCACCTCTTTGGTTAAGGTTTTCCTAGGTATTTCATTATTTTTGGTGCAATTATAAATGGGACTGTTTTCTTAATTTTTTTTTTCTGCCGCTTCATTATTAGTGTATAGAAATGCAATGGATTTCTGTATCTTGATTTTGTATCCTGCAACCTTACTAAATTTATCAGTTCTAGTAATTTTCTGATATAGTCTTTCAGGTTTTCTGTATATAGTAAGTATTATGTCATCTGCAAATAGTGAAAGTTTTACTTCTTTCTTGCCAGTTTGGAAGCCTTTTCTTTCTTTTTGTTGTCTGATTGCTATGGCTAGGACTTCTGGTACTATGTCCAATAGAAGTAGTGAGAGCAGACATCCTTGTTTTGTTCCTCATCTTAGGGAAAAAGCTCTCAGTTTTTCCCCACTGAGTATGATGTTCGCTGTGGGTGTTTCATATAAAGCCTTTATTATGTTGAAGTATGCTTCCTCTAATCCTACTTTGTTGAGGGTTTTTATCGTGAATTGATGTTGTACTTTGTCACATGCTTTTTCTATATCTATTAAAATGATCATATGGTTTTTATCCTTTCTCTTATTGATGCATCATGTTGATTGATTTGCAAATATTGAGCCCCCCTTGCATCCAGGAATAAATACTGTTTGATCATTGTGAATGATTATTTTAATGTATTGTGAGATTTTGTTTCCTAATATTTTGTTTAGGATTTTTGTATCTATGTTCACCAGAGATATTGGCCTGTAGTTCTCTCTCTCTCTCTCTCT
>NW_022589709.1:32731688-32965791 GCF_004348235.1 Phoca vitulina | reverse complement strand
TTTTTTTTTTTTTTTTTTTTTTTTTTGTGGTGTTTTTATCTGGTTTTGGTATCAGGGTAATGCTGGCCTCATAGAAAGAATTTGGAAGTTTTCCTTCCTTTTTTAAGTTTTGGAATAATTTGAGAAGAAGAGGTATTAGCTCTTCTTTAAATGTTTGGTAGAATTCACCTGTGAAGCCATCTGGTCCTGGACTTTTGTTTATAGGGAGATTTTTGATTATTGATTCAATTTCATTGCTGGTAATCTGTTCAAATTTTCTATTTCTTCCAACATCAGTTTTGATAGTTTATGTGTTTCTTTTTTTTTTTTTTTTTAAAGATTTTATTTATTTATTGGAGAGAGAGAGAGTGAGAGAGAGCATGAGAGGGGAAAGGGTCAGAGGGAGAAGCAGACTCCCCACCGAGTGGGGAGCCCGACATGGGACTCGATCCTGGGACTCCAGGATCATGACCTGAGCTGAAGGCAGTCACTTAACCAACTGAGCCACCCAGGCGCCCAGTTTATGTGTTTCTAAGAATTTATCCATTTTTTTGGATGTCTGATTTGTTGGCATATAGTTTTTCATGGTATTCTCTTAATAATTGTCTGTATTTATGTGGTGTCAGTTATTTCTCCTCCTTCATTTGTGATTTTGAGTCCTCTTTTTTTTCTTTTCTTTCTTCTTTATTTTTTCTTCTCTTTCTTTCTTTCTTTCTTTTTTTTTTTTTTTTTTTTTGACTCTGGCTAGAGGTTTATCAGTTTTGTTGATCTTTTCAAAGAACCAGCTCCAGTTTTCATTGATCTGTTCTATTGTTTGTTTTAGTTTCTATATTATTTATTTCTGCTTTAGTCTTTATTATTTCCTTCCTCTTGCTCATTTTGAGTTTTGTTTGTTTGTCTTTTCCTTTAGGTGCAAGGTTATGTTATTTATTTGAGATTTTTCTTGCTTCTTGACTTGGGTCCGTACTGATACATACTTCCCTCTTAAAGAAGTTGTTGTTGGATCCCAAAGATTTTGGATCATGGTATTTTCATTTTCATTTGTCTCCATGTATTTTTTTTAAATTTTTTCTTTGGTTTATTTGTTGACTCATTCATTGTTTAGTAGCATATTATTTATCCTCCATGTATTTGTGCTCTTTCCAGATTCTTTTTCTTGTGGCTGATATCTGGTTTCATAGCATTGTGGTCAGAAAAGATGCACAGAATTTAGTATATCTGCTAAATCCATCTGGTCTAATGTTTCATTCAAAGCTATGGTTTCCATGTTGATTTTCTATTTGGATGATTTGTCCATTGATGTATGTGGAGTGTTAAAGTCTGCTACTATATTGTATTGCTGTTGATTAGTTCCTATATGTTTGTTATTAAATGTTTTATGTATTTGTGTGCTCCATGTTGGGTACATAAGTATTTACAACTGTTGTATCTTCTTCTTGGATTGTCCCCTTTATTATTATATAGTGCCCTTCCTTGTCTCTTTGTTTTTGTTTTCAAGTCTGTTTTGTCCAATGTAAGTATTGTGACTCCAGCTTTCTTTTGACATCCATTTGCATGATAATTATTTCTCCATCCCCTCACTTCCAATCTACATGTAGTAAATGAGTATTTTTAGGCAGCATATAGATAGGTCTTGTTTTTTTATCCATTCTGTCACCCTATGTCTTTTGATTGGAGTGTTTAGTCCATTTACATTCAAAGTAATATTGATAGATACGTATTTATTGCCATTTTGTTACTTGTTTTGTCATTGCTTTTATAGTTTTTTCTCTGATTCTTCTTTTCTTGCTTTATTCCATGGTTTGCTGACTTTCTTATTATATACTTGGATTCCTTTCTCTCTCTCTCTTTTTTTTTTTTGTATATCTATTACTGGTTTTTGATTTGTGGTTACAGTTAGGTTTGTATTTAGCATTTTCTGCATATAGCAGTCTATATTAAATTGATGGTGTTTTAAGTTATAGGTATATAGTGTCATATTTCACATGCTTTTTTTGTGAATCCCTTGACTTATTTTTACAGATATATTTATTTTTATTGCTTTTGTTTTCCACTTTTCACACTCTTTCTTATTTATGCTCTTTCCTTTCCAGTTAAAGAGTCGCCTTTCACATTTCTTGTAGGGCTGGTTAAGTGGTCTTGAACTCCTTTAGCTTTTGTTTGTTTGAGAAACTTTTTATCTCTCCTTGTAATCTGAATGATAGCCTTGATGGATAGAGTATTCTTTGCTGCAGATTTTTTGCACCTTGAATATATCATGCTACTCTCTTCTGGCCTGCAAAGCTTCTGCCAAAAACTTAGCTGATAGCCTTATGGGCAGTGGGGGCGGGGGGGAGAGGGAAAGAGACAGACAGACAGACAGACAGACAGACTTGTGTGTAACTGTCTTCTTTTCTCTTGCTGCTTTTAAAATTCTCTCTTTATTACTACTTTTTGCCATTTTAGTTACTATGTGTCTTTGTGTGGACCTCCTTGAGTTGATTTTGTTGAGGGACTTTGGGCCTCCTGGATCCAGATGTGTTTCCTTCCGCAGACTAGGGAAGTTTTCAGCTATTATTTCTTCAAATATATTTTCTTCCCCCTTTTCTCTTCTTCATCTTCTCGGATCCCTATATAGTGAATGTTACTGTGCTTGATGGAGTTCCTGAATTTCCTGAGTCTATTTTCAGTTTGTGTAACTTTTTTCTGTCACCTGCTCAGTTTGATTACTTCCATTACTCTGTCTTCCATGTCACTAATTTGTTCCTCTGCTTCCTCTATCCTGCTATTTGTTCCATCTAGTGTATTTTTAATTTCATTTATTGTGTTCTTCATCTGATTGGTTCTTTTCCATCTCTTTATTAAGGGTCTCATTGATATTCTCCATTCTTTTCTCAAGTCCAATGAGTATTTTTATGATCATTACTTTAAATTCTCTATCAGACATATTACTTATATCCATTTCACTTAGGTCTCTCCCTGTGGCTTTCTCATATTCTTTCATTTGGGACATATTACTCTTTTTCCTCATTTTTTTCTAACTCTCTGTGTGTTAGAAAGGTCAGCAACATCTCCTCTCTTGAAAGGAATGGCCTTATGAAGAAGAGGTCTTGTAGTGCCCTGCAGTGCAGTGTCTGCTATTACCCAGAGCCTGGTGTTTCAGGGGGTGTCTCTTATGTGTGTTGCATGTTCTCTGCTATTGTGTCCTGGCCACTTTTTCCTTCAGTCCAGTCTTCTGCGGAGGCTCTCTTTGCCTGTGTAGGCAGTGTTTATTCCCTGGCTAGGGTGAAGCACACAATTTTAACAAGGTATGTGCTGGTCTGCTTGAGAAATGAGACCTGCAGCTGCCACTGCAGGGACTGTGGCTGCATAGGTAGGGTCCACAATTTTAACAAGGTACACCTGGGGCTTCCACAGGCTCCACTGTTTCATCTGCTACCACTGCCACTACCATCACCAGGACTGAGGCCCTCCAAAGCATGCTAGTCAGGAGACATGGTGTTGGCAAGTTTTGTGCAGGTCTTCTGGGGGAGGGGACCCACAGCACTCCACAGGACTGAGGCAGGTGTAACTGGAAAGGGTGGATCTGCTGAAGCATGGGGAGGTGGGGTCTGGTATAAGCATGTTAAGTAGTGAATGTCATTGCTGGGCTGGTTCCTGCAGGTGGCTGTGTGTTTATGCTGAGGGGCCAGGGAAAAGGGATGGTGCCTGACAGCTTCTTTGTTCCTGGAGGGGTTTTCCTGTGATCCCTGCCCCTCTGGGACAGGCTGTGAGATGAGTAAATAGCTCTCTTCCCTCTATGCCCAAGGCATTTTTAAAACTACTACTTCTATACTGTGTCTTTACATGGTCCATTTTGCTCCTATGGCTTTCAAATTCTTTTCAAAATAAGAATAGTCTTCCAATAACCTTTTTTTTTTTTACACATTTATAAATCAAAATCAATGAAAAATTATCTCATATGTATTATAAATCTTATTCACATGATTTTTTAAAATATTCTGGGGTTTTCTTTGTAATTTTCCAGTAAAATCTCTGACATATATAATGTATATGTATATCTATATATATGTATTTATATGTGTGTGTATATATATACTTGTATCTTTTCAATGGCTCTCAGTTTTTATTTTTCACCTATTATCCTTCTAAATACCTTGAAATTGAATCTCTTCTGTTGTTAGGTCACATATTTATGAAACTACACCAATTTTTAATTAATTAATTTGTATGTTAAAAGGTGATTCTACATACATGATGGTGAGAATTCTCTTCCTCACCTATATCTGGAGTGGGCAAACAATCTACTCGTCTTTCAGGCCCTGATTCTGTGGAAGATTGCCCACCTGGGGCTAAAAACCTTAATATAAACCCCAAGTTCATAGTTATATCCTCACACTGCATCAACTTCCCCTCCTCTATTCTGTGCAGATACTGTATTTCAGGATTTCATTTATTACCATATCAGTGCCAACTGCTCTCTTTTGTCAGAGGTAGTAGAAAGTCTTATCTTTGCATTAACCATAATGTAAATCTCTCTCCTTTTCTTAGTTTATAATAAGTTTTCTCTCTTTTGAAACTTAAGTAGAGAAAGAAAATGTATTAACACGTAGTTCCTGAATATACTTATGGTTAGGAATGTAGCTATTTACCCTAATATTTGGAGTTGTCAAATTCAAACTGGAGGTATTTTTGGTTATATATCCACATGTGTATCTCTCTCTTTTTAAAATCCATACACATGCATATAGATATTATATATTTGTCTGGGAAAGTTAGGAAATGTTTGCTTTGGGTTTGCCTCAGCAGTGCAAGTTTATGATTTGCCATGTATCTGGGAAATAACATATATTCTTGAAACTGTTTCCTCCTTTGTGCCATGGCATAAATAATATAAACAATGCCTTACTATTTCCTTTTTCCAATTTCAATGGATATCCAAGTTTTTCCACTTTCATTTTCACTCTCCAATTTGTCCTTTGCATCTTTTCCTCTTTAGTCTCACCATGGGAAATAAGTTCAAATAACATTACTCTTTCAAAAATGTAACTCTAAAAGAAGTAGGCACTCTGTTTATATATACCTCACATGTAATTAAACCCACCAGGCAAATCTGTCAATTCCCAGTGAACTCCCAGTGACACAGGACCTCACAGTGTATGTGCATGCTCAAAAAGGCAGATCATGTCTCTAGCCGTGTTGCTGTGTGTTGCCGGTTCTTTGAATTACAAAGTATCTTCTTTATATTGCTTTTTTCCCTCTAGTTAAATTACATCTTCAGTGTATGAGCACATGGTCAAAATTTTTTTAGTAAACAAGAATGTTTTACTTGACCTCTCTTACATGTTTTTGCTAAGAATTTATAAGGAGGAACTGTGAGTCTAATTTACTGCAGATATCAGCTTTTATCTCTTAACAAAATAACATAAATGACAGTAAGAAGGATGAGGAATAACATGTGGACAAGGTGAAAATGTAACTACATTTGTGTTTTCAGACAATCACACATAATTCATATATTAATGCAAAGATTTTTCAAGATAGCAACTTTCTTCTTTCCAGCACCTCTCCTCTGAAGTAAATTACTGAGTGAAAATTAAAAAAAAAAAAAAAAAAAAACAATTATAATTCATATCCAGACCTATCATGTATTACCAAAGGTGTAGAAAGACAAGTAGAGAGTAAGTAGATCTCAAATACTCTTGTCATGTCAGGTTTTTCTTACTTTGAAAGGATCTCACATCTCTCTGGATCTTCTGTCTATGGGTCCCAGGTGTTGCTAAGATTTAGATTAATAAAGACACCTCAAGGCACAAGAAGACATTCTGAACATGATTAGTACATGTCCATTGCTTTCCTGGGTAGACAATGTATAGCCAGTCAGTTTAGGTCTGCACTAAAATGACCTCTAAGGCCCTTTGCAGTCCTGAAATTCTATATGAGGATATAATTAAACAGAGCAAGTTTCCAGTGTGTGCACCTGCTCCCCTTATCTTAAGGGAATGGCAACAATAGAGAGAATAGGCCAACAAATAGACAAGTTGAAGGTGGTATTGGCCTAATATTTTGAAGGCTTTGCCTCATAATTTTGACTACTAAAAACACAGCTGGCGTATAAGGGAAATTTGTAAGAACAAGTGTTTTGAAATTCAGGTTTGGTTTACATGTAGTGTATGAAATCATTTCAGATTTGTATATATAGAATTCTATATGGGATGTATACAAAGATGACATGATGTCCCAGAGGTAACATTTACTTTATTTGAAAGAGGATATCCCAATATTACTAGCACTAGAAAGTACCTGGAACCCTAGAGTAAAGTAATACTCGATATTTTAATGGTTGGGGCAAAAACTATGCATCTCTTTGCATGTGTAAACTGCACTTGAACCTGGAGCCTGAGGAACCAGGTTCCCAAACACAAGTGAACCCTGTCCTGTCCCTGCTCTCTGGTTATTAAGTCTAACTTGCAAAGTAGATTCAAGTGATGAATGCCTAGTCCTATCTGATGAGGTGTTCATTTCATTGTTTGCCTAGATTCAGAGGTGACTGATGTAAAATCCAAGCCAAAAGGACACATTAAAGCAAAACTGTGTCTCTCCATTGATATTGCAATTTGTGGGGCTCCTAGTCAAAGGATAGATGACTTAAAGCATTGAACAGTAAGATGGGTCATTTCTCTAACCTTTAATATGAACTGTGATTGAAGAATTGGCTATCAGGCAGCTGGAAAAGAGAAATGCCCTATTGTATTGTTGCTCTGAAAAATGGTGTTAACAGAGTATTCACAGAAATATTTGCTGACTGGAAGCTAGGACATCTTGAGAACTTTCCCCCTTGTGACCTTTCACTGTGCCCATTATGGATAGCAAGGAATGTCAGGATGCACCAAGGGCAATTTTCTAGAGAAAAGTCAGAAGGAGTTGATAGGAATGGGAGTTGACCTTTTCTGTAGCACCATTCCCTTTTCAGTGCTTCATAAATACAGACATACCAAACTGCTGCCTTTCTTTCAGATGCACTGATTTATCCCCCCTCCAAAAATATAATTATCACTTTTAATTTCAGTTCAGAGTTTTTAATTCTTTGTGAGGGTTAGTTCATACCAAACTGTTCATTGAGGTTCTTTGAATTCCCCTAACATGGTCATATATATTAGAAGAAGAAGGAGGAGGAGGAAGAGAGGGAAGAGAAGGGAAGGGAAGGGAAGGGAAGGGAAGGGAAGGGAAGGGAAGGGAAGGGAAGGGAAGGGAGGGAAGGAAGGAAAGGAAGGAAAGGAAGGAAAGGAAGGAAAGAAGGAAGGAAGGAAGTCATCTGTTTCCACCAGTTGTGTGTTTGCACGCCACCTACCTGGAAATTTATTCACCACTACAGATGGTCACAGTGTCACACTTGGGTGTTAATTTCTGTTCTCCTTGCTCCAGCTGTTATTTTTCTAGGAGGGCAGAAAGTCTCTCAGAAACAAGTGCTATCAAGACATGTCTTTCCATCTGTAGTACATAAAGATGTATTTATATCTTGCTATTAAGTATGCTGTGTTACTCAGCATCTCTCTTGTAAATTTTACATTCCTCTGGGGGAAATAGTTTTCTTTTCCATATTTCATTTGCTCTATTACCATCTCTAATTCATTGAGGTAGATAATATCAGAGTGACAATTATAATACAGATAGATCATTCAGGCAAATATGGTACAGATCTGAAACAAGCAAACATTCTTTCTATCCCACTACAGGCTTAAATCTTTGAGGTAAATTATATCTTTTTATACATAAACCCTCATAAATATCATTGGCATAAGTATTATAAATTCTCTTTTGCTTACATCATGTTTCTAATGAATTAGTGAGATTAATAAGATGCACAAATAAAGAATCTTGGTCTTAGTACATTGTGACGTGCAGGCACTCCTCAATGAGGGCCAAATAGAAAATTAATTTTCCTTTTTCAGAATTGGCAAAGTTAAAACAAGACTGGAACATCACCTCAAGGCTTGTTTAAGCAAAACGTCTCATGCACTCTAACCTTGTTTCCTGCTCCATTAATGCTTTAACATGAAAATCTCTGATGTTCAATGCCATCCTATTTTATCCCCATGCCAACTCCCTTCTGTAATGGCAGGTTTCAAAATGTATTCTCTCGTATGAATGCTGCCATTCAGGCTGAAACATAAGGGATATTTCCCCCAGAAGAAACAGGTAACATTACATCAGTGGGACTGTTGGCCATGAACAGAGTGGTGAGCAGCCAGTTTGCTGATTGTATTAGTTTGCTAAAGCTGCTGTAACAAAGTATTAAAAACTGAGTGCCTTACAAAAACATAAATTTATTGGCTCATAGTTCTAAATGCTAGAGGTCTGAAATCAAAATAGTAGCAGGGTGGGTTCCTTCTGAGGATTGTGAAGAAAGGATCTGTTCCAGGCTTGTGAGCGGACATTTTCTATCTACATCTGTTCACATGGCATTTTCCCTGTGTATGTTTCTATGTCCAAATGTTCCCCTTTTATAAGGACACCAGTCATATGGAATTAGGGGCTCACCGTACTACAGTATGACCTCATTTTAATTTAACTAAGTGTATCTGTAACAACTCTAGGTCCAAATAAGGTCACAGTCTGAGATACTGGAGGCTAGGATTTCAACATATGAATTTTGGGGGACTAATTCAACACATAATACTTATGTATTTTAGGAACATTCCTCCTCCTTGCAAAAGAATGTGAGGATATTCAATATCATAATCTCAGAAATGAAAACTGAAGCTGTAGAGAAATACATCATACCCCACCATAATGGCTAAGGACCCAGATATTTTTCAGTACTAGAATAGCTAGATGAGGGGTGCCTGGGTGGCTCAGTCATTAAGCGTCTGCCTTCTGCTCAGGTCATGGTCTCAGGGTCCTGGGATCGAGCCCTACATCGGGCCCCCTGCTCAACACGAAGCCTGCTTCTCCCTCTCCAACTCCCCCTGCTTGTGTTTCCTCTCTTGCTGTGGCTCTCTCTGTCAAATAAATTTAAAAAAAAAATCTTAAAAAAAAAATAGACTAGATAGATGAATTGTGAGATATTCATAGTAGAACACTACATAGCAATTAAAAAGAAAAAAAAAAAAAAACTACCACATGCAACATTAACAGTTGAATTACACAAGCTTTGGTGAGCTCTGGAGCAACCAGACTCCCATGCATTGCTAATGGTATTCTAAAATGGTCCAACCACTCTGAAGAAATGCTTAGTACTATCTATTAAAGTCACTTATCCTATAACCCAGAAATTCCAGTCATAGATATGTACTGAAGAAAAATGAGGGCATGTGTGCAGCAAAAGGCATATACAGGAATGTTTATGGCAGCTTTATTAATAATACAAGAAAAATTGGAAACAGCCAACATGTCCCTATATAATAGAATGGATAAGTGAATTTTGATATGGTCACTGGAATACTACACAGTGATTAAAAAGAACAATCTGCTATATATAACATCATAGCTTAATCTTATAGACACAATGTTAAGCAAAAACCCCACAACAAATAAATACATACTATAAAATCCTACTCATATGAAGTTCAGAAATAGGTAAAAATTAATAGTAATAAAAATCAAGATAAAGGTTACCTTTGGTGGGGCAGGGAGCACATGAAAGAAAATCTTGTGGTGTACTTTTCTATATTTGATCTGGGCAGTAGTGTAGTGGGTGAATATGTATATAAAATTGTGTCACTTTTTTGTATTTGTGTTATACCTCAAAAAAAGCTTAAATCACACAAAAATACAATAACAACTAAAAAAGAGATCAAGTAACTTGTAAAATACTATTCCCATAAAACCATTAACACAGAATTGAAAAAGCAAAAACTTTTAGTAAAGACAGAATCTGGTCCTATCCTCCAGTTTTAGGATTTTATACTTTAGCTCCCATAACTTGGCTATCACAAGTAATGGGGGAATTCCCACCCAACCTGATAAACACCCCTTGCTTCCTCCTTGTTTAAGAAGTAGGGGCAGTGTGATGGTTTCTTCCTCCCTTTCTGCCCCATCCCAGCCCTCTCTCAGACATCATGCCCACACATTCTCTTAATTCAATATGTATCAGGAAATTCCCATTTTATAATGGGTATTTATGGAAAATATGGGGCTCAGGGGGATGATTAAGATGTTCCTATATGTTACATTTATTTTCAATCTTTTACATTTGAATCAAAAGTCGAGGCCCAGGCCTGGGGCATTTTCAGTTCATGCCAAAATACCAGAAGGGGAGTATTTCCACTGGAATGACTCAGGCTACTCACCAAATATTTACACATCCTTTCACACCCTTAACTCTGCAATGAAGAATTTGTGAATTTGGAAGTGTTCCAGAATCATATAAATCCCTCTATTTTGAATTCAAAACCAAACCTCTTGAAAAAGAAGACTAATCCTTACTGAAAGCATCAGAAACATTGTTTAAAAATGTCAGGAAATAAAGATTCTAAATAATTTACCTGGCATTTCCTATGGTTCTTGGTAGAAGGAAAAATATATACCCACCAGCTTAAGAAGTTGAATCTTAAGGAACTCCACATGTTTTTAACATTGGTTGTTCATGAAGGAAGGAAACTTTTCTGGGGCCCATCAAATGATAAGCAGATATATGTTCTAAAATGTTTTAGAAAGTCCTCCTTTTTCTTTGTTCTCTTAATCAATTACCTCATTATTTGCTTTCTTACCAGTAAGCCCTAAGGCAACCACGTCGGCCTCCTAGTGTAGCAGTAACTTGTTGTCTTGATTCCTCCTGAGTCATTTTTCAGAGACAAAGTGACCGACTGACGTATCAGGATATATAAAGGATGAGAAAGTATCAAAAAGAATGGGTCAAAGACAATAAAGAATTTTTAAAAGATTAAATATGTCAATTATCAGGCCATTTATAACATAAAAAATAGTTTTGGTAGGGTGATATTGGAATAAAATCCTTAAGGTTTTGTTGTTGTTGTTGTTGTTAAAATCTGTATAAATTACTAAAACCATTGTCTGGGCTAAGTATGAACTCCACGTAGTACTTTCAAATATTGCTGCTATATATTTTGGATCTTTTTTTTCCTCCAAGTCAGTCAAGTGACCGTTACCACCCTTGGTAAATGCCTCTCGTCAAGATGGAATGATGGTGAGGTTTGGTCCCGTCACCCTTCTATTTAGTTCTTGCACTAAAACCTAGGAACCTACTTCTCAGGGACAACCTCCCAGGCAGGAGTAGCCCACTGTGCCGTCTCTCTGGTCTAAGAGAAGCCATTGCTCCTCAAATCCATTGCTTTATTAAACCCTCTCTACTTAATCTTAATTCTGCAGAATACTAAAAGTTAGTGCCACGGGTGGGGGTGGACTAAGGTGATGTCATCCTAAAAATTTACTAATCTCAATTCAAATGGTCAGCCTTTTATGAAGGGATTTTAGGAACAATGTAATATTGGGGCATTCACACAACTTTAAGAGACAGTTGAAGGTGAGGATCCATCTCTTTATCTCCATCTAATCATACCACGTAACTGTTTGCTGGCTTTACTTCTCTAATGCTGGTCTTGTCTAGATTATTAAAGATAAAAATGGTAAAAGTACAGAGCAGTGGAAATCATCCATCAATACATGCTTTGCTTTCGGTGAATCTAGGGCACAGGGCTGTGACATTCTGGTATATCTCTGGTTTCGGCGGCTGTGGAAGTGCAGGTGGATGTCTTCTTGATACTGAGTAGATATGTTATTAAATCAATTCCTTCTCTAGGGATTTCTTCCCTTGAAGCTTCCTGTGACACATGTAGGAGTTTTATGGCAAGAAACAGTATAGAATTGGGCCCAATGGGAATACTTTTATTAGACCCAGCATGCACTGAAATAAAGTCCTACTGCTGCTGGGACAATTTGCAAACACTCTTACTTATGAGTGCATCTCTAATTCCCAAGAGCCCATCTCATTCTTCCACACAAGGCTGCCTGGGGAGAAGTCAGCTGCCTTATGTAAGTAAACCACGATTGTATTTTATTGTGCATGGCCAGTCTATTAAAGGGTAGATTCATTATGTACTAGAGATGAAGGTATTTACCCCCTCCCTCAATTCTCTGACATCTGAAGCACTAACAAGAGTTTTTAAATAATATATGAGCAAGTACTGACCCTTTCCTTCCGCAAGTCTCTCCTCAAATCAGATTCTTGATATTAGAGCATGTGGAATTCCCCATTGACTAAGTCCCTGGACAGCATACAGAACTGAATACAACTGAAATCACTTTACTCTGCAGCTGCAAAGTAATGATCCCAAAATAGTTTATCAAAGACAAAGAAAACATGGACTTACAAGAGCACTTTAAGGAAAAAAAAAAAATATTCTCACCATGTGAAAACTTTTAATTAAAGAAAAATATTTAGAAAATTCAAATGCTTATTTGTTCATTCTTCTGTGTTTGATACTGTATCAGGACCTCTGTGGCATGGCAACTTAACAGTATAGATATTTTTGTTGTTGTTTACCTTTTTACCATGTGCCTGAAAAATGCTGAGCAATTGAGATCATTAAGTGTCAGCTCTTAATTTATTTTATTTCTTGCTAATGATTAGATAGATAGATAGATAGATGATAGATAGATGATAGATGATAGAAAGATAGGTAGATAGATAGATAGATGATAGATGATAGAAAGGTAGATAGATAGATAGATGATAGATAGATGATAGATGATAGATAGATGGATGATAGATAGACGATAGATAAAATTATTGCTGTGTGGGGCAGCTGGCATATAGAGAAGGAATAGGCAGCTGAGTACGTCAGTACCAAAGGTTTGGGTGAGTGTTTATCGAAAATTAGTGGATGAAAATTATCATGTTACCTCTATAATTTTCTGAGCTATCAATTTAGAAATAATTTCTTTGGATTAAAACACACGCTGCTTTCTTTTCAGGCAGAGGAGAATGTAATTAAAAAATGTTTAATGCTAATAGAAGCAAGGTAATAAATTTGGAAAAACCTGTCCGTTATCTTACAGAATCTACATATAGCATGTGCTATTTGCACATAAAACAAAGCTCTGCCATCAATAAGATGAAAGATCCACAATTCCTGAAGCAGAAAAGGCTTAGTACAATATTGTTCTAGGGAGGAGAATAATAATTATGTGCCATAAATAATTATGTAAAACTTACAAAGCTAGCTATGGAAATCCCTGTTTTCCCCGAAGTATTAGTCACACACTGATTGTTGTGATGTTCTAGCCCAGAATTGTGGGAATAAGACACTTAAGGAAGCATGGAAATCTCAGAGCATATTCAGGGGAATTTTTCCATTCCAAACTTTGGAAGACTGAGAAATATAACTAGAAGAGAGGAAGATAAAAGCAGAGAGTACCCGCAGGGCACATGAGTATTTTGTATAACGCAAAATAAAGGCAGAAAAAAATCTACTCTTAGAGCATTAAGTATTTACTTCTCGAAACAATAGTCCTGTGATTCACCAAAAAGCTAAAAATCATTCATACACTGTATTCATTGTATTGTTAATTGTGATCAGTCATATTTTGTTTTAATTTTATTTTTTTTTAAGATTTTATTTATTTGACAGAGACAGCGAGAGAGGGAACACAAGCAGGGGGAGTGGGAGAGGGAGAAGCAGGCTTCCCACAGAGCAGGGAGCCCGATGTGGGGCTCGATCCCAGGACCCTGGGATCATGACCTGAGCCGAAGGCAGACGCTTAACGACTGAGCCACCCAGGCGCCCCGATCAGTCATATTTTGTATTCAAGTTCCTTTATTTGGCAATATTATTTTAAATAATATCAAAGTAAAATATAGTTTAAATTGGTACTGAAAAGATAAATATTGTGCCACTATAATTCATTCTGTATAAATTTAATGGTATCACACCTTAAGGAATAGCATCTTAATGTAAAAAACACATTTGACACATGCCTTTAGTTTTTGGTATGATTTTCGCATCAAGAAAACTTTGCTTTAGAATCAAGAGACTACCCTGCTTCCAAAATCTGTCTGTAAATCAGTTAGTCATAGTTGTTTTTGTTTGTTTGTTTGTTTCGGTTTGTTTTGGTTTGCTTTGGTTTTTTACTGCCATGTAACTGGAGAGATACTGGGGTTGGTGAGGTAAGTATAACTTTATCACCTCTGGTGGAACTTCCTTACCCATTCCTTACTTCAATCTAGTGGACACTCAGCCTTGTCCCTGCATTATTACTGATCCATAATTCTCACAATTATATCAAGTAGATCCATGAAGGACATAAAAAACTACTCTCAGCTTATAGGTGAAGGCATTATGGGATTATTACCTTATTTTAATGATAGTTCCCCCCCCCAAATTCAATAATCACGGATTATTTACAACGAAAGCAGCTGCCAATTTGCTACTACCATTCAATGAAAAATTGCACTTACAAGGGGTAGAGGGTCTCTCAAAAGAGTGGCCCTGTGCTTATTTGAGAAACTCTAAATTATGTTGAAACTACTGCAAATGTATGTGAAAACCATAGGAATATCATGTAAAGTTCATTGTAAATACTATTATTTTCTTAGTTTTTTTTAATTCCACTTATTAATACTTAACTCTGAAACAGCAACAGAGAAACTTTTTGATTCTAAGTGTGACTTCACACGTTTGAGCTTTATTTGCTCTTTGTGTTATGATGTTTCAGTAATCAACATTTTGTTTCATAAGGGAGCAGAACCAAATTCTGCAGCATTTGATGCCATAATCATCCTTCATTTACACTCCTTCCTTTGTTTTAAACAAAGAGGTTCACACATTTGTACTGTAGGTTAAACTTGAATAAGCACATACCCAAAGATTTCATTCTTTGATATTTAAATTGTTTACCATAAGTACTTTGAAACAGTATCATTGTATTCCTTTAAATGTTTAACCCTGTATATTTTAAAATAACTGCCCTGAACATTGTTTGGATATGTCTTAATGGGAAAAAGTCAGATGTCAGAAGAGTTAGAAAACTATTTTTTAATGTGACTTTTAACTGTGAGGTTTATATTTGTAAAAAGGCTTAAATTAGAAAGAAGAAAGTTACTATAAGATACACCTTATTTTAAATCTGGATACATAGTGGACCTGCCTTATTCTTCTTCTTAAAGGGAAGGTTCCACTTTCAGTCTGTGTTCACCCCAAAAAACACTGATCAGTATATTTTACAGATTCCTTGATGGAGTAAATCAGTCTTTCCCTGCCACTTTTTTCAGAGCTATGTTAACTCCATCTAGATAGATAAACCCAACATTGACAGAGTTTGTGCCATTGACCAGTTCAGGTTCTAGAGACATTCACATATTTATTCAACAAATGTTTACTGAGTATCTGCAGTGGACCAGACACATTCTAAGTACTGTGGTACAACAATAAATGTAGACAAACCCCCCTGCCTTCATGGAGCTTGCATTCTAAGGGAAGAGACAGACAGTAAGTAAAGAAAAAAAATATTTAGTATGTTAGATATAAATTTTTTAAGAAGGAAGAAAAGCATAAGAACAGAAAAGGAAAATGCATGTGTGTGTGTGTGTGTGTGTGTGTGTGTGTGTGTGTGATTTTATATATGTTGGCCAGGGAAAAACTGCTTCCAAATATTTCAAGAAATACATTGAGCTAATTCAGTTTTTGCCCTGAGAGAAATACACCATTTTATTGAAGAATCAAAATGGATGATTTTTCTTTCACTGAAGTCTCATGAAAATGTTGTAAAAAGCATCATATTCAAGAAGTACATTTGAACTTAGTATAATGCAGAATAAAATTCTTTATTACAATATGTATTGATAAATATAGGTTAGTTTGGTCTGTCTTCCCCATGATCTTTTACAAAGCTGAAGGTTCTGAGAAACAACAAGTAAGTTGTTTCACCTAAGTTGGAGGTCTAGAATTGCAAATGAATTAACAGTAAGGGATAAAAAATATTTTGGCTCGAAACTTAAGTCCACGTGTGTTAGAGTGGATTATAAAACACACAAGAACAAGTGATCTTTCATACTGCTTGGCAAACTAAATCTAAGCATCTTAATATAGGAACTGTAAAATACTATTGCATATTTCTGTAGCTCCAGCAAGTACCTTGCATTATTTTAAATAAAACTCTGACTGAAGGAAAACTATGACATCAATGATTCAAAGCCTACTAAAGAAATAGGGAATGTTTTTCACAGAGAGACACTGGAAATGCATGTGCCTGCCTTTGAAGAGATGTCAGCATGTCATGGTGAAGTCATCTAGTCTTTAGGAAGATGATAAGACATAATTCCTGTAAGATATCTCATATTCCTTTACCATTTCCACAATAGAAGAATTTATAAATCTCCTTAATCCATGTTCAAGCTACTCTAATCTTACAGTCTTTAAACCATCTGCTTACTTCTTGTATCAAATGAAGAGAAGGACCCCTTGTGAGCATAAATCAGGACTGTCATCATTGGGGATTACATGAAGAAATAAAAGGAAAGACTTTGACATGGGTACTGAATGCAGTTATGGAGGAGTCAGAGATGGGAGGAATCAGCCCCTTTTTCAGCAGTCTCTTTCCTGAGGGGTCTTTGGCCTGAGATCCATTGGGATGAAAGTCCTCATGGGGTCAAAGACTGCTTTTTTGTATCCAATACTGGGACATGTTTTTAGCAAAAGCCACTGTTCCTTTGACATGATGTCTTTCAGATTCTGGTTTTACCTAAACCACCTCTGGCAAGGAGTGATCTGTATGTGAAATCTAATGAAGTACTCTACATGCTGCTGGGTACAGATGAGTTTTCTTCGCAAAACATCAAGTCACTGACTTTGCAATTTTAAGAGCATCACTGTTAAGTTGTTTACAGAATTACTTGCTATTTATCACAGTTGGGGACCAAAAGTTGAATATTTTTAGAAGTGTTTCATCTTTCAGACATGATGATTCTTGCTCAGCATACCCACTTCTCTAAAATTAAAGAGAATATTACCCGTGTGAGTAGTGCTGCCTCTGCCAATTTCGTTTTTCATTAGAACCAATCAAGAAAAGATTATGGCATCTTTTCTTCTGAGCAGAGTTCTCTCTTCTTGTACATGAGTCTACTTAGCCAATTATTGTGAACATAAAGATCTTTACTGGATATGATTTAATATCAATGATGACTCATGTGAAAACAGTTTAGATTTGGATTTTTAAGAAAGATAGCAGAGATTTCGTTCTGTAAGGAAAAATCCCCTCCAAACTGCGTACACAGAAGGTGTGTTTTCTAATTGTATGGGAGACACACCCAGCGGTGCCTAACCCCTGCGTCAGTAGGGGAGGGGCCGTTAGTGTTGTGGTAGTGACCAGGGTCACTTGGCGAGGTAAGAAATACCAGGTGTACATGCCCCAGGCGACTCTCACAGGCAGCCTCTGTTCTCCCAAATGTAGCTGAGAACAGAATGTCAGTGATGGAGCTAGTTCTAACAGTGCTGTGTATCCAACTGTGTTGGAAATTACCCAGGGAAGCCTGTTTCAACAGGACTTCTAGCTGCAGTTGTAGGTCCAAAAGGTTCAAGGGAGTCTTTGAACTTGAGGATGCCTATCATTCCCAGGGTTTGAAAGCTTCTAAGAACTACTACCTGCCGGTCGCCAGGAAACTGAGAAAGGAAGTTAATAAGCTAACTCACTTTAGCCATAATTTATTGCAGTTCATGTTTTTCCCTGTCTCTTTTGCACATTTGGAAATGCAGCGTTACTGCATGAAGATCTATTCTCTGGAATGTATTTTGAATTTATTTCTAATCCTTGCTTCACAGAGTTCCACAGTCTCTGAAAACTACATGACTTTAGTTATTCTTGTTTGTAAAATTTGTATAGGATCTAGCTACAATCCAGCTCATAGTCCCAATAGGTATATTGTCTAATGGGTTCGTCTTAATTCCTACTGACTATTCTAGTGGTGTGTACAGATGAATGCACACTATGACAAGTAAAAGAACTCGAGTACAAGAATCTGAAACTGGAATGTGAGGCCACACTCCACAATTACTACTTTAGGAGTTTTCCACCTCTCTAACTTCCCATTTCACATCTACAAAATGGACTTAATAAAACATGCCATATGATCTCCAGAAGCTGGCATATGAATCAAAGGAGATAATTTATTTAAAAGTACTTTGTTAAGGGCAATATATTACAGAAGTGAACAATTTTTTTTTTTTTGAAGATACTGATACTGGGGGTTTTCAAATTTGGAATGTTTACCATCAAAGATCTTATCTCCTGGGCCTCTTGTAGCTACATGATTATATAATCTTCCTCTCTGGGTGATTGTTATATACATAGGAAGCAAATCCCTTGACAGAGGAAATAGCAAAGTGAGAGTATTTCCCTTGCTATTCTTGCTCCCCTGAGGGTGCATTGCCCAGTTGACAGGCTGGAAGAGAAACATACAGTACACATGCATTGCAAAAACAGTTTTGCATTTGTTTCATGCTTTTGAGCTTCTTTTCTGGAAAAAAAAAAAGTTAAAGCACAATGGGAAACATGTTATCTTGAAGGAAAAAGGACCCATTACTTAAAATGGGAATTGAATAACTTCTAATGGGGGTAAACCAGTAAGAGGCAATTAGAGAGATGTCTTCAAAGCCTCTAATGTGCCACATCTGGGAAAGATACATAAAACATAAGAAACATGATTCTTGCCCTCAATGGGTGTACAATTCACTGTACCAAATACCTCTGACTTTACTGACCAGAAATTAGCCAATGAAATCATTGCTAATAAAGCAAATGAATGTTGGTTATGTTTTATGTTATTACCGTAAATTACTTTTGAGTTAATTATGGATGAAAGGGAAGAGTATATAACTGTTGAGTTGACCAATGTGGTTTTAAAATACTACTGATTTTTGCTTACATCTTTGTATTACCCTAAAGTTATCTTATAAAGTTTTCTTCTTCTTTGAATGATCAATACTTTAATTATATTTGCCAACTATTTCTATTGTATTTCTTGCCTTTTGTTTGATTCTCAAAATGTTTATTCTTCTGGTAATCCTTTCTGAATAGTTTCTCTAATAAAATTCTTTGAAGAATCTAAGATGCTTCTTTTTCCCAAACCTCTGACTTGAGAGTCCTCTCTCCTAGCTCTTAACCATTTCCTTTTTGCTATTTAAGGTTACTTTTTTTTCTTTGTTGGCTATTTCTTCATTTTTTTGGTTTTCAAGAGTACTCAGTTCTAACTACAACTTACTCTGAAGATAAGAGTCTTTGTTCTTTTTCTGTTTCAAATACTTAGAAACACAAAGAAAGAACATTGTGAATTCTTAATTTTTAAAAAATAAACAGCCAGAGGAATAAATATTATTTAAAAAGTAAAATCTTACCTGAAAATAATACAGAAAGTAAAGCTTGCAAAAAAAAAAAATAACATTTTAAAAAAATGAACATAAATCTAAACTCATTGCATTAATAATGGAGAGAAGGAAACTTTTTAAAAAAATTAAATGTGAATTGAGATGGTATTCTTAAGGAGGATTTCCAAAGTAAAGATAATATATTTGCTTTTGTTAAATATGAAAAAGAAGCTGCTATCTGTCTGAGGAATGAAAAGGATCAACACTCTTACAGAGGGAGAATATAATGCAAAGTCAAAATTAAAGAGTTGAAATGGTTATAGGCATTATATTAGAAAAAGATTTAAAAATTCATGTTGAATATGATAAAAATGTGTAATTGTAAAGAATAGAAGCTCACAACAAAGTCTGTTAAAGGAATAGAAGACTCTGAATATACTGATATCCAGGAGTTTGAAAAGGTTATGACTGATGACAGGAATTCTTTGGCTGTATTTTTAAAAAGGAAATAAAGAATTTTTCAAATACAAAAGTCACAATAAACCCTTGTCAAGAAAAGATACAATTGCGAAAAGAATTAAGATGAAATTTCTTGATTTATTTCACTAAAGTTTGAGCTTGTATGAGAGGAAGTGGAAATTGAAGAGGTGATCATCTTTTCAGGAAAAAGCATAATCTTCAGAAGCTGAAGACCTGGAAATTTCCCATCAGTGAGTGACTGAAAGATTCTGGTCCAAGATGACACCATAGGAGCCTCCTGAATTCACTCCTCCCATATACACACTGACATTTAACATGGAGAGTTAACCTGGAGAAAATCCTTCTGAAGGAAATCCAGAAACAAGCAGAGCAACTCCTACACATTAGGTGAATGAAGAAATATGCACATCACCTACATCAAAACAGATAAAAAAGCTGAGACAAACTCTTACCATGAACCCTACTCCCAAAATAGCTCTATATAATCAGGAGGGAACTCCCAACTCTTAGCTTCTCCCTGGGGAGCAAAGGGTTTGAACCTAACATCCAGTGCACCAACTTTTAAGAATCACCAAATTTGGGGGCCCCAAAATACCTAGGTCTAAAAGCCAATAGGGCTTACATCCACAAGACCTGCAAGGCTGTAGAAAATAAACAGTTCTTAATGGGTTTTCGAGGACTTGATATGACTATCTCCCCAGGGGTTAGCACAGAAGGAACAGGCAAAGAACACCAATCACCAAGTTTCTCCCTAAAAGGGTCCTAACTATATACTCTCCCAGCTGCTCTCTGAGTGTCCATCTTCTAATCATCCTACATCAAGGTGCTGATTATAATCCTCCCCATTGTGACACTAACAGGTCTTGGCACAGCCTCAGCTACTAGGAGCCACTAAGAACAAAGAATACAGTTTGGACAATCACAAAGTTTCAAGAGACAACCAAGAGCTTGGGCTGGGCTGAATGTTAAGGTTCATCTTCTACATGAGACCACTCTATCAAGACTATGAAAGGTGACTTTTATCTCGGGACCAGAAACTACATAGATTATCAAAGAAAATGAAGAAACAGAGGAATATGTTCCAAACAAAGGAACAAAATAAAACTGCAGAACCAGACCTTAATGAAAAGGACTTAAGTGATTTATCTTATAAAGAGTTCGAAATAATGGTCATAAAGATGCTCACTGAGGTCAAGAGAACAATGCATGAGCAGAGTGAGAATTTCAACAAAGAGAGAAGATATAAGAAAATACCAAATTACAGAGCTGAAGAATAGAATTACTGCACTGAAAAAGTCAACAGAAGGGTTCAGTAACACACCAGATCAAGTGGAAGAAAGGATCAGTTAACTCAAAGACAAGGCACTGGAATTCACCCAATTAGAGGAGCAAAAAGAAAAAAAAAAGAATGAAATAGAGGCAACAAGAGCAAAAATAAACAAGTCATACTACACCAAACTAAAACTGGGGCGCCTGGGTGGCTAAGTCAGGTAAGTATTTGACTCTTGATTTTGGCTCAGGTCATGATCTTAGGGTCATGAGATCGAGCCCTATGTTGGGCTCTGTGCTCAGTGGGGAGTCAGCTTGATATTCTGTCTCCCTCTCTCTCTCTGCCCCTCCCCCAGCTCATGCATACTCTCTCTCTCTCCCTAAAATAAATAAATAAATCTTTAACAAAAAATCTAAAAATCTTCTGTACAGCAAAGGAAACCATCAACAAAATGAAAAGGCAGCCTATGGAATGAGAAAAAATACCTGCAAATCATATATCCTAAATATATAAAGAACTCATACAACTCAATAGAAAAAAAAAACCAATCTGATTTAAAAAAGGGCAAGGAACTCAACAGACATTTTTTCAAAGAAGATACACAAGTGGCCAATAGATACATGAAGAGGTGTTCATCATCACTAATCATCAGGGAAATGCAAATCAAAACCACAATGAAATATTACCTCACACCTTTTAGTATGGCTATTATGAAAAAGACAAGAGATAAGTGTTGTCAAGGATGTGGAGAAAAGGGAGTATAAACTGGTGCAGCCACTATGGAAAACAGTATGGAGGTTCCTTTAAAAAGTTTAAAATAGAACTATCATATGATCAAGTAATCCCAGCTCTGGATATATATCCAAAGAAAATGAAATCAAGATCTTGGAGAGATAGCTTCACTCTCGGGTTCATTGCAATATTGTTCACAGTAGCCAATATATGGAAACAACCTCAGTGTCCGTCTTGGATAAATAGAAAAAAAGATGGTGTGTGTGTGTGTGTGTGTGTCTTCTTAAAAAAAAAAAAAAAAAAGTCAAACTCATAGAAACAGAGTAGAAAAGTGATTGCCAGGTCAGGGACATCAGGAAATAGGGAGAGTTTGGGAAAAGGGTACAAACTCTCAGCTATAAGATAAATTTGTTCTGAGAATGTAATGTATGCCATGGTGACTATACTTGATAACACTGTATTGTATACTTGAAATTGCTAAGAGAGTAAAAACTACAATTTCTCATATATTGTATGTACACATATATAAATATTTGAAGTGATGAATATGTTAAGTAAGAGAGAAACCTTTTTGCAATGTAGAAGTATATCAAATCATCACAATGTGCATGTAAAACATCTTAAAATTTTGTCAGTTATACTTCAGTAAAGGTGAAAATATTCATAGCTTGAGATAAGTTAAACCAAAAGATTCAGATCAATAATAAACATATTCAAGTGGGCTTACCAAAAAGAATTTTAATGACAATCTAAAAGTTCATTGCATATCAGAGTTAATTAATAGATATGATGAAGATTCAAATTTGTTTAAAGGTACCTTAAATAAGGTAGGAAATTTTTCATATATACATGAAGCTAACAGCTTCACATAAGTATTCATTACAATATCTGAACATAGAGGAACAACATTAATGTGAATGGATAACTATGTAAAATTGTAGTATCTAACTAATGCAAGATTTTAAAAATAAATGTTTTGGATTTCCATGTTCTTTAAAAAAATCAGAATACAATTTTTAATCTTTCTATAGACATTTAGTTTTCTTAAAGTAGGTCCATTTTCAAACTCATAATAGTTCACATATAGATGCAATTCAGTTATGAAGAATAGTGGTTTTCAGACATCTCTACCCATCAGAATCATATGTGGAATTTTTAAAAACACTAATGCCTAGACCTCACATCTAGAAACCAGGATTTAATTTGTATGGAGTGCAGACAGGGAGATAAGGATTTTTTTTAAGTTCCCCCAATGATAATGTACAGTCATATTTGAGAACCAGTGATATAGAAAGAATAGGAAAAATCAGTTGATGCTTGTTTACATGAGTACAATAAGCTAGCTTAGCACAATCACATGCTCAATGCACTCTCTCAATTTATTTTCCAGCTGGGACCGAAATTATTGACCACAGAGTGTTTATGCAACTAGTAACACTCATTCCAATTAAACGTTAGCAATGGTTTTCTTTCTACAGGGTTACACAGTAGTATCTGATATTCTGAACAGGTGCCTGCATTAATGTGAATTTGCAAAGGCAAATATCAACAGAGCTACTGGTTAAGTATGCCAAAGCTACTTATTTATGATGGGTGCCAAGTCTGTCCTTTGGGACTGACTGTCAGCCACCAAAAACAATTAATAATGGGCATCTGCTATTCAATTTTGCTATGTTAAGATTTTCAAAATGATTTTCATACTTCTAGTGGTAATAATATTCTTTTCATCAAACAGAAAACATACCTAGGCAAATATTAACATTCAACCAATTAGTAACAGTTGATAATTTTATAAAATCTGCAAGATATGCCTCAGAGATTATATATATACCAGCACTTTTTCACCAATGAAGAGTCCCAAGAGATGACATAATTTATCCATTACCACATACTCAAATGAGGTGAAAAAGTCCCACCTGGAATGAACACCTTCTTTTTCTTAGGCCTCTATTCTTTCAGTAATAAAACACCTTCTCTTGGAGATTTCCAAATACTACAATAAGAAGTCATTAGTTGCTGGAATCAAACATTTCTTTAAACCTAAAAGTCATTTTAAAACCTTGATGAAGGGGTGCTTAGGTGGCTCAGTTGGCTAAGTGTCAGGCTCTTGATTTTGACTCAGGTCATGATCTCAGGGTCATGAGATTGGGCCCCTGTGGCGCTCCATGCTCAGTGGGGAGTCTGCTTGAGATTTTCTCTCTCCCTCTCCCTCTGCCCCATGCCCTGAGTGCTCTCTCTCTCTGTAAAAAATAAATAAATCTTAAAAAAACCTTGATGAAAGCATAAATTGATTTATAAGAAATAGATTTCTTATAGATGAACTTTAGATCAATCTAAGTTAACTACTTAAAGTGGCTTAACATTGAATTTATTGAAAGCTTGCATCAAATTTCCCCAGGTATAGTTCCATTAATTTCCATTTCTTAAGGAAGATATTTTTTTCAGTATATCTCTGCTTTGGATCTAGAGTTCCGGTATTCCATCTATCTAATGGGAGGCAGGGGAGCAAGTCCAAGCCCCAGTTTCCATTTATGGAACAGAGTTCATGAAGTATGGCTTTCATCCATGGAACAGCTTACATAGCACTATGGTGGGGCTGCTCTTTATTGTATTTTGGAGGGTTCTCAAGGTCTCAACAATATTCGGGCCAGTGTGGTTAACCTCTAAACTTCTATTTTCATTACTAGTGTCTTCCTTTTGCCCCCACATTCCATTATTTTTGGCCTTAGTTAAATCTTCTTGACAAATATTACTGTATTCACAGTTTCATATTGAAACCAAAATTCTAGTCCATGCAGCTGCCTTCGCAAGTCTTTATTTGACCCTTCCTGTGACTATCTGACAATTTTCACTGGTAGAATTATGGAACAGTATGGGACCTTATTTCTGTGTGAACCTCCACAATTTTAAACCCAGATGATCATTTCCTATTTCCTTTATACATTTTAATGTAGTAAACTGTATGGCCTCCCATAATCAGGCATTGCTGTGTGTTGTGCTATTTCTAAATATATGATCCTGTATTTCTCCAGTATCCTTTCATTGCTGTTCATTGATTTTTCAACTATTATAGAAAATAAGGCCTATTATAAAAATGAAATTCCTATACAACGTTAAAGACTCAAGGTTTTGTTTATTTTATTTTGTTTTCCAGAACATTCAGCCTCTAAGTCTCTGTCTTATTTGCTGTTTTAGTTCTTGGTGGCTTGTTTGACCCATTATGTCATTCTTGCCTCAATTTAATTTTCCTGGCACCCAAGACCCGAGTTTGAATTTCAGCTACACCATTTCCTAGCTGTGTGATTCTCAGAAGTGTATTTATTTAAACTCCATAATTTCAGGGTTCCTATTAATACAAATAAAACTGATAATAGTACCAGTCCCAATGAATTATCATTAGGGCTAAATGTAAAATTTTACCATAGGATGGTATCTGGTGCAAAGTAAAAGTTTTAAATGTTAGTTATTTTTATTGTTTGTACAATTGGAGGTAATTGTAACAGTGAAGAATGGGCAGCTAAAGAGGAAGGAAGGAGCCAACTCCAATTTTGACTTCTATGACCAATGAAAACCTAATTTTCTGTTCCAAGGGAAAGAGAGGTTCCAAGATTCCTAGTTAGTTGTCTCCCATCACTGTAACAAGAAAAAAAGTTAGTCATTGGAATCAAACAGGTCGGTGCTACTCTGGGTTTAATGCCCATTGACTCCACACTATTATAAGTACCGATTCTACTGTGCTAGCTACATGTTCTTGAAGTAACGAGAAATTAGCACAGAAAGGCAGCAAAGGGTAATATGCTTTCACTTGCTCTCAGGGTTTTTTAGGAAACTCATGTATTTCACTCATAATTTTCAATAATTAAGCTAAAGAACATTTCTGGCTCTCTAATGTTTTTAAGATTTATTATCTTTTCTGTTCAAAGTGTTTAATTGATATACACAGAGCCTGCTGTGTTGTAACGGTACAAATAACAAAAAATATCTAGGTTATCCTGTTTCTAGCAAAAAAAAAAAAAAAAAATCAAATTGTATACCAAGGGCTTTTTTTGCCTCTATTTGTATTATAACCTCAAATATAATAGGGTGTTTCTATACACTTTCATAGTTTTAAGGTAATATAATGCTTTACCAAAAATTTATATTGTCTAGGAAAGACAATACAAAGGAAATCACAGCTCCACTGTACTATACTTTGTTTTTCACATTTGTGAAACTACACAACATGACACCTCCCACTTGAGATGGCATTGAAATGACAGAGGTCTTCATCATGCTTTGAATTCTAACACAAATAGAGCTATATCTTTTCTTCACTGAAGGATCATTTGAACAGACAGAGAATACAAAAATTTGATATGTCTATATGGTTTCTTAAATTCTTCATAAATAACAAAAGCCTCAGCTAAGAAGACAAAGTGAAAACCAAAGGATTAATAAGCCTAAAACCTAAATCATTCCTCAAGTAAATGAGACATGATACAGCAATGTTAAGGTTTTACTCAAAATAAGAATTAAAAGGGTATCTGAGAAATAGTGCAGAAAGTCAAACTAGAGAGGGGTTAAGCTCCAAAGTGAAAGTACTAATCCTCTTCCTTAAGTCAATTAAGGAAGAGATTACATTAGTTCAGAGAAGAGGTCAGAAATCTAAGAAAAGATAAAAATAAGGATTCAGGTGTGATTCAGTTTAGCACATAACCTGAGAGAATAGAAACTATAGTCTCTCCTGACAGACATTCAGATATCAGAACAAATCACTTATTTGTACCACAGGCCAGAAAAGTTCAGAAGTCATATGCCAAGGTGAGAGTTTGACAGGCTTGTGCAGGTGTGGGAAGCTTTAACTAAGAGTTTGAAATCTCTTTATCGATGAATTAGTAAGTAATGAAAATGGGCAGAAATCCACAATGATTGACGGCTTTACTGTCAGAGTTCGGCTGCAATGGCTGCCGGCATCAGCAGGCGGTCGAAATAAAGAACACACCGTATATTTCTTTAAAGTTTCCCAGGTTCTGAGGATTTTCAGATACACTGAGATTCTAAAGGATTCTAAAGCAGGTGTGGCAGGTATTACAATTTTACCTTTACAGAGAATGAGCTGAACCTTAGAGAGGGAGTTTCCTAGGCTAACAGTCATAACCAGAACTCTGACTCAAGTTTTGGTTATTGTTTTGTTTTGACTAAAAGTCTTACGCTCTTTTCAATATCCTATGCAGGAAGAGAAGGGGGAAGGGTATATAAATATATATGTTTTATATACACAATTTCTAGGAATATCACATTTGTGATTCAGTTTAATCCTCGCTAACACCCCAATATTAATCAATAATAAAGAACTACCATTTATTATGAGCTTATTATGTTATCACATATCATATACATCTATTATCCTTAAGTGCCTCCAATAGCACAGCAAGGTAGTATTAGTATTTCTGTTATAAAAGTCAAGAAAAATGATTCTCAAGAAAGATTAGATGATTAGCTCATCTTTCCAAAACACGCATCTTCTCATATCACCTGACACCTTTTGTTGAACTTCCCAATGGATCCCTGCTGGTGTTAAGATAATGATTTGCTGTGTAAAGTCTTGAATTTCTTACTTTTCCAACTTGATTATCAACCCATGGTCATCCTTGCCATCATTTCTGCCCCTTGTCTTTGCACACAACTCCAGCCTCATTCATCCAGTTAATTCATTTCCTCAGAGAAGCCTTCCTGACTAAGCCAGCCCTTATCACTTTCTCTTATTGTTTACTGTCATACGATCTCTCTTTTATAACACATATAATAGTTATAATTTTATATTTCTGTGTAAAATTATTGGAGTATTGTTTCTCTCCACCTCAAACTATAAATTGGATGAGCACTAGAACTCTGTCTTTGTTTTCTTATCATTATATCCCCAGTTCCTAGTATAGTGCTGGCCACAAAAGTCTTTTAGAAATATTACTTATTCCTTTATCCAACAAACATTTATAGAATAGTACAATCTAATTTACCATAATAAAATGATAGAATACACCAGTGGAAAACAAACCATATATTGGTTAGATCTGCTCTTTCATAAAGTTTAACTGTCATTCTTGATGCATATCTTCTTAGTTATTTGACTTTGTCTTATATAGGTGAGGAATTTTTCAACATACTGGTAGAAGAGTTTTTCTAAGTCTTCTTGGATGCCTTTAGTTGCCTTCATCTTTCAAATATTAATCCAAATAAGCATTATTTATAGAGATGATCATGATGATGATCATGATGATTCATTGCTTTCAGCCAACCTAAAGAAATTATTCACTTCTATATCTATAATAACTTGGTTTTACTACAATATTTCTATTTATAGTATAGCCCTTAAACATGAATCTCCTTAGCTAGTAAATTCAGATTCTCCATTGCAGAACCCATGTCTAATTCATGTTTCTGACCCCCATAGCCTTAGAAGAGTGACATGCACATAGTCAGGGCTCAAGAAATTCAGGTTAATAGAAAGCCAGTGATGGCACAGTCATCATGGTGAGAAGGGTTGGTGTTACTTGTTTCTGTTTCCCAACAGAATTTCAAATTTTGTGATGTGTACATTCCAACACCAACTCTCCCAACACCAACCGGATGTCCTACACTTCAGTTCAATTCTGATACTAATACCCAGAGTTAGCATCAGACTCCACAGGTCTAAGAACTTAATCCCACAAGACTGCCCTCACTTCAGATGCCAAGGATCACCTCTACTTCCTGACTGGCTATAAATCTTGGTGTTTCCATGAATGCCTGTCAGGTCTGATAATTCACTAAGTCAACTAAAAGAACTCTGGAAAGCCCTCTATCTATGATTACAATTTCATTACAGAGGATACAACTCAGGAACAACCAAGTGGAAGACATGTTTAGGGCAGAATTGTGTGGGTCAGGTGCAGAGCTTCCACACCCTCTCTAGGCATTCACTTTCCCGGTACATCTATGTATTTTCCATTCCAAAAGCTCCTGGAGCCTCATTGTTTCAGGAGTTTTATATGAACTTTCAGTACATATAATGATTGAGTAAACTATTGATCACATGATTGAACTCAATCTGTAATCCCTCTCTCGTCCCCAAAGGCCTATCAGAAGGTGGGGCTAAAAGTTCCAACTTTTTAATCAAGTGGTTGACTTGTTATGAGTAACAGAAGAACTCCTATCACACAGGAAATTCTGAGGCAGTTAGGAACTCTGTGCCAGGAGCAGGGACAAAGACAAAACACATATGCTATATGCAGGAATTGGGAGGGAAAGGTGGTTGGAAACCATAGCCCTACTACCAACCTTGCTGCTCATATCTCATGTTGAGGAGTTCTGACAAAAATTGAATACATTATCCTCCAAATTTGCCAAAGATTTAAGAATGTGAGTTCAATAAAATGATCTTTATTTCAAATTATTTTTTAATAAACTGTAAAATGTCTCCAAAACAACATAAAAATAAAAATATTCAGGTTCTGATTTCAGAATCAAAAATCAAAAATAATAGGTCACCAATTTCAAAATATTCTCACTAATAAATCTATATATATATCACAGATTCTCAAAACTACTCATGCTTGGGCAGACCACCTTCTGAAAATATGATGGGGGCATCATACTTACTCTCCTTTTCTCACTAGAAAAAGGAGTGCAAAATGTCTGTTTCCCTTTGAGCCACACAGAAATATCCAATTTATTAATAGGATAGTTTAATTTGTCACATTTTAGATTATATTATGAGATTATATTTCCATTTCAAATCCTTAAATCTGATTTAGTTAACACTGAGAAAAAAAGGAATATAAAAAGTTATGTACATCAAGTTGACACCTTTATCCCAATTTCATCAGGCTCTTAACTTCCATTCCAAAGAAAAACTAGAAGTTTCTATATGTGTAAATAATTGTTTACTTTACAATAAGACTCATGCCTTCCGTTTAACCAGTAAGATATATAAGAAGAGTCACTTTGAATGATACTCATATATTCACCTATTTAGCAGGTGGTGAATTCCCAATTTCAGGTAGATTCACACTCTAATTTTTTTTAAGATTTTTTTTTAAATTTGTCAGAGAGAGGGAGAGAGAGAGAGAACACGAGCAGGAGGAGGGGCAGGCAGAGGGAAAAGCAGGCTCCCCACTGAGCAAGGAGCCTGATGTGGGATTTGATCCCAGGACCCTGGGATCATGACCTGAGCTGAAGGCAGATGCTTAACCAACTGAGCCACCCAGGCACCCCACACACTCTAACTTTTGAGTAAATAAGAACTGGGGATATTTGTCTTTAACAAGGATCCCAAGTGATGAATGAGTCATAAACTGTATATTTCTTCAGTGAATAAAATGAGTTAGAATGAATTATAATTAGAATTCTAATTGAATTAGAATGAAACCCTTGGTTTATCTATATTAGTTAAATATAGTATCTCTATTTACTTCAGGGGCTTACTGGAAAATGCAAATTTCAAATAACTTCAGAGACCCCCTGAACTGGGCTCTAAGGAATGGGGTCTGGAATCAGCTTTTTTAGGAAGGTCCCAATGTTATTCTAATTGACACTGAAGTTTGAGACCTCCTTCACTGGCGATTCCTTCCAGCCTTATGATTTTATGATTCTGGTTTGTGACTAATCAGCCTAAATTTTAGTTGGTAGACCACACAACTCCCTGCCAAACTTCCTCCACCAAATATAGCAAGAGTTGACAGATGCCCAAGCGGCAGTGGTCTTTGTGTGTGCCCATCCTAAAAGCAGCTGGGCCTTGCGGCCTTAGCCTCAGCTGTCTGGAACTAGGCAGCAGGTGCTGAGAGGGTCAGCTGTTCTCACAAGGCAAGCCTGGCAGCTCTGCTTGCCTGGGTCTCGAATTCTCCCTTGGGTGGCCTTCCTTTTGTGGGTGGTCCAGCTCAACTCTAATTCTAGTGAGTTTGTATTCTAAGGCTGAAATACCCGGGACAGAGCCTACAGAGAGCACATATGTGTTTTTTGTTTATAAATATGTATTCACACATGGGATTGAATGATCACTTAAAAGTCCCTTCCAGCCTTAAATTCTATGTGTGTGTGTGTGTTTATGTATAATTATCATGCAAAATGTCCTCATACCTGGTTTTTAATTGGAGATGAAGATGGGCATGGACCAACGGTCTCTACTCTTTCTCAATCCTCTTCAATTTTCAAAATTAAATCTGTTTTAAGAACAGCACTAAAAAAGCAAAACTTAAATACCACCGAAATACTTACTACCAGTCTAAACTGTATCTAAGCAATCTCAGAGAAAAGGAAATTTTGTGACAATATACTGTCCATGTGCAAAGGACATAAAAATTCATTAAAATGTAGAGGGATAAAGAAAATGCATCCTTTTGCAAGAATGTAAGTAAATATCATGGCTTTAAATTACTGTTCTCACATTTCTTCCTTTTAAATATAAGTAGCAAAATGATATATATTATAACAATAAAATGGTATATTAAGTTTATAAAATTACCACAAAATTAAGTTTTAACAAAGTTATATTTTTAGTACATTATGTTTATATATTCTTTACATTTATATTATTTTCATAGTTTGTATCTTCTTGTAGTAATAAACATGAGTAACTCCACAATTTGATATTGTCAGATAAACTTTTGCTGAGATTTCTCACCATTTCAAAATGAATTGATGACTTGTGATTTTATAGAATGAATCAGATTTTAAGGTTTCTGAGTAAAGTATATAATTTTTTAATACTCTGAGTCAATACAGTTCTAGTCTGCTTCACCTACGTGCTAAAAACATGATTGAATAAGGTTGAAAAACCTTTTCTTGTAAAATACTTGGTTATTTTTCCTTTTAAACTTCCTATGCTAAATGGCATTTAAAAATATTATTACAGGGGCACCTGGGTAGCTCAGATAGTTAAGCGTCTGCCTTCGGTTCAGGTCATGGTACCAGGGTCCTGGGATCGAGCCCCGCATCTGGCTCCTGGCTCAGTGGGGAGCCTGCTTCTCCCTCTCCTTCTGCCTCTGCCTCTCCCCCTGTTCATACTCTCTCTCTCTGTATATCTGTGTCTCAAATGAATAAATAAAATCTTAAAAAAAAAATATTATTACAAATCTTTCAAGAAACAGTAACTTTGTAAACAACAATTTCTAGGAGTACATGAAATATTAAAATACTTCATGATTCTTTTGGAGGAAAATACTAGATCTATACACTAGCCGTACCAACAAAAATATTTGGAACAAAAGACCCCACATTGCAGTAGAATGAGCAATGCTTTACCTGGAAGAGGAAAAATTGTACTTTACATAATTACTGTCAAAAGGAAATGAGGTTTTATATATACATTTATATATGTATATAAATTATACAGTTATTCAAATTGCTAATAAATGTCATTATTTTAACCAAATAGCTTCCTTCAAATGTCTGTAAAGCAATTAGCATAGCTGGAAGAGGCATACGCAGATGGCCTGTAAATGTAAGTTATAAAATGAAGAGGAAATTTGATGGCTGGTTATTTAATTTGATCAATAAGACATGCAAAGTGATGGGAATAAATTGATGTGTAACCCTGAATTGCGCATGGTGTCTACATTGATCCACTTAAGCAGCAAGCCCATGAACTTTACTCCATTTTGTGGGAATTAGGACAGAACTCTTACTCGGCAAAATGTGGCAAAAGCAGCAGTGATTTCCAAGGCCTCCTATTGGATGTTCTAGTTCTTACCTTTCTTTCTGTTCAGAGCAAGCTTTCTAAATCCCTAAAGGTTCTCAGTTCCTTTATATTCTCCCTTTCTACTCCATAAATGTGTTCTTGTTCTGCAGAAGCTATCTCAAATGTAGCCACCAAAATGTAAACATAAATGAATATATAAATGAATATATTTTTTATTGTGGTACAAAACCTATGACATATGAGATCTGTCTTAACAATTTGATTAAGTATAAGCACAATTTGTACAGCAGATCTCTAGAAATTTTCCTATCTTGTGTGACTGAAAAACCGTAACCCAATGAACAGTAATTCTCCCATTTTCCCCTCTCTCAAACCTCTGGCAACCACTATTCTGCCTTATGTTTTTAGAAGTTTGACTATTTTAGATACCTCATATAAGTGGAATCATGCTGTACTTATCCTTCTGTGACAGTCTTATTTCACTTAGCATAATGTCCTCAAATTTCTTCCATGTTGTACAATATGACAGAATTTCCTTCTTTTATGGCTGAATAATATTCCATTATATGTATACATCTACAATGTATATACCACATTTTCTTTATCCATTCTTCCATTGAAAGATGATTTGTCTTTATCCGTTCACCTGTTGAAGTGGTCACCCCCTACGTTCTTATTGTCAGTTGTCTGCAGGTATCCAAACTATTCAGGTTCTGTCAGCACACTGACTGAGTCCAGACAGAAACCATTTTCTTGGGCAGTCCTCTGAAAAGCTGGAATGTTGGAAGCATGCTCCACTCTTCACTTTCACCCTGAGGGAGATGTGGGCTAGGGTATTCGCTTCTGGTACCGAACTGTGTGGGCTTAGGAAAGGGACTGATGTAGGTACAATGAAATTGCTTTTGCTATCCTTTTCAATGAAGCTGTTCCTAGCTTTCTGCTCACCTACAGTACCCTGGACTTCTTAACCAGATTCTCTAATCCTTATAAAGGTATTTTGGTCCATATAACATTGTTAAACCAGCATTTCTATTGGGGGGAATAAAGGTTGGGACTTCCTATTCTGCCATCTTGCTGATGTCACTACTCCAAAATGAATGTTTAGAGCGTTATCCTTATTAAATGTGTTAAAACAATTAACTTTTTGGTAATCTTAAGCATGAAAGTCTGAATAAAAGCACCGACTGTAAGATTTCATTCAACAAATGAGGAAATGGGGACTTTAGGAGAATTTGCTGGGGAGAAGCCACCATGGACATCTCTATATGAACTCTTAATGATTTTTCTCTGCATAAAGCCAGCCTTAGCGTACCCATAGCTTTTGTGATGCATTTTATAAAATCCTACCACTCTAAGATTAATTAAGGACTTAGATTTCTTTTGTGAGAGATCATGCAAAAGAGACTAAGAGCTGAGACGGAGCCAGCAGCCTAGATTCATGTCCCAGTTTTGCTACTTTCTAATCATGTATGTTTAGGCATTCAAGTAAGGCATTAACTACACTGTTCCTCATTTTTATGACACTGATAAAATCCTAATAACTGAACCTCATTCAGCTGCAATGAGTATTAAATACCAATATTTGTAAAGTATTCAGAATATTGCCTAGTACTTGGTGTTATATAGGTATAAGCTATTACTATTATTTATAAAAATAGCTGCCTAAAAAAAATACTGCAACATAAAAATTAAATATGAATCTGTTAAAGATGCCATAAGCAACCTTAAAATAGAAAAATATTTGTAACATAGGTAACAGATAAGTTATATAATATATAGTATACTAATACACAATAATTAACTAGTAAATTCTAATAGCTTTACAAATTGAAACAAAAACTTTTGTTTTTGTTTTGAAATTAAATTTTATTATGATATTGGCAAAAACAAAAATGATTAATGATACCCACCATTAGCAAGAGATCAGATGTTCTTAAATAGTGAATATAAATGAAATCACCAGGACATTTTAGAGAAAATTTATTAAAACACAAAAGTATTCATCAAAACATAAAATATCCATATGTATTAAATGAGAAATCCCAATTCTAGAAATCCCTGCAGAAATCCTTAAAGTATCCTTTAAGTTTGTAAAACATATGTTTATTCATAGTCATTGCAACATGCTTTTAATAGGTAACATTTGGAAATAAACTGACATTTGGTTATCAATTGAAGTTAATAAATTATGCTCTAGTTATACTATGGATATTAAGCAGCTGTTTTATATATCATCCATCACACTCCTTAAATGCATAAGAGAAAATTTACCAATGTGTATCAAACTATTAACTCTGGTTACCCTGGTTACTACTGGGGAGTGGAAATATTTTAAAGATTATGACACATTTTATGTTACACTCTAATTTTATACCAGATACATTTAATTTTAAAAAAGCATATTCCAAAGCAAAGTGAATTATTTTGTATTAGAAATCAATCAGTAGCAAGGTATAAAAGAGTATATGCAGTAACATTCCAAAGGAAGAATAATATTAGTACAAAACTCATCAAACATTGGTATTTATCACCCTTAGTGGGGTAATAGGTGATTTTTATTTCCTCTTACCTTATACTTTTGTAAAGTTTCCAAATTGACTTGTATTATATTTATATTTAGGCAAAAATAACCTAATGTTCTTTTAAAAACTTTAATGTCCTCATACCCCATGATTGAAGACTTTATTGGAATAGAGAACATAGCACTCTGATGTAAGTCTAGAATGAAAATGAAACTTCTTCCCATCATTTTGTCCAACTTACAGAGCCTGCATTTCTGCTATTATATCCTTGTCCTCATTTATCTAATGAACCAAAACCACAAAAGATTGTAGCCAGCAACATAGCAACCTATATGATTTATGGAGCCTGAATATTCCTAACAACATATTGAAATAAATCTATCAATCATCAGGTGGGAGCTATGATTTAGAAAATGTGTTATAGTAAAGTCTCCATAAACATAATAAAATAAAACTTTTGAAAATCATTCATTAAAATTTCTATTAAATAATTTGGTATATAATGTTTCAGCCAAAGTATATGTCTTCTTAAATGACTATAGGACTATTGTTCACTTAAAAATATTAGCCTCTAAAATTACTTAGCTTTTTTTTTTACCTTTCAGTTTTCTTTTAGATTTTCTTTTTCTATTACACTTGGCCAAAAACCTCTGAAATTATGTCAGAATTGTAGCTTTTGGAGGTAAAGTCTCAAATGACCAAATGGATCAAATCAAATTTAATATGATGTGATTTTAAAGAGGCCAAGATACTAAATTTTGAAAATCAATGTTTATTCTGGAAATATTAACTAAATATTTTGAAAAAATTACCAAGGAAGCAAATTTTTTCCTCTTGTACAGCTTTGTTACATTTGGCAGTCATTTCTAAAATCATTTTCTATAACCATATTCAATTTAATGAATATCCAAGAATTGTACCATAGTGACATGGTGGGAATAGTACTGCTTATTAAAATTAACAAGTCATAAATGGGCTACTCTCAATTATCCATATAGCATGAAATTTGAAATTCAGAAAGAAATAGAAGCCTCACTTTCAACAATAGTTTGGAGCCTATAAAATTTTTCCTAAGCTTAAAACAAGCAGTCCAATTTACTGATTAAAGTTTTATCTCATTTTCCTGGGGTCCATACATGAAGGGAAAAAAAGAGACAGAAGAAAACTATATAATCCATAGTTTAAAAAGAGAAAATTGTTGGCACCACAGTCTCACTCTCAAGAACTCCCAATAAAGTCAGCAATGAAGAAAAATCTCTATGAAAATAAATTGCACAAAGTGAGACTGTCTATGTTCTTGACATCAAAGGTATTAATTATTGTGAGAGTCCAAATTCCGTTACCAAAAAAGAAAAATGAATCTGTTCTGCCTGGAAGACAGGGAATGCCATAGCTTAGAGTCTGAGGCAATAATGATCTAGCTGTCATGAATACAAGGTATATCAGAAGAGGTGAAGCCTTTCCCCCCCAAAAAAATTGACCCCCTTTCCCACACCAATCTATGCCTTGAAAAGAAAATGAATAAAATTAAGTGGAGTCACCTTTTCCTTTTGAGTCGAGAGAGAAAATGAGTGTGATATAGAGACAGAGAGAGAATTCAAACGTAAAGCATAGATAATTTCCTAAACCTCTAGTAATTTTAAAATAAAGTTATTTATAGTATTCTGCCCTACAGCAATTTTTTCTCAAATTTATGCATAAGAATCATTTGATTACCCTAGTAAAATACAGATTCTCATACTGATCCCAGGTGATGCTAATGTTACTGGTCCATGGAACACACTTTGAAAAGCAATGCCTATCATATACTTGACAATTATAAAGAAATGGATTGTTTTGTATATATATTTTGGCTATATTGCTGCTATAAACATTGGGGTGCATGTGCCCCTTCAAACCACTATTTTTGTATCCTTTGGATAAATACCTAGTAGTGCAATGGAATATTACTCAGCTATCAAAAAGAATGAAATCTTGCCATTTGCAATGACATGGATGGAATTAGAAGGTATTATGCTAAGTGAAGTAAGCCAGCCAGAGAAAGACAAATACCATATGATTTTACTCACATATGGAATTTAAGAAACAAAACAGGGGAATATAAGGGAAAGGAAGAAAAATAAAAGAAGACAAAAACAAGGAGGCAAACCATAAGAGAATCTTAACTATAGGGAACAAACAGGGTTGCCGGAGGGGAGGTGGGTGGGGGGATGGGGTAACTGGGTGATGGGCATTAAGGAGGGCACTTGATAAAATGAGCACTGGATGTCATATACAACTGATGAATCACTAAATACTACCTCTGAAACTAATAATACACTATATTTTAACTAAATTGAACTTAAATAATTTTTTTTAAAAAAAGGAATGGATTGTCTTCTGAAAAAGAAATAAAAACAATCCCATTTACAATAGCATCAAAAACAATAAAATGCTTAGGGATAAATTTAACCAATGAGGAGCAAGATCTGTACACTGATGAAAGAAAATGAAAGGTATTCTCTGTTGAGGGATCAGGATAATTAATATTTTTTAAATGTTCGTACTACCCAAAGTCATCTATATAGTCCAGCCAATCCATAACAGAATACCAATTGCATTTTTCCAGAAATAGAAAAAAAATTTATGAAAATTTGTATAGAACCACAAAAGACACTGAATAGCCAAACTAATCCTGAAAAAGAAGAGTAAACGTAGAGGCACTCCCTGATTTCAAACTACCTTACAAAGCTATCGTAATCAAAATGGTATGGTACTGTCATAAAAATAGGCATATAGGCCAACAGAACAGAATCGAAAGTGCAGAAATAAACCCTTGCATTTGCAGTAAACTATTTGACAGGGGAGCCCAGAATATTCAATGGGGAACAGATGGTCTTAATAAATGTTGGGAAAACTTGATAATCACATGCAGAATGAAATTGGACCCCTCTTTAACACCACTCACAAAAATTAACTCAAAATAGATTAAAGACTTAAACATCCTAGAAGAAAACACAGGAAAAAGCTCATTGACATTGGTCTTGGCAATGCTTTTTTGGGTACACCAAAAACACAAGCAACAAAAGCAGAAATAAACAAGTGGGAATATATCAAACTTAAAAAAGGCTCTGCAGAGAAAAAGAAATAATCAACAAAATGAAAAAGCAAACTGAAATGGGAGAAAATATTTGCAAACCACATATCTGGTAGGGGTTAATATCCAAAATATATAAGGAGCTCATATAGCTCAATAGCAATATATATATGAAATGAAATGAAATTAATATGTATATGAAATGAAATTCAGGGGACCTGAATAGACATTTTTCCAAAGAATACATACAAACTACCAATAGGTACCTGAAAAGATGTTGAACATTACTAAACATCAGAAAATGCAAATGCAAAAAACCACAACCAGGTGAGATATCACCTCACACCTGTTAGAATGGCTATTATAAAAAAGACAAGAAATGGTTGGTTGACAATGATGTGGAAAAAAGAAACCCTTGTATATTGTGGGCGAGAATGTAAATCAGTATAGCCACTGTGGAAAACGGCATGGAGCTTCCTAAAAAAAGATAAAAAATATGACTACCATGAGATCCAGCAATCCCATTTCTGGGTATATACCCAAAGGAAATGAAATCAGAATCTTGAAGGGATATCTGCACTCTTATGTTCATTGTGGCATTATTCAGTTATTCACAATAGCCAAGATATGGAAATAATTAAAGTGTCTGTCAATGACTGAATGGATAAAGATGTGAGATATACATATATATATATATGATATATATCTCATATACACATATATAAATATATATATCTCATATAAACCTATATACATATATAATATGTGATTATACATATATTATACATATATGTATATGTGTGTGTGTATATATATATGTGTCTTCATGATAGCATAAAAGGGCCAATATACTTGAGGTGAGACAACCTAACTAAAATTCTGAACTTACTCAATGAATTCTTCACTGGTGTAGATTCCCTCTTCTTGGAAATGAGAACAATAAAATCATCCAAAATCTTTAAAGGCAGTCTGCAGAATCTGTAGACTAGACAATGTGAGGGTTCCTAATGTGTTAAAAAAATAAAGAAGGATGTACTACCCAATGTAGACCCAAGAAATTAATTTATATTTTGTTCAAAACATTTTTTCAAAGCACAGCAATAATGATTCAGTGAACTGTCTTGCAAAACTTTAGAAACAGCGCCAGCTTATCCATTTGCTAATCTTACGGGAAAAAAAAAACAACTTTAAAAATTCAGTGAAATGTTACAGTTTCAGAAAAGAAGCTTATTAATTAAATATCTGGTCAACTATTAAAATATATCATCATAAAGCATAATTATCAAAGTATTAGATACTGTTTGTTTCACATAAACTCAAATTTCTATCCTGTTTTTTTTGTGTGTTTTTTTTTTTTTAAAGATTTTATTTATTTATTTGACAGAGAGAGACCCAGGGAGAGAGGGAACACAAGCAGGGGGAGGGGGAGAGGGAGAAGCAGGCTTCCCGCAGAGCAGGGAGCCCGATGCCGGGCTCGATCCCAGGACCCTGGGATCATGACCTGAGCCGAAGGCAGATGCTTAACACTGAGCCACCCAGGCGCCCCTAAGTTTTTATTTAAGCTCTGGTGAGTTAATATATAGTGTAATATTGCTTTAGAGTAGAGTAGAATTTAGTAGAGTAGAGTAGAATTTAGTGATTCATCACTTACTTTATGAACTAATGTTTAAAGTCCAGTGGACTGGGGGATTTTTAGATTGTGGAATAAAAAATTATTATATTTTCTTCTAAAAATTCTGTCACAGAGTATTAAAAGTTTTTTATGATATACTTTTTGTAATTGATTTGAATATGATTTGAAAATGGAGTTATCTTCTTAATCAGGAAGAATAATACAATATTCTGGCATGGATGGCAGAAACAGACATTTCTATTTGAAAGGATTTGATTATTCAGTATAATTGCTTTTAAAACATGTTATAACTTTCCACGTTAGTCAAATAGCAACAATAGTGGGAAAAAAAGAAATTAAACACAAATCATTAATGAAAGAAATTTGAACTATTAGGAATTAATTCTAATCAGATATTCTTACTTTAATTCTGTTTAAAATAGGTTTTATTTAACCCCTACTATATATATCTTCTACAAAGTAAAGCAACAAGCACTCAAACTTCATTTTTTTATTTACATATTTTTCATTTATATATTTATACCCCTTATAATTCTCAAAAATATTTTGATGTTGCTACATACAAAGATGCATATACACGCAAACACACAGTATAAATTCTGAAAAAGAAATAGAGGAGATAATAAATACACCAAAAATCTAGGCTAATGTCATAGCGTAGACTGAAGAATAAGTATGAACTTTTTGAAGTAATTTATAGGGGAGGATTTAAACTATGAACATTGAATAGTCTTCAATAACACTTTTACATAATACAGAGACATAACTAAGACTAAAGTAGGAGGTTTAACATAGAAACTTGTTAAGAGTTAAGAAGATAGGGAGAAACAAATTTTGTTGTTGAAACAAAATACAGATACTCTTATTTTGCTAAGTAGAGGACTATTCATATGCTTTGGCTCTCAAAATTTTAAAAGTTAAGGCACTTGATCTGTTTTCTAGTAGGCATTTATATGAAAGCTAATGGTACAACCCTGAAAATGAAATTTCATGACCTGACTTAAAAATGACTTCACTTAGAGGACAAATCTTTGTGTATCAACAATAATTCAGAGCACAGAGGCAGAAATAAGGCAGTTAAGTGCCTGCAAGACCCCCAAACTCCTTTGCATCAAAGTCTTTAGATCAACATTCAGTTGAGTCACCTACCCTCTTCCCTACCTCCACTAGAAATAACCAGTGATTCAGTGCTTAGCACATGGAAGAGATTATTTTATCCTGGAAAATATTAAGACCATGTTGTTTTTATCAACTTCCTTGATCATAAAATCATGGCTAAGCAGCTAAAGAAAGTGTAGTTTAGAGTAGCACTACCTCAAGGAGGCTCCACCAAGAAGAGTTAATTGAGACAGGTATTCTCAGATAATTGAATGAATTGGCTTTCCAAATTGGCTTATTTAGTGCCATTGGTTTGGATATTTGAGAACATCTGCCACAAACTGATGTTGGTGTTAGCATAAGTAATATTAAACTGTTCCTTCTGGATATATTTGAGCAACAGTATCTTTTGCTTTGTGAAGCTATTTCTGACTGCCAATAGTAAAATTATGTCATAGAAAAGGGTACTTGTTTCCTATTGGTTCTGGCAGGAGGGTATACTTTAAATTCATGAAAATGTGGCATTAAATTACTTAAATACAAGTTGAAAAATTAAGTAAAAGGTAGAGAACCCTACATAGTTTTTATACCACTTGGGCATGAAATTTAATCATGAAAATATTTCTGCTTAATCTGATTCTCACTGGTGTTTTAATCCAAAACAATGGCATCATGGATTAAGTTCAGAAAACTTGGAAAATGAAATAAAAGAAAGGAAGGAAGAAAAACAGTAAGGAGATTGATAATTAAAAGCTCCTTGAGGGCAGAACATTTTGGTTCACTCCTTTGGAGACGCTGAGTGCAGACTATATGATTACTGAGTGTATCTTTTAAGGCTTTGCTTATAAATCAAAATTACTTCAAATTAAATATATATTTATTTTTGTGCTGTTTGATTCCTTCTTTCCACTTTACATTAAATTATATCCTTCCCACTCATAATTAATAATAACATAAAGTGGTGAGTCAGAATTGTACTGTTACACTTACAGTAATGTCAAAATTTTACTTCACAAAATGCTATATGAATGTTTCTGCCCTTTTTGATTAAATTTAAATGTAATTATGTTTTTCTAGCAAAACCCAGCAACTAGTTTGATTCTAGTCTCTTGCCAAGCCTGAGATATCAAATGACTTTTATCTTGGCAATCAAAATGTATGCAAATATCATCAAGAATGCCTATGTAGTAAACTTGCATCTGTGTCTATCAAAAGTCTGCCTTGCAGTGGTCTGGGATTTTGTTTGTTTGTTTACTGTTATTGTCCTCCTTTAAATAAACATATTATCAATAAGTATATTTGCAGATAATGTAAGTTTAACTTTTCTTCTTCCTGGTGGGCCAGATTAATTAACACATGCTCACGGAAATAATTACATGTTTTCTAAATTAGGCTTCTTATGCATTCAAAGCTTTTGAGGTATTTTTTTTAATACCATTAAGCATTTAGCAACATTTATGTCTAAAAAAAAGCTTCTAGTCATTGAAGCAGATTCTAACCTTTATATTTAATTTTTCTCTCTTCGTGGATATTACAGCAAAACCTATTTACATCTTCATAAATATTTTGAAAGTTTTTCTATATTTTAAGTACAATGAACAATTTCCTTTTCCAAACTCATCAGTAGAGTATACTAACTAATGTGCAGAACAGAAGCCAACTATTCTTTTATATGCATATCTAAGCAAAAATGTTTTCCTATATTTTTTATATTGAATATTTCCAAAACTAAAAATATTTTAAGTGTTATTTTTTAATGTGTAAATGCCTTCAAGTCAATTAATATAAAAGCCAATTCATATGGAGAAAATGGATCTTAACATAAAAGAATATTAAATACGTTCTTCGTGTTATGAACTACGTATTAGAGTATTTCATTGTCTTCCAAGAGTGAAAAGTGGATCTTCTTTGATACAGGAAAATATTATCTACATTTACAGTACAATCTTTGTATTTAAAAAGTTAACATTTGTATTTTCAACCTTTTTAGTTAAACCTAAAGAATCAGTCATGTCATAAATTGTAATTTTGCTAAAGCATTGACTAAAGCATCGACTTGATTTTCCAGCAGTTGTAGGTTATTGGGATGGAACAAATCACTGAGCCAGTAGTGAACCTAGTAGGCTAAGATCGACAACCGTAACTGTTATTTTGTTCAAACTTCCATTGTTGTTTAAAAATAAACTCCAAAAGATAGCCAAGTGTTATTTTTTATCAAAGAGAGTATGAAAAGATCCAAAATAGTTATCTTGTTTGTACTTTAAAAATAGGCATTTTAAATAAGATACAGCAATATTTCTTTTTTAAAAAAGATTTTATTCATTTATTTGAGGGGGCGAGAGGAGCAGAGGGAGAGGGAGAAGCAGACTCCACACTGAGCACAGAGCCCGATGTGGGGCTCGATCTCACGACCCCGAGATCATGACCTGAGCCAAAATTGAGAGTCTGACACTTAACTGACTGAGCCACCCAGGCACCCCAGCAATGTATCTTTTAAAGATTATTAACACCTTATTTTTGTTTAAAGGAGAATTATTTAGTAAAGTAATTATTTTTGATGGGGAGGTTGCAAAGATTGAAATGTACTTGCAACAATCTAGTAATAGCTTATGACTTTAACTCATTTTATTTTTACTCCTATTCTTTTTTGTGTTGGAGTGTTTAAGTTCCTATTAAAATATAAATTTCTTGATAAATATTTTTTTGGATGGCATTTAGCTGGTCTTAATCAAGTCTTGAGGCAGCTATAAAAACTGCCAAATACATAAGTCATTTTTAAAGGAAAGTTAGCTGATTAAAATATTTACAATATACCTCCTATAAATATCATGTGAGCAATCCCAAAATAGAACCAAATTGAAACCAAAAATTATGTGTCTATCTGGTTGTTCATTCTATGAAAATAGAAATATCCTTGTGATGTAGAAATTATTATGACATCTAGGCATCTCAAAAACCACATTAAACAAGAAGAGTACATTATGGGAATATGATCTTTGTCCTGGCTTTCTTTCCCTCACAGCATAATTGTCTGAAACTTTTTCATGGTGGCTTACCTAAATGTCTACTGATTTGTTGGGGGACAAACTGTATGCAGCAAGAACTAAGCCACAGCACTTTACTGAGTCTACAGGTAAATTTTTATGTCCTTGGGTATGAGGAGATAATTTTAGCCCTGATTCTGCATCCTCTTTCTGTCCCCTCCAACAAATATACACCCTGGTCAAACTACTATGTTATGTATATTCATTTTTGCATCACCACATGGGCTATAACCACAAGATATTGAAATGCACTGTACCCAAAGTCAGCCTGGTTTTAATCATGTGGTGGGAGACACAGTGTAAGAGGCAATGAACATTGGCATTCTAGTCAGTTACAGGATCTTAGCTATAATCACAATAATAGGGTTCGTATCATTGTTTTGACCTCCCAAGGAATAAAACTGTTCATATTTCACATACTTTTGTACCAAATCTGTAGAATTTAAAAAATCTTGAATAGAGAAAAAAGAGCTTTTTCTGAGTAATTTATGTCTGCTATACTATAAGATATCTTTTCTACTCTCTCTTTTGATATTTCAGTCTTAGGATACCAAATAAGAAAGCAGTAAAATTTCTGCCAAATGCTGATGATTTTCTTTTCCGTAAGAATTTATTTCTTATAATACCCATATGATTTAATGCTTTTTTTGACTTTTCATACAGTGTTTATATGTTTCACAAAAAAATCACTTTGAAACACAGACACATTTGAAGTTAATCAACCCACCAAAATAATGATGTCACAGAATAAACGTATTACATGTCTACCTTGTAACATTCAGAGTACATGCTCTAGAACTGTAGTCTCTTATACCTACCTACGGAAATCCCAGGGAAAATGATTATTCTTGCATCAGTGGGTCTTAAAATGTGGTCGTAGGACTCCTAATAGTCCATAACATTTTCCCCAGGTGATCCACAAGCTGGTTTCTTGAGGGCTTAGTTTTATTATATGACAATGTCCAAATGCCTTACTCTGTTATGAACCAACAACTGTGATGTTTAATTAAAAGCAAACATCATATCATCATACTGAAATAGCAATAGTCTTACTAATGCTGATGTTTACTTGAGTCGTGCTCTCAGTGGGAATGAGTAAGATACTGGGTGTGTCATATATTATTTCTTCCTAAAGTCAACGTTTGACCTGAAAAATGTAGAATAATTTTAGTTCAAATGCTGACAAATTACTGCATTTGTTCATGTTTTTTCACTGAATGGCTGTTCTGTTTTTACAGCAGTCACCTTTAGTCAATAGCAGTTCTCCTGATCTGAGCCTTTTTGAAACGATTTGTACAGCCAGGGTCAAAAATCTTTTGATTTGGGGCACCTGGGTGGCTCAGTCGTTAAGCGTCTGCCTTCAGCTCAGGTCATGATCCCAGGGTCCTGGGATCGAGCCCCGCATCGGGCTCCCTGCTCCGCGGGAAGCCTGCTTCTCCCTCCCCCACTCCCCGTGCTTTTGTTCCCTCTCTGGCTGTCTTTCTCTCTGTCAGATAAATAAAACCTTTAAAAAAAAAAAAAATCTTTTGATTTGATGCTTGTTATTCTGGGATATACTTGAGTAAAATTAATAATAATTTTAAAATTCTTGATTATTTGCCTCTCCAGTTTTGTTTCAATCAATATGTACCCCGAAATGCAAAGCAAAATGGAAATAATATAGATTTCAAGTCCCATAACTTGGGTTCAAGTCGTTTTTTACATTTATTAACTGTGCAAATCTCAGTACATTCACGAACCTTGCACAGCCTTCATTTCCACATTTAAAAATACCTATCATTCAGTGTTCACATGAAAATTAGTAAGATGGCATGTATATAGCACAATACCAAGTATATGGTAAGCATATAAAGTCATTCATTCTCTCTCCCTCCTCCACCTCACAGAAGGTGAATTGATATAGCCACCATAAAGGGCAGTATGATGATAATGCATATTAAAACTGGAAATGTGTGAACCTTATGCCCTTGGATGTTATGACCATCAATTCTACTTATATTTGTCTCCCTTAAAAAGAGCTGTTCACATGCACCAAGAGACATCATTGCAGAGTTGTAATGCAGTTTTATAAAAGAGAGGCAATCTAGCACAGTGATTCAATCCAGACTCTCAATCCAGAATCTAGGTCTATATCGCAACTCTCACTTTCACTACTTGGATAACCCTGTACAAGTCATTTAGCACAGACTTTTCCTCATTTGTAAAATGGAAATAGTAACAGTACCTCCCTTGTGTTGTTGTTGGGATTAAATAAATTAATATAGGTAAAGCACGTAGAACAACTTGTAGATCTCCAATAAATGCTAAATAAATGTATTACTTTAATACAGGAAAATGTAGCAAAATGAAACCCAAATATATATATAAGCATGTGTGGAAATTTAAATGATGATTCAGGGGTGCCTGGGTGGGTCAGTCAGTGAAGCATTAGACTTTTGATTTCAGCTCAGGTCATGATCTCAGGGTTATAAGATGGAGTCCTGTGCTGAGCATGGAGCCTGCTTGAGATTCTCTCTCTCCCCTTCCTTCTGCCCCTCCTGCTCCCTCTAAAATTTAAAAAAAAAAAGGACAATTCAGTAGGAATCAGCTGATTTGTTTATTAAATGATATAATATAATTGGCTATTGATCCAGAAGAAAGTGAAGCTCAAACTGCTAGTTCATGCAATTTACAAGTGTATGTTTTAGATGTATAAATTATTTAAGTCAAATAATAAAACCATTAAAAATATATTACAAGGAAATTAAGAAGGATATTTGTGCAAACTTGCCTGGCATTCTTCCTTCAAGAAACTGTGCTCATTTACCAACGTGGCCCTGCCTTAGCCAATGACATTGCTAAAACGTGCTCTATCTCCAGTATAGCTTACTTTCTCTTTATCTGTATCATGGAACTTTTGGTATATTAGGGACATTAAGTCATATATACTACAATTTTTTCCATATTATAGATTCAATTTCCAATCTTTCTCTTTTATCTGTATAATTGACTATAATTTTTAAGTAGTCAAATTACTAATTTTCTTTGATTGTTATGGTTTTCATGTCATGTCTGGAAAGACCTCTTCCATCCAAAATATTTAAAAATTAACCCATAGTTTTTCTTGATTAATTTTGTGTATTTGAATCTTTAATTTATATGAAGTTAAAAATCCAGTTTTTATTAAAAATGTTGGATAGATTTTACCCATGCAATTAAATAATCCACTTCTCCCTAAGTGATTTGAATTGCCACCTCTATCTTTTTATCTTATACAAAACTTGATATATATTTTGTTTCTAATATTTATTCTGATCCATTGATTTAGTGCCAATTCTTATACATCAGTATTTTAATTTCTATTGTTTACAATTCTATATTTATATCTTCTTTCCCAAATTTTACCTTATTAGGCATTTTTTTTTAATTTTATTTTTAAGTATTTTTATGGCTACCCACTCTCATGGCTATACTTCTAAATGTTGCTTAGAAACAGAGGTCCAATTCTACCACCAGCAATTCCTACAGCTTCACACTCCTCTCCATCCCCAGGTGACCTGAGGATTAAATTGAATTTATATAGCTTTTCTGAGTTCAAAGAGTGTTGCTCTATTTATTCAAGTCTTCTTTTATATTCTTCAGTTAACTTAGAAATTTTCCTTAGATATCTTTTGAAGATTTCATTATGTATGTTTTTGTGGTATTTGTTGTATCTATTGTACTTTCTAACTTTTAAATCATATTTTGTAATTAGATGTTGTGGGTCTATTAAATATCCATTGACTCTTATATATTCATTTTATAAAAAGCCACTACACTGAACTCTCTTGTAGGTTTATGACTGAATATAACTGAATCTTCCTTTCCAATGTTTATACTTCTTATTTAATGGCCTCATCTAGTGTCAATCAGTTGCATTTCTAGAAAAAAAAATAAAGTTAAATAAAAACAGTAGTGTTGGAAACCCTCAACCTCTTCTGGGTAAGATATAGTTTTTAATGTAGGTTTTGTCAAGAATAAATGTTGAATTTTATTAAATGTACTTTTGACATCAATCGAAATATTAAATGATTTTTCTGCCTTAGTCTCTTACATAATTTTTGTTATAGATGTACTATGATTAAATCTTCTGGAAATATTATATTAAATTTTAGCCCAGATATTAGCACCTGACTCAAGTTCCAGCCGTGTCACTTTATATTCTTTGCTTTTCATTTTCCTCTATCTGTAAATGGAGATAACAATAGAACTGAACTTATGTTTTATGAAGATTAAACGAATTAATACATTTAAACCACTACTAACAAGTTCTAGAAAAAAGCATGTGCTCAAGAAATAAGAGCAGTTATTAGCAAGGTTGCTTTCGGATGCTATTTCTGTCAGATTTAGGAATGTGTTATGCTGCTTATGTACAAAGTCTTAGGAAACATAGCTGCCCATCCATGAAATCTCACAACACTTTAAAAATAACTTTTCAATTTCTTCCTTTAATGCTGGTTTAATTGGGTTTCCTATCTCTTTTTATTTTTTTTTTTTATTTATTTTTTTTTTTTTTAAAGATTTTATTTATTTATTTGACAGAGAGAGACATAGCGAGAGCAGGAACACAAGCAGGGGGAGTGGGAGAGGGAGAAGCAGGCTTCCTGCCGAGCAGGGAGCCCGATGTGGGACTCGATCCCAGGACCCTGGGATCATGACCTGAGCCGAAGGCAGACGCTTAACGACTGAGCCACCCAGGCGCCCTCCTATCTCTTTTTAAAACTAATTTGGGTATTAAATAATTATTTTAAAATGTCCATTTCAGCTGGCTTTCTAAATAAAGGATTCTCTTTAATTAATTTTTAATTACTTTTTAATATATTATTTTCCCTTTCTAATGGCAAATTTTGTGTATTTATCTTTTTTTTGTTGTTCAGTTTGGCTGGTGTTTCATTTATTTGATTGCCCCTTCTCAGAAAAACAAAACAAAACAAAACAGTACCTACATACCAATTCAGTGAGAATTTCTATTTGTATGTTTTTCATCTAATTCATTATTTCCTTCTCTTTCCTTATGTAAAAATTCCTTTCTGTCCATTCTTTTGTCACCTTTACTTATCTCTATACCTGATCTGTCTTCTTTTACCAGCTTGAGAACAAAATGAGGTCACTTTCCATTTAATAATTCAAATCAAATTGCACAGAGTCCTCATCCTGCCCATCTTAAGAGATGTTTCGTATTTCCTGATGGAGATCCTCAATTCTGTGAGAATGTTCTGTATTAAAAATTCAGTCCTGTTTACTATTATTTTCAGGGGGAAAAAAATCTATAAAATCTGTTCAGGCACCTAAAAGCCTTGTGCTCTTCCAGTGTTCTTACCATTACTCTCTCACGCAGTTGTGATGGGCAGTCCCTGTCCTCTGCCCTGTGTAAAGCAAACACCACCATCGCTGGTCTGCAGCAGTTACCCAGGGGAAGTAAGGGTAAGTGTCGGAGGAAAGGGAGAAGAAATCCATCTTCTCTAGTACTTTGTTCAATCATGGTTGATACACTTTCTCCAGTACTTTGTTCAATCATGGTTGATACACTTTCTTTATAGGAATTCATTTCTCTCCACTAATATACACATGTATATGAACATGCACATAAATACCTGCATATATATGCCTAGTGGTAACTAGCCTACCATGGCCTTAGTGAGGTGCTACAATAATTCCATCAAAATCTTATGATAGGATGGCAATATATTTTGCTGATATGGGTTAAGACACAAAAGGAAGAGTTTTCTGAGTAAACAATTAAAACTTACTTTTTTGAGATGTTAAGGTTGAGCTTACCTGTGAATCTAAGTGAAAAAGAGCAGAGTCCTCAGGTCCTTTCTCTCAGAAGCTCAAGAGTGTAGCATTCAGGGGCGCCTGGGTGGCTCAGTTGGTTGAGCGACTGCCTTCAGCTCAGGTCATGATCCTGGAGTCCCTGGATCGAGTCCTGCATCGGGCTCCCTGCTCGGCGAGGAGCCTACTTCTCCCTCTAACCCTCCCCCCTCTCATGTACTCTCTCTCTCTCTCTCATTCTCGCTCTCTCAAATAAATAAATAAATCTTAAAAAAAAAAAAAAAAAGAGTGTAGCATTCAGTTAGACCACAGAAGCCAGAAAAGGAGATAAGAAGCAGCAGGTTAAAGAATAGATGGAAAACCAGAAATAAATGGAAGCCAAGAGAGAAGAATGTTTCAGGAAGGAGGGAAGAAACATTTGTTGTCATTGGGCTAGACAGAGAATGCAGGGCCAATGTACACTCTGAGTTCTAGGCCAAAGGACAGGGCACAATGGATCAAGGTCAACTACCTCTGTGTCTTGTTCCATCAAGTCCTCTGTTAATATGAAGAGGGATATCAGGATGACCAAGTCCTGACAGGTAGTCACACAGACCATCTGCAGTGTCTATCTAGAAATAAAGTACTGTAATTAACACAACTTCCTAAAGTGAAAAACAAGAACAAATTTAAAAACAAAATAAACAAAACCCAGAAAAGATTATATAAAGATTTTATTATATAAAGATTTTCCCCTCATTAACAGGTATCTGTGAAGGATTCTGGAACATGACTCCTTATACCATCCCCTTCCCTTCCACTGCTAATTTCAATATATGTGCCTTTCCTGAGTTAAACAGCTTCTTAGGTATATCGGCAGCTGGGTGCCATTGAGACTGAGGGTCTTTTGGTTAGGGCCTTGGTAGAGAGAAGTGGTATGAGGATTTCTGTCACATAAGCAGAAGAACCCCACAGTTTCAGATTAATATCCAATTCTAGGAAGAGCTTACACTTCGGAGAACTCTGCTTTTCTGGGAGAAGATCATCAGCTTCCCATGAGCGTTCTTGTTCTTCTTGGGCCCCAGGAGACCAAGGAGAAGCCACACTGATAGAATCATCCTAGCTTCTAAAGCTGGGTGATAATGGGCTACTTTTCCCTATATGCCTCATCAAGGGACAGGAAACCGACTACCTTAAACACTCTTAATTCTCTCTCTCTTCCTCCCCCTTTCAGCACCAACCCCCTCCAAATTTAAACATTTGCTACATCGTATCTAATAGCCAGTGCTGCTGATGAGATAGGTATCTGATGCTATGCTCACGCTTATTCCTAGGCAGTTAACGTCTTTTTTTCTCCTTGAAATCTTACAGAATCTTCTCTTTGTATCTGTGGTTCTGTCATTACATTAGATAAAGCTTGTATTAGCCTTTCCATTTGAAAACTCGTTTTTAGCCCAGGCAAATGTGTCATGTTAGATCTTAAATGATCTCTACCACTTTATTATCACTATTCTCTTAAAGTTCATAATAGACAAAATTTTATATTTCTGGATTTATCTTCCAAGTGGCTTTATTTTTTAGTTCTTGTTCTCTATCTTTTTGTCTGTTTCCATGTCAGTAGCTACTGCTGTGTAACAAACCACCCCAAACTCAGTGGCTTAAAACAGTAATTATTTATTATTGCTCTCAAGTCTGTGGGTCAGCTGTGTTCATAGATATTTCTGTGGCTACTTCTAGGATTGAAGCAGTAAATGTGCATGATGAGTGTTTTAATGTTTTTAATATATCAGTAGCATGGGAACTATTAAAGACTAGTAGAATGTTCAGAGGAGTTAGGAGGCAAGTTGAAAAGACTCCTAATGACCAAGATGAGACAATGTGAACATCAATAGTGGTAATAACTGCAATTTATCAAAGTCCATTTAATGTGTTTAAACCCACGAGTACATAATGATGCCAAAAAAGAAAAACAAAAAAACCTAATCACTTTTGAATGGCGTTAGGAAATTTAACTCTGAAAACTAAAAAAAAAAAAAAAAAATTAGAGAATCAAGTATTTTTCATGTCTTTCCTATACACACTACATCTCTAGTAACAAAATAATAGATAAAGTGACATTTCTCTTCAGATAGGCATTGCAATAAATAAATCAAGAAGAAATGGTCAAATTGGAATATCACCATTTTGCAACTCCTAATGAGTTAGTGACTGAAGCAGTGCACATCAGTGGCTGCTAACCCTATAACAAAGACAGCCAACCAGACCATGTAATATTCTCATTAAAAAATAAGCTTCTAAATCCAACTCAATTTACTGAAAATGCAGAAGGACATTTTAAACTATGCCGTACGAACACCATCAACCAAGTTCAGACTATGAGAAACCCTACAAAACAAATGCTCCAGTTTCTTCAACAAATAAATTACTAGGGAAAAAAGAAAATGAGAGGGCAAACTACATTATGATATTTAGAGACGCACACTTGATGACAGAATTATAAAGAAAAGCAAATAAGTGTTTACCATAGAAGTTAGCCTAGTGGCTACTCCCGGAGGGAGGGAGGAATTGTGTTTTGAAGGGAGCACATGGTAGTCACAAAAATCTTTCCTACTTGGGAAGATGGTTAAAGGGTGGTCAAATTATAGTAATTGAGTGAGCTGCACATGTGTTTAGGTGTTTTATTTTTATGTATTTGTATTAACTTTAAAAATATTTTTAACAAAATGAAATATCAAAGCTTATGGGATAAAGCTAAGCAGTACCAGGAACTTCACCAGCCTTTCTTATCTTAGTAGTGAAAAAAAGCCTATAGATCAATGCAGTCCAGAGCTTAACCCTGACGGTCTGTACAAATTAGACCTATCTGCTAGGAACTGTGGCTTCCAAAGGCCTGATGGTCTGGCAGATGTCTTAACAATTTCCCAGTCTTGCTGGGAAAGCTCCTTGGAGTCCTGATCTTTTCCAGGATACAAAGCAAACATGTAATGATACATTTAGATTTAATTGGGAGAATTTTTCTGGTTATATAGGATATTTAAGAAAGAGCTGCTGTAAGACACAAATGCCCAAGAAACATTTCTCAATCCTCTCCCATAATTTCGAAACACAAGATAGGTGCCAGTTAGAATCTGAAATCTTTCATATTAACCCATCTTTATTCCATAGTACATAATTCTTGTGAACCTAAGAACAATGAGGTAATAATTTCATTTAGAATGCAAAAAAAATTGTTACTCCAAGCAATCACTGTCTTTTTTCTTTTTTAAGTTTTTTTTTTTTTTTTTTTTTAATTCCGGTTAGTTAACATACAGTATAATAGTTTCAGGTATACAATATACTGATTCAACACTTCCCTACAACATCCATTGTAGTCTCAACAAGTGAACTCCTTAATCCCCATCACCTATTTAACCCATTCCACACCCATCTGCCCTCTAGTAACCATCAGTTTTTTTCTATACTTAAGAGTCTATTTTTTGGTTTGCCTCTCTCTTTTTTTTCCTTTTGCTCATTTTTTTTGTTTTTTAAATTCTACACGAGGGGCGCCTGGGTGGCTCAGTCATTAAGCGTCTGCCTTCGGCTCAGGTCATGATTCCAGGTCCTGGGATCGAGTCCCGCATCGGGCTCCCTGCTCGGCGGGAAGCCTGCTTCTCCCTCTCCCACTCCCCCTGCTTGTGTTCCTTCTCTCGCTGTGTCTCTCTCTGTCAAATAAATAAATAAAATCTTTAAAAAATAAATAAATAAAAAATAAATTCCACATGAGTGAAATTATATGGTATTTGTCTCTCTCTGACTTATTTCATTAGCATTATACTGTCTAGCTCCATCCGTATTGTTGCAAATGGCAAGATTTCATTCTTTTTTATGGCTGAGTCATATTCCTGTGTGTGTGTATGAAAGATTTATATATATTAATATACTAGAAAATATTACATAAAATATTAAATATAAATTCATATATATGTATGAAAGGTTTCAGATTCTAATACATATGATATCTTCTTTATATATTCATCAGTCAATGGGCACTTGGGCTATTTCCATAGATAGTTTGGCTATTGTAGATAATGCTACTCTAAATATAGGGGTGCATGTATCCCTTTGAATTAGTATTTTTGTATTCTTTGGGTAAATACCTAGTAGTGCAATTGCTGGACTGTAGGGTAGTTCTCTTTTTAACTTTTTGAGGAAACTCCATACTGTTTTCCAGAGTGGCTGCATCAGTTTGCGTTCCCACCAACAGTACAAACGAGTTCCTTTTTCTCCATAGCCTCAACAACACCTGTTGTTTCTTGTGCTGTTGTTTTTAGTTATTCTGACAGGTGTGAGGTGATATCTCGTTGTGGTTTTGATGTGCATTTCCCTGATGATGAGTGATGTTGAGCATCCTTTCATGTGTCTGTTGGCCATCTGTATGTCTTCTTTGGAAAAATGTCTGTTCATGTCTTCTGCCCATTTTTAATTGGATTGTTCATGTTTGGGGTGTTGAGGTTTATAAGTTCTTTATATATTTCTCTAGAGGAGGCTTAAAACCTCACTTAGTTCATAAACGCTTCTATTTCTTTGTAGGAATGTTCTGTATTGAAGTCAGTAACAATTGCATAGGCAATCGTAAAGGATGACATTTTTGTTCTTAAATATGTATTTAATCTGAACTGGACAGTCTGGAATGAACATTTTCTTTTCCTGAATGACGTCCTGTTTATTATTACTTTCAGGGGGAAAAAAATCTGTAAAATCTGTTCAGGCACATAGAAGCCTTGTGCTCTTCCAGTGTTCTTACCATTGTTCAATTAAAACCAAATCAATTAAACCTAATAATCAGAATATTAATCTCACAATAATATCTGTCATTATGCCATTATCAAGTCCACTTAATAACCTTTAGCAGAAATAATTCAATCTTTATTACTCTTTAATATGCTCTGAATATTAACTCTATTTTGAATGTGGAATGAGCATTGAGGTACAAAAGACTATGAGAAGAAGAGCCAACAGTAAATGAAGAAGGGATTTTCAGAAGCTAACACCATAAAAAAAAATACTTTGATAGTTAAAAACTTGAAAGATGCAAATTGAAAGGGTTTTACATCTAATATCCCAAGAAGTAGACAAATATTCCCCTGGTAGATAAAAATCAGACAGAAAAATCAGCTGCCTCCTCATGGCACTCCCATTGAACTTTTTGAAGATACCCTGATTTCTAATTTCAGCATTAACAGGAAGAGAATAAAACATAATCCTACATAATTATAATAATGATAATTTAATTTTTCTGCCATCTGGATGTAAAATTTGGAATTATTGGGATGGTTTTAATTAAAACCAAGAATACTGTTTAACATTATTAATAGCAGTTCCCTTACAATAGGTTAGCCTATAAAACAAAATCCAGCTACTGGATATGTATAAGAAGTACATTTAAATGAGGTTAAAAGAAAACGGGAAAATAAATTTCTGTGTAAATACATAACAAGAAAAAAAAATATGTGAGTCTTGTTAATACCAGATAAAATAGTATTCAAAGCCAAGAGTAAAAATGAGGACATCGACTTTACCTTTAAAATGGAATTTTTCCAAAAGCAATATATGGATTTGATGTAATTCTCATTTGAAACCAAATATTGGTATAGTTTCTTTTATCATGATTAATATTTTGAAATTAGTATGGAAAACTGAAAGAGCAAAAATTGTCAGAAACATTTTTGGTGAAAAAAGAATAATAAAAGATAACTTATAGTACAAAATAATTGAAGCTACCATAAGAAACATGGAAAAACACTATTGGCAAATAGGTAAATGAAATAAAACCAGAGTTCAAAAATAGATGTACTAGATATGGAAAGCATATGATAGAAGTGTCAACTTATTTCAGAGGGAAATAGATCCTTTCTTTAATAAATAATACAGGCATAATTAATTATGCATCTGAAATAAACAAAAACTTATACACTCTTTTTCATACCATATAAAAATAATTCATATATAGATTGAAATCTAAATATAAAATAATGAAGATGTTAAAATAAATGTAAGAGAATATTTGTAAACTCTTAGATGGAAAGAGTCCTTTAGAAGACACTAAATCTGAGAGGACAGACTAATAGATTTGGCTACTAAAATATTTGTAATTATAATACCATAAAGTTCAGAGGAAGCTATAGAAAAATAATTTTTACAAAATATATGATTAATTTTCTACTTTCCTACCAAATATAAAAGTAATAATAGTCTGATAGAAAAATAGACAAGAGGAAATGAAAATCACCAAAAACTTAAGAAAACATACTCAATCTCATTAGTAGTTGAAAAAATGCAAATATAATAACAAAGAGACACCATTGTATATTCATTTGTTGGAAAAAATTTTTAAAATACTAATATCCGATATTACTGAATTTGTACAGAAGTGTTGGCTAGTTGATGAAATTGAAATCTTCACAAATAATAAGAAATAACTTAGGAATTATTCAAAATTGAAGAGGAAAGAAACATGATAACTAAACTGAGAATGTGATTCTAACCTGAATCTTTTTTCTATAAAGGACATTAATGTGACATCTGGCAAAATTCAAAACAGAATGAAATAGTATTATGAATCAGTGTAATTTCTTGAGATAGATAGTTATATTTTGGTTATGATGGAGAATGCCACTATTTGTAGGAAATACAGGCTAAAGTATTTGGGAATATAGGGACATCATTTCAGCAACCTACCCTCCTTGCAACTTTTCTCTAAATTTCAAATTGTTTTATACACAATACTCTTTAACACAGAGAACAACTTTTAGGAATATATTCTACAAAAATATAAAAGCAGAAAGGACAAGATTATTTATTTCTAGTGGGGATTAGAAAAAAATCTATATATCCATCAATTAATTAAATTATCATACACCCATAATACGTAAAGCTTTGCATTTAATTTGCACATCTGACCATGAATGGATTTAGAGAGAATCGATGTGAGGAAAAGTCTCTGCTGAGTGTCACTGTGGTCCTGTTGGGGGCCTTGGTTGGCCTGTAGGTGACTATGCAGATAAAGAGAAAAATGCTAACAACCTATACTCCTGGACATAGAAACACATCAAGAGAAAAAAACTCAGGTTTTCCATTCCAATAAATCATTTAAATTCCTTTTCCTTTTTTTTTTTTTTTTTTTTGGAGTAGCAAACTAAACCCACTCAACATGATGTAGTTTTCTCTCTTCCATCGAACATTTTCAGACCACCACAACATAACCCTGTATTCCCATTCTTCAGAGCCATGCAACTCCCATAAAGTCAGTAATCAATGTCCTAACACTGTTGATACTAGACTTTTACTAGTTTTATTAATGTTATGATCTCCACAAGACAAGTGGGAATGAACTGAGTTAATTCAAAGTAGAAAGCAGAAGTAGAAATACAAAAAAAAAAAAGAAAAAAGAAAGAAAAAAAGGAAGTTTATTGTCCTTGAAAGAGTTACAATATTATTCTTTTTGTAATGAGCTGCTATTCTCTAAGGAAACTCCAGGTTAAGTATTTGTTGATTTCAAGACTTAGATTGTTGATGTTAGTGTCATTGAAATGCAGATGATAAGGAAGAGAGAAACACTGCTTCCCAAGAGTGGGGAGGACAGAGTCAGCCCTCAAGGATAAGAAAATAAGTCACAGAAATTTAATCTAAACAAATTTAAAAACCACTTTACTAAATACTTAAGTTAATGAGACATTCCATCTTTTCCTTTTTACTTTGCTCTACCAAACATCAGTTTGGAGCTTCTACCCACTTGAGCGCATTTGGGAATTTGAATTAGAGCCTGAGGAATGCTGGTCTCCTCAGGATGGGGACGTGCCAAATCCCCAAGAGCCACTTGAGCTTTATTTACATTTACTCTAGATTGATCATCAGCCTCATATTCAAGTTTTTGCTTTAGTATACACTCTTGACAACGGCTTACTTGGCCACTTTGGAAAATATTGTTGCCATTCATTTCAAGCTAATGAGTCTGGTCTATGATTCAGAGGCCTGAGAAAATTTTCTTCCACTATGAGAAGGGACAAGACAGAAAAATTATCGAAGTAGGCATTGGATTTCTCCACCCTAATTTGGTATAATTCATTTCAACACGGATATGTTGAGCGTTTACGACTAACCATATTGTGTCAAGCAAAAGGAATTATATGATAAAGTTCTCACTCTCAAAGGACGTGTAGGGAAAGCTTTCTGGGTCACTTCCTAACCCTGAATTTTCTGCTCTTGGTATGTGAACAACTGGGGTTTGTACTATGTTCTAAGATGAGGTACAAAATATTTGAGACTTTCTGCTCAAAATACTTAATATGGGTAAGGTTATATTTGTTTTCCTCTTCAAATTACAATGTAAGTTCCTCAAAAATAGGAATTATCTAGTAACATATAATTCTTTTTTATCCCACTGCTGTGTCCTACTCCCATATGTACATGCATGCTCACATATTCCTCAGAACTTCCTATTCAAATGAACTGCTTGCTAAAAATGTAAAAGGGTTCCTCATTAACTTGGCCTTAAAGTTTTACTCTTTTTTGATACCTAATATCCTTTATTTGGGAAGTCAGATACAGATATTATTTTTTTCAGATTATCAATTTCCCTTCTAAAATATCAGTTTAACAAATATAAACATTCTTAATTAGTTAGTAATTACTTAAAGAAATAAAGCAGGTACTCTTCCTCCTTGAAGAGAAGCCCTAACATTCAACAACAACTCTTAGCTTTATAAAAGGGAAGAATCTTCCTTTGTGCTCTCCCTATCCTTCATACTACATCCCCCAACCCCTGCCACCAATGGAAATGGCCAGTAAACATATGCATATGGTTAGGATGGGGTTAGGATAGTGTTGGTACACTTACGCTGTATTTATCGTAGAAGAATTTTACACAGTTAAGTACAGAAATACTTATTGTATTCCTTATGTATTAGTTTCCTAGAACTGCCATTACAAAATACCACAGATGAATGGCTTAAACAACAGAAATTTACTTTCTCCCAGTGTGGAATCTAGAAGTCCAAGATTAAGGTGCTGGCATGTTGGTTTCCTCAAAGCCTTCTCCCCTTGGCTTGCAGATGGCCACCCTCCCGCTGCCTTGTGACATGGTCCTTCTGTGCACACGTATTCCTGGTGTTTCTCTGTGTGCCCTGGTCTCCTTTTATAAGAGCAGCAGTCCCCATTGGGATCCCTCCCTCAGAACCTCATTTTAATTTAATTACCTCTTTAAAATTCCTGTCTCCAAATACAATCACATTTTTATGAATTTTGGAGGACACAATTCAGTCCATAACACCTTATTAGCAGTTATTCAACTGATAGAAAAGACAGTCCCTGGTTTCAATGAGCAGAACATATACTCTTGCAGGGAGATAAATCAATAAACAAATAATAATAGTAGGCATTATATAAGTACAACAAAATTAAGCATGGAAAATGTTAAGTTTCAAAAAGGAGGGATTAAACGCATTTGGAAGGATCAGGAAAGAGTTCAGGGGACAGGTGGCCTTTGAAGATAAGCCTCAAGGAATCTTTTGGATAGGAAATGAAGATTGGACATTAAGTAAATGGCTTATGAGGCTTTGATCTTCAACACACTCTTTAGGTCGATAGTTTTGTTCTCATTTTTAAAAGAGGAATATTGATATTTGATGATTTAGTTAAGTTATAACATCAAGCAGCTTTCAAATGAAATGTCAAGATCTGTCTTATTCTACTTTCATTGAGATGAAGAGTTGACAAACGAAGGTTTTAAAAGAAAAGAATATTTAAAAAGTGCAAAATGTATTTATCAAAGTATTGTAAAAGTTTTTAACATGAAAAAACCTGTATATATAACCCATCAAATATTATGTTAAAAGAACAAACAACAGGGCGCCTGGGTGGCTCAGTTGGTTAAGCGACTGCCTTTGGCTCAGGTCATGATCCCAGGGTCCTGGGATCGAGTCCCACATCGGGCTTCCGGCTCAGCGGGGAGCCTGCTTCTCCCTCTGACCCTCTCCTCTCTCATGCTGTTTCTCTCTCACTTGCTCTCTAATAAATAAATAAATAAAATCTCTAAAAAAAAAAAAAGCAAACATTATCACTGTAAATAGATATACCCAAAATTATTTAATAATTCAACATTATTTTTTATTAAGAAAATATTCTTGGTAAAATAGAAAATTCCTTTATCTAATAAAAGAAATATATGAAAAATCTATAACAAGCATTAGACTGAATAATGAAACTTTGGAAGAACTCTCTTTAAAATCTAGAAAAAGATAGGTTTCTATTAACCATTTTACTGGACATACTGGCCAAAGCACTAAGTCAAGAACAAGAAATAGAAAGCATAAACTTCAGGAAAAAAGATAGGAGTGATATGGTTATTATTTTTAAAAAGTCAGAAAATATGTTGCTAGAGGAGAATAGATATGGAACAGAGAAGGAGCACAGAGATGGATGAAGCTGTTGGGAATTTGTTTTTTAGGTTGACTGCTGAGGCTTGAAATTTTGTTTTGTAAGTTTGCATCATATCTTACATATACACTGAATTCATTTTTTATAGTAAATATTATAAAATAATAATCTTGGGGTGCCTGGGTGGCTCAATCAGTTAAGTGTCCAACTCTTGATTTTGGCTCAGGTCGTGATCTAGGGGTGGCTCCACGCTCAGCGCAGAGTCTGATTGTCGCTCTCCTCCCCCCTGCCGCTCCCCCTCCACCCCGCCACATGCACATGTGTGTGCACGTGCTCTCTCTCTCTCTAAAATAAATATATAACTAAATAAATCTTAAAAAATAATATTAAAAATTTGCAAAATATGAGTTTTCACTCCAGTAACAAGCTAATATTTAAAAAGTTTCTACAAACTGACCTCCATGCAATGTCCATGCATATGATCAGTTTGGGCTTACATGTACAAACCAGTTTTATTAAATTCAGTATTGTTTCCCACACTTAGTTCTCTTAAAAACAATCACACAGTTGCTAAGTATATGTGAGCTACTGAAATAATTCAGGTATAAACAGTATTTTACACATAATGCAGTGTCTCTACTCCCATAATTTGAGTTAATAATATTGTCTCTCCCAACCTATTTTTTTTTCCTCTTCTCATTGTGATCTAGAAACAATTTCTAAATGTGTTACCTATTCTCAAGGCCATGTAAAAGGTGCTATTAGAAAGAAACCACCATAGCAGGATGTTTTCTATGGTTTTTCTACCCAAATAAGTATGTTCTGTGTGCCTAAATGGTACAGGGACCATGCAAACTAAGCCTTCCTTTAGTGTTTAAGAGGACACAGACACCAATTTTACTGAGGAAGGAAAGGACCCAAGTAACAGCCCATGATGATAATTTTCTTAAGTCATATATCATTTGGGGATGCTGCTTTCTATAACTTGTACTTAATTAAGAACTCTATTTACCAGGCACTGATCTGATATACACTACTAAATAATAATGTATCATGTGTAGTGGGACAGGTAAACAAACCAGCAATTACACATTAAAGTAGGGTAAGTGCTAGGGTAGAGATGATAAGGGAGCACAGAGAAGAAGCACCTCTCTTGAAAGAATTAGAGGAAAAGTGTTTAGACTATTATAAGATGTTTGCTGTAGGGATTTTGTATATGCTGTAATCAGCAGAATGTCCCCCAAATCTGCCCGTGCCCTAATCCCTGGGCCCTGTGAAAAATTTATGTTACATGGCAAGGGGAAATTAAGGTTGCAGATTGAATTAACATTGCTAATCAATTGATCTTAATAATAATAAACATTATTCTAAATTATCCAGTGGGACAAATGTAATCACAAAAGTCCTTTAAATATGGAAGAGGAAGGCAAAAGAGTTGGTATCAAAATGATGCAACATGAGATGTACTCAATTGGCTATTGATGACTTTGAAAATGGAAGGGAGCCATGAGCAAAGGATTGTAGGCAGCCTCTAGAAGCGAGACAAAAAAAAAAAAAAAAAAAAAAATAGATTCTCCTCCAGAGTTTAGCCTTGGTTTTAGCCTGGTAATAAAAATTTTGGACTTCTGAATTACTAGAACTATAAACTAATATAAATACATTGTTTTATGCCACTAACTTTGTAGTAATTTGTTAAAACAGTCACAGAAAACTAGTAAAATGCCTTTGATTAAGTTAAGGAAATGTAGTTGATTCCTAGCTTTCTGAGAGTATTTATCATGAAAGAATGTTGAATTATTGAAATGCATTTCTGTATCTACTAATATGGTTATTTTTTTTTTAACCTTTGAGTGGTGAATTACACTGATTGATTTTTGAATATCAAACTAGCTTTGCATTCCTGCTATAAATGACACTTGGTCACAATGTATTCTTTTTATATATGGCTAAATTTGATTTATTAGTATTTTGTTGCAAGACATTTGTATCTATGTTTATAGGAGCTATTCATATGTAGTTTCTTTCCTTGTAAGGGATTTTATTTTGATATCAAGAGAATGAGGTGGAATACAAAATGTAAAAGAGTGTGTAGAATTGGTAGAATTTGCCCCACCAGACCATCTGTGCTTAGAGTATCATGAGCCCTCAGAGAATAGTAGTTTTTTGTATTTTTTGTGTGGATTTTAGTTGTAATTAATGTAACTAATGTAGCTATACCGTAGTGGTCTTACTTAATATTTGCTGAGAGTAGAGGTATGTGTAGCATTTCTTTGGTTTGGTTTCTGCTTGATACATCATGCTTCTAATATCTGGGAATTTGTATCTTGGATTATTTATGGAAATTTTTCAGTCACTTTTTCTTCAAATATTACCCTCCTCCTTTCACTTTATCATCTCTTTCTGGATTTCCAATTAGACGTAAATTAGAACTTTTTTATTCTGTCTCTTAACTATTCTTTCAATTTCCAATTGCTTATATATCTGGGTAATTTCTTCAGATATATCTTCCACTATAATAATTTTCCATTTAATTCTGTCTACTTTGCTGCTAAAATTTCAACAGTTTTCACTTCTTTCCTTTAAAAATTTATTTTATTTGTTATTGTGATGTTTAATTTTATATGTCAATTTGGCTAGGGTATGGCAACCAGTTGTTTGGTCCAAAATCAGTTGTTGCTGTGAAAATATTTTGTGCATGTGATTAACATTTACAACCAGTTAAACTATATGTAAGGCAGATAAATCTTGATATGCGGTTGGACCTCATTTAATCAGTTGAATGTCTTAAGAGTAAAACCAGGTTTTTTTAAGAAGAAGGAATTCTACATCAAGAATATAACGTAGAATTCCTGCCTAACTTTATAGCTTGGTAGCTTGTCCTATAATTTATAAACTTGCATGCCTCCACAAGCACATGAGCCAATTCATTAAAATAAATCCAGATACCTAAAGCATTCAATTAATAGATAGATAGATAGAATATTATCTATCATAGATATCTATTATTAGATATAAGGTATCAAGATATATATATATATCTAGATATATATAATCTTATAGAGAGAGAGATTTATGTATATATGACATATATTCTTATAGAAAGAGTAATTTACATATTTCTGGATAGATAGGTATATAAGATATATGTGTGGGGGAATAGATAGATGATAGATGATAGATAGGTAGATAGATAAATCCTATTGGTTCTTTTTCTCTGGAGAACTCTGATACAGTTATCAATATTTGGACTTTTCTATAGTTTCTTAATTTATATTTTTATTATCCCATTTTTATTTTGGTAAACATTTCCAACATAGGAATTTAAGTTTATGTCTGATATTTGCAATTTTTTAAGTCTTAGGGAATCTAAATTTGTTGTTTATTGTTTTGATGACTATTCCATGGTGAGTTAGTTCTGTATCTAGTGATCTTTAATTGAGAGTTCATATGTGATTAATTTTATTATATGAATAATACACTGACAAAAAATTGAGAGTGTCTTCTTCTTGACAATATTTACGTTTTGTTCTGCTGGGAGCCAGGCAGTGTTACCAAACTAGGGTCACTTCTGCCCCCTTTCTTGTTTTCAAGTTGCCTTAGAGTCACATATTCAGCTCTGTCTACTTTATGTTATTGGCCCAAAACCAAATTTTGGGACCACTCAGCTAATATTGGCACCTGACCTCAGATAGTCATACGTTTTGTGGATTTTTATTGTTGTTGGCTGTATGAGGAGTCTCTTACTCCTTGTAAGTATTCATGCACATATATACATAAATACATACTTTATGCAATGTCTAATCATTTTGTGCCAAGAAAGTCCTTTCTTAATATCTGGTCTGATATATTGCCCTCAGCACCTTGCCAGTCCTGAGGATTTTCTTAACAAAATCTGCAGATAATTAACAGATAATTTGATAGTCATGGAAATAAAATATAATTTTATGAAAATCAAAAACCTACAGAATTTGCTTAAAAGAGGACTTTCAATACACTGAATTATTTTTGTATAATGCTTTGAACTTTGTTTCTAATAGAATGTCAGAGAATTCTGGACTTGGATATAAAATAGGGGGTGGCTGAACAAAATGTTTCTCTAGAATTCTATAAATTCAACTTTGGGTGATTTACCATCTCAAATAGCAATGTTTAGTGTTATATTTATCACTTGGAGACTTACAGAGTCAAAAAGTCTGCTTGAAACATTTTTATACTTAGAGGAATCTTATTTTTGGTGGCAGGAGGGAAACAGGGATTGGAAGGACCATCAGTCAGGAGATAAAACAATTTCTCTTATGTATGAATCACAGACTCATGGAAACTAAAGTTTGAAAACGACCCAATAAGCCATCTCGTCCATCTCTTTGTCAAAAAAGAATTACTTCCTCAAGAATTTAAAGGAAAGAGTTTTGTTCCATTCATTTTTTTAAAAACTCCCTTAAGGCCTTTTTTCCTTTTAAACCATCCTGGTTATATTAAGATTTGCTTGGTATAACATTCCTTTCAAAATGCCATATTAGAATGGTAATGTTCTGTGAAGATATTTGGAATGACTGACAAATCAAGAATAAATGTTATTATATGAAATTTAGAAGTTTTACATCATCTAATATTATGAAATATCGTAAGTCCCAAATAAAAGAATAACAAATGTCCTAAATAGATACTGTTTAGATAATAAATAAGTTACTCATATTCCACCTAATCATAAATAAGACATATTTGAAACTTACAATGTACATCATAGCTTAATTTCAGAGCAACCACAAGTGAATATAAATGCTATCTTTCCAGGTCATAGTCAAAATAGTAGCTCAGTAACTCATTTCCTCTTATAATTTAACTGGATTCCCTGTTTCTGCCCACCCACTATTCATATTTAGTGAATCTAAATCATAGATCTGATCTTGTCACATGATAGTTCAAAAACTTCTGATGCCTCCAGTTTATTACTGAATAAAATTGAAATAATTCAGCCTAGAGAATGTTTTCTACCTAACTTTCCAGTTTCACTTCCCACACATCAGTGTCCCTTCTCCCTTCTAAGTTCCTTAAGTTTGTTTATCTCAGTCCACCTGCTATTTCCTAAACATATCCTTCATTCTCTAGAGTGTTGTCTTTGTTTGAATGTTTGCCAGTTGCCTCTCCCCAGCCCCCAACCAACTCTATAATCACCTGCTGGAGGTTTAAAAATACGCTAAATCTCATTTCAACTCAAATCTTATTTGAAAATCATTGCATAGGGCACCTGGGTGGCTCAGTTGGTTAAGCGACTGCCTTCAGCTGAGGTCATGATCCTGGAGTCCCAGGATCGAGTCCCGCATCGGGCTCCCTGCTCAGCAGGGAGTCTCCTTCTCCCTCTGACCCTCCCCCCTCTCATGCTCTCTCTCTCTCATTCTCTCTCTCAAATAAATAAATAAAATCTTTAAAAAAAAAAATCATTGCATAGACTAACAATGTAACTGAAGAAAGAGAAATTAAGGAATCAATTCCATTTACAATAGCACCAAAAACCATAAGATACCTAGGAATAAACCTAACCAAAGAAGTAAAGGATCTATGCTCTAGAAACTACAGAACACTTATGAAAGAAATTGAGGAAGACACAAAGAGATGGAAAAACATTCTATGCTCATGGATTGGAAGAATAAACATTGTGAAAATGTCTATGTTGCCCAGTGCAATCTATACTTTCAATGCAATCCTTATCAAAATACCATTGACATTTTTCACCGAGCTGGAACAAACAATCCTAAAATTTGTATGGAACCAAAATAGACCCTGAATCGCCAAGGAAATGTTGAAAAAGAAAACCAAAGCTGGGGGCATCACGATGCCTGACTTCAAGCTTATATTACAAAGCTGTGATCATCAAGACACATGGTGTTGGCACAAAAACAGACACATAGATCAATGGAACAGAACTGAGAACCCAGAAATGGACCCTCACCTCTGTGGTCAACTAATCTTCAACAAATCAGGAAAGAATATCCAATGGAAAAAAAGACAGTCTCTTCAATAAATGGTGCTGGGAAAATGGGACAGCCACATGCGGAAGAATGAAACTCGACCATTCTCTTACACCATACACAAAGATAAACTCAAAATGGATGAAAGACTTCAATGTGAGATGGGAATCCATCAAAATCCTAGAAGAGAACATAGGCAATAACCTCTTCGACATCAGCCACAGCAACTTCTTTCAAGATGCATCTCTAAAGGCAAGGGAAACAAAAGCAAAACTGAACTTTTGGGACTTCATAAAGATAAAAGCTTCTGCACAGCAAAGGAAACAGTCAAGAAAAATAAGAGGCAACCCACAGAATGGGAGAAGATATTTGCAAATGGTAAAGGGCTGGTATCCAAGATCTATAAAGAACTTCTCAAACTCAACACCCAAAAAACAAATAATCCAGTCAAGAAATGGGCAGAAGACATGAACAGACACTTCTCCAAAGAAGACACACAAATGGCTAACAGACACATGAAAAAAATGTTCAATATCACTAACCAACAGGGAAATACAAATCAAAACTGAAATGAGATACCACCTTATACGAGTTAGAATGGCAAAAATTAACAAGACAGGAAATATCAAATGTTGGCAAAGATGTGGAGAAAGGGGAACCCTCTTACACTGTTGGTGGGAATGCAAGCTGGTACAGCCACTCTGGAAAACAGTATGGAGGTTCCTCAAAAAGTTGAAAATAGAGCTACCTAATGACCCAGCAATTGCACCACTAGGTATTTACCCCAAAGATACAGACATAGTGAAAAGAAGGGGCACTGCACCCCAATGTTCATAGCAGCAATGTCCACAATAGACAAACTGTGGAAAGAGCCAAGATATCCTTCAACAGATGAATGGATAAAGAACATGTGGTTCATATATACAATGGAATATTACTCGGCCATTAAAAAGGATGAATACCTACCATTTGCATCAACATGGATGGAACTGGAGGGGATTATGCTAAGTGAAATAAGTCAAGCAGAGAAAGACAATCATCATATGGTTTCACTCATGTATGGAACATAAGGAATAGCGTAGAGGACCACAGGGGAAGGGAGGGAAAACTGAAGGGGAAGAAATCAGAGAGGGAGACAAACCATGAGAGACTCTGGACTCTGGGAAACAAACTGAGGGTTACAGAAGGGAGGGGGATGGTGGCATGGGGTAGCCAGGTGATGGATATTAAGGAGGGCACGTGTTGTGATGAGCACTGGGTGTTATACGCAACTAATGAATGGTTGAACACTACATCAAAAAGTAATGATGTACTATATGTTGGCTAACTGAACATAATAAAAAGAAAATCATTGCAGAGCCCTCTAGTTAAAATTAATCTCCCCTCTGTAACCTCCACTAATATTAATTTCTTCTTCTATTATAGCACTTAGCAGAGCGTTGAATTTAAATTATAGACGTAAAAATGTTTACCTACTAACTTATATGCTCTTGAGTTGTAAATATCACTTAGTAGTCATCTTTTGTTTCTTCTGTAGAACGTGCATTGTGTAAGTTCACTGAGCATCAACATTGCTACAGTTAACTAATTGTTCATGTGACATAAGAGTGTGGACATACATAAAAATGTAGTGTTTGAGTTACACATACGGTTTCTGGAGTCAGAAATATGGAGATTAGAATCCCTGTTTAGCTACGACATAACTAGCCTTAGACAATTTAACCTCTCTTTGCATCAGTTTTCTCATCAATAAGATGAATTTAGACACTAAAATCTATGTCATGTGACAGAATTTTAGGCATGATTTTTTTTTTTAAAGATTTTATTTATTTATTTGAGAGAGAGAATGAGATAGAGCATGAGGGGGAGAGGGTCAGAGGGAGAAGCAGACTCCCCGCTGAGCAGGGAGCCCGATGCGGGACTCGATCCCGGGACTCCAGGATCATGACCTGAGCCGAAGGCAGTCGCTTAACCAACTGAGCCACCCAGGCGCCCTAGGCATGAATTTTTGCTGATAGAAACTGTATATGGCAGTCAACAGTGTCCTACAACAAAGCAGGAATGAATCATTGCAGTAGAGTCCATGTCCCTGTAATCCAGCCCTGTATTAATTGGCAAGCATTCCTTTTGTTCCATTTTGTACTAAAAAGTATTTAAACAAATATAACTCAGGCAACCAAGAAGTAGGATTCCGTTTCAGATCTCAAGAACTAATTTATTTGGGAGGAACAGTATACACGTATACAGTTCTCTCCTACTTTCTCCAGGGAAATATTGCTTTGTTATATAAATGCTTTATAAAATTTGACAGTATATGCAAGTTTAAATTTATTATCCTGAGCTCACAAGCAGCTAAGCCCTGTTTTGGAATTTGCCTCGCAGGGTCTCCCAAAACAAAAGTCTGTGACATTTTGTTTCACCTATCATTATCTAACAGAATTCCCAGCCTAGTCTTCAGGGTCCTGCCCAAATACCTCTCTACAGTAAATTTTTCTAGGACTTTCCTGTTCTTCCCAGAATAAGAAGTTGTATTCCTTCCAATAAGAAGTTGTTTTCCTGGCATAAAGTAACAAAAGAAAACTAGGACTGCAATAAAAAGAACTAATTGAGCTGCAGAAATTTACCTCACCTAATAATTGATGAAATCCTCAAGGCATCAACAGTATATTTTTCAGCCTTTCCCCTTTTGCTACCTAGCTGGTCACTGACTCACAGGAGGTCCTCAATATGTATTGGTTGAATTAAAAAATATTCGCAACTATAGTATCAAAGAAGCCTTGGTGATAGAAAATTCTAATTAGGTAGACCTCAGGGGGAAAAAAAGATTTAAAATTTTCCTTTAGTTATCTCTCCCTCCCTCCTTATCTTTCACTCCTTTTGTCTTCCTTCCGCTCCCTTGTTAGCCTACTCACATGTGCTCTCTTACGTGCTTGCACTCACATGCACACTCACACACACACACACACAAACACACCACTAGATTTTTCCAGGCTTTTCCAGCTGTCTTTAGTGAGTGACTTTACTATCCCTCTATTGGAGTTATCATTGCAAAGGACAATTCACCAGTATTTAAGTATAAAATGAATAAACACAAGCCTCTTATGTAAAGGTACAACTCTTTTTCAAATATGTGTAAATGTAATTAAAAGGAGACCTTATGCTCAGAACAGGCTCTCCACTTAGCTCTCCTGGCTTACACATGAATCAGTCCTTTTCCTCCTGGTTGACCTAAGACTAAATTGGAATTTTTCAAAAGAAACATTTCTAGGTAGCTAAGAGTATCACAAGCACAGTGGCAGAAGGAGGAAAAACAAAGGAAAACTTGAAAATGAAAGTTTTACAATATACAGAATTTCAAATGTATTAACCAATTAATCAGCTCTTAAACCCTGTTGGCCTTGCCTCACAGGACCTCCCAAAATAGAATCCATGACACCTTGTCTTACTCTTAAACAATTGAAAATCCTAGCTCTAGAACTTCATCATTTCAATCCAGAGGCATTTGGAATATAGAGTATGTTTCTGCCTTTGATAGCAGTCCATATGCTATAAAGGGTATGAAAGAGGCTCCCCACCAACAATCAAACCAAATTAGGAAATGAAGAGGGCTGTGTGCTAACATCAGAAACAACAAAATGATGAAACACGCATGGTATAGGAAAAAAACGTGTCATCCAGCTTCAAAGATGTAAATTAGTTCTTTTGAAGAAGCACAGATATTTGAGGCTGTAAATTACCATGTCAAATTAGATAGAAATCTTCAATATAGCTGAGTCACAAAAAGGTGCAGGATTCTTTTGAACTCAATACCGAAAGAGATTGTATCACTTGTGTCATAAAACTGAGAGACGTGATGTGATAGCATTTTCCATATGAATGATGGGTCCACACCTGGAATAAAGCATTCAGTTTTTTGCTTATAGGTGTCCAAAAGATCTAGATAAATTGAAAAGAGTTCAGAGGAGAGGGAGAAAAAAATGGTGAGTAGAGTGAAAGATTTGATGGATGGACTAAAAACAAAAAGTACTAGATTTGAGATTTCTAAGCAAAAACCTTGAGGGAGAGTTTGATTGGGGCAATTCTATGGATACCAAAAAGCTCTAACCTTTGGTTTGAGTGAAGAATAAGGACTTTGGGATAAATCAATTTATGTTATTTTAGACATATGTTAAAGTAATGAGGCAAAATTATGATGAAGCACATTATCGGTGAAAACTTTACAACTTCCAATTAATGACCATCAAGTGCTACTCAAAGTGTGGCCCAGGGAAATGCAACATCAGCATCCCCTACCAATGCAGAATCCCAGGTCCCCACCCAGAGCTCCTGATCCTAGATGTGCATTTTAACAAGACAGATTATTTAAAGATGCACATTAAGACTTGAAAAGCACTGGCAAATATCCAAAGAACAAATTTTAGTCAGGGTTGAGTTTAAATTTTGGCTTGCCACTTGTTAGCTGTGTGGTCATGAACAAATCATTTAATCTCTGCATGCTTGAGAGTCCTCCCCTGTAAAACAGGTATAGTAATAACAACTTCAGACTGTTATGTTGAAGATTGTTGAAATAATACATATTAAAGTTGTAAGGGACATATAAATGGCAGCATACATAAATGATACAATGGTTTACTATCTCTGAGGGAGGAGAAAGAAAAAAGGAAGAGTAAAGAAACAGTAAAAGTTTATGTTCTGAAGATCAGTGAGAGTACTTTTCCATCTTTTTCTCATGAATTTCAGTCTCCACAACTCAGGTGAATTTTTGCTTTATCATCAACCCTTTTGCTCTTTCTTTGACATAAATATTCTTTTGTTTTAATTCTGTGATTCATACATTTTCACAACATGTCACACCTATGAGACCTCCCAGAAAGGAGTGGTAGGGGACCGGCTTAAACCTTGGAGTGAGGAAGTCGGGGAATCATTTGCATCCATTGCCCCTCTCCACATTCTTATTAACCATAGCTCTGAATGTGTTGAACATGCATGCAGTATTGGCGTTTCTACATCACTCTGCAAACTGCAAAGAGAAAGTGCACAACACTGTGAGAGGATGTTTGGTCCCTGGAAATTCTACAAGGTGAAATATCCAGTTCCATTTGACTTCTGATTGTAGGACCAGAATTAGGCTGAATTGTTAATGATGGGGATACTAAGGAAAAAATTTTCTGACACTCATTAAAGTGGAAAGGAAAAGTTCATTCAGAACTATTTTGATAGGTGTCAAGACTATTGCAATAGGGGAGAGAGATTGACTTAACTCCAAAGATAGCAAAGATAGCTGGGGATTTATAGCCATTGGGAAGAATGGGGGAGCAATGGATGAAAAATTCCTAAGAGGCATCAAGATGAGGACGATTCTTCCTAAACAAACTTAAGAGGATTCTTGCTGAACACAGGCCAGAGTGGTCAGATATCAAAAATGGGAAATGAGAAATTTGGTCAGATAAGAAGAGTGAGGGATTCTCTCTAAACTTACTAAGGGAGATTCTTGCTAAAACTGAGCTGTGCAGGTGAAGGGCAGCAGAATATGCCACACCAAAGGATGCCTCTTTTGCATATAAATTATTTTGAGCTGAAGGCAATTGAAAAGAAGTAGATACAAGAAAAGCTCTCTCCTCTTCCACTATTGCCTAAAAGCGGACATAAATTTATAAAGATGTCTCCCTTCCCCTCTCCTCCACCACAAAGGACAGAAGTTAATTACTAGAGACAACTCTAGAACTTTATCAGCCCAGATATGGCACCAGAGTAATGTACATAATAGACTTTACTAACAAGCTCTTATCTTTTCTTAGTTCTCCATGTATTTATCTTCCCACAGTTTGCCATCTTAGAAGTTCAAAGTTCTTTTCCTTTGTCTTGCCACTTCTCTACAAAATTATTATTCTCTGCTAAGATGCTATATAAGCTCAAGTTCTAAGCATCCCTTTGAGTTACTCATCACTACCCATTCCCATGTGTATGTGCAACATACATGTTAATAAACTTTTGTTGATGTCATGACCCAAAGATGAGGTCTAGTCAAAAAGAGGATTCAGAGGAGCCTGAATAAAGTTTAATAAAGGAGAGAGACTTCGTCAGGGATCAGGGCCCACAGTGTACACACACACACACACACACACACACACACACACTCACATACACATGTGAGCTTGCACACACATACACATATAGCCTATATGGAAATCCAGCTCCCTAATCTTCCATCAGGCAAACTATATTCTCTAGGGTATCTCTGCTATGTGTATATATATACATATATATATATACACGAATAAGAAGAAAAGCTTTTAAAACTTTTGAAGAAGCTGAAAAAGTGAGGCAAACAACATACTGAATAATTTCAAGATCAAAGGAATGACTTGCTACTGCTGGTTTTAACCAAAATAAAACAGAGCAAAATAAACAAACAAAGCATCATCATGGCTTAGAGAAGCTGGGGGAGGCTGGTCATGTTAGAAATAATACTGGTGTGTGTGTGTGAGAGAGAGAGAGAGAGGGAGACAGAGAGATTGAAGAGTTCTTACAAAATTTAAAATAAACAGAATGTATTTTTACTAGTCAATTCCTTCAGGGTTATCAAGTTAAAAAAAAAAGAGACAACAGAAAAACTCTCTGATTTGCTATCATATTGAAATACATTTCACCTAACATCAAATAAACAAGTTAAGTATGATATTAAGCTTAATGCTATTACTGTTTTTATGGGTATTGAACCTCCAATGACAGTGTCTCTAGGGCAATGGCTGTTAATCACAAGTCAGAGTACTGTAAATTTCTTATCAAAAACCTATAAACCTTATTATCACTTAGGAAACATCCTTTTACAGATGAAAAAACTCCCTTTGCTAGTAAAATAGCAAAATGTATTCCAAAGCACATTTTTTACTCCAGTAAGGCTGTTTTCTAAGATTCCCATTTAGCTTGTATTTGAAAATGAGTTTCCTTAAAATAATTCACATTGTTATTTAAAATGGTCCTGGAATGTTAAAAAGAACTACTGAAATGGAATTCTCTGAGAGTAGGCAGCCTCTTAAAATTATTTCATAATGAACAGGGGTGTAACTATGGAGGCAGCAGTGATTTTCATTAAAATAAAATCAAGAAACATAAATTTCTTTGGCACAGGACCTTATATTCCACAGATATGTCTTGGGCTTGTACTTCCTTTTAAAGGAAGTTGATAAATGCAGCCTTCATATTTCAGATAGAATAAGCTTTAAAAAAAGAAGTAACATGTGCCTAACAGCTGTTGTATAATTAAAACTATGCTTTGGATATAATAGTGAGAAAGGGTAAGTAATGACAAAAAAGGGAAATAAATAATAGTCTCTTCTTTGAATAATAGCAGTTTAGTATTTGGCTCCCCATCAACAACTATGGAACAAAATTTGATGTTCATTTCAATATTTGCTATTTGCAATGTAGATATGTGTAATAAATTGGTATTTTAAAATTTTATTTTATTTTATTTTATTTTATTTTATTTTTTTTAAGATTTTATTTATTTATTCATTAGAGACAGAGAGAGAGAGAGGCAGAGGGAGAAGCAGGCTCCCAAGGAGCAGGGAGCCCGATGCGAGACTCGATCCCAGGACCCTGAGATCATGACCTGAGCCGAAGGCAGACGCCTAACCATCTGAGCCACCCAGGCGCCCCGGTATTTTAAAATTTTAAAGTCACGGATTAGTACTCAGACTGTTAGGTGTACATAATCCTTGCTTCAGTGATCGTATTTTTCCCACTCACAAGATGTTTCAGTGATCATTTTCTTTTTAAAAATTCAGTAAACGTGGCAACAGCATATCTGAACACTTTTCTATTTCTTAGTGAGAGGGGGGGAAAAAATGATCACTTGAGTTCTGAAGAGAAATTAAAATGCCCGTGAAAAGACTTGTATTTCAAGTTCTGGAAATCTGTGAAGCCAAATTTTACATGGAAAGAAACCGAAAACCTAAAATGGTGGGGTGAAAAGGCCCTCAGAATGCATCTTAATGTCCACTTTAATTTCATTGCCATTACAGACATTTTCACAGGGACTATCCCTGGGAGAAGCAGACAGTGACTCTATCAACTATTAAAGCTCATCAATTTCATTTATCTGCCCCTTTGCCCTTGGTCACATATACTGATGACTTCCTAAAGTCAAAAATACCTTGTTAATGGAGGAATGCCAAGTTTATTTACTAAAGCTAGAGAGGTCACTATCTTGAGAGTCTTAGGAGAATCTTGGAAGCAACGGACAAAATTGGGAAATCCGTTGGAAGAACTATTTAAAAGTTTTTCGATACTGAAGGCCTGATGGGAACTAAGTTAATGATATGATATGATACTTTAAGATTAGTAAACACAGAGATATGAGAGTTTGAAAAGAAACTTGAAGAGTAAAATCCTAAGTTTTTGATGATTCCAGTTTAGCAAACTATTGAAGAATAATCTGTTGTTCAGATAGATGGATTTTCAGGAAGTATGTGAAATAAACAATACAGTATTTGGAATGTTATCTTCCTGAGCAAGAATTTCCAGAAATAATAAAGTCATGTTAATATAGATGGTATGTTGGTGGCTAAAGATGGTTTCAGTTCTAACTGTCTTATGGGGCTTAAGAGGCTGATAGTTTCATTATTAAGGATGGAACTCTAGGATCTTTGATTTGTTGTGCATCCCTATTGTTCTTATCTTCACAAGCTTCCAGAAGTGATGCCTAGGTCTCACCACTGTTAATAGCGTTTGACAAAGAGTAGAATGTATACTGCTTCTCTGATCCTGGTCATGAGTTCTGGGAAAGAGAGAATTCAAAATAAGTATCCAGAAATTATCCTTCACTGATACCTCCTCTTTCAACACACTGTAACTCCAACTTGCTATTGTGCACAGCATATTTTTAAAACCTTATGTTGCCTGGTAGAGGTGACATTTATCACTAATACTGCAAGTCTAATCTGACTTTGAGAAAGGAGTTTGGCACACAGAACTATCAATGGCTTTAAACAAAGAAGAAGACTCTTTGATGAAATGATAATCTGCATGATCAGGAGGATTTCTAAAGGGGAAAATCAAAAAAAAAAGAATGCAAGTCACATTTTTCACTTTACTACATTTCTTTTCATTAATCAGTACATATATATTTTGCATAAGAAAACAAACATAATACTGCTATAAAGAAATCTGTGAGTCAATACATCTCATAATACACACGGATTGTTTAATTCACATTCACTAAATCAAGTATATGCACCATCTCCTTTATTTAATAAGCAGCCTGGAGAAAATTGGTGCAGCTTTCTATTTTTATAGTTCTTATAACTCTTTAATATATTTTTTGTACATGAAATATGATTTTTAATAAAGTTTTCTTTACATAAAACCCAGCACAGTAGAAAATGTAATTGTCATTTTCAAGGGGGACTTGGATTTTTAGCTTTCTCCAACACATCAAGGGAATGAAATGGAATTGAGGTAGGGATGAATGAAAGCAAGTTGAAGCAGGGCTCTCCTTCACAGTCAGAACACTAAGTTACTCAGGTTTCTGTAATATTTTATCAGCCTCCAGGCCACTAATTCATCCTTTTAAATAAGACACTGGAATTCTATCTCCAAATTCTGAAATTATATAATTTGGGCCATAGTCAGCATTATGCAAGTCAGAGCTGAGTATGGCCCCAACATTTGAGGGAAATAAAAGCCTTGCTTTGGAGGCTGGTTAAATGAAGAACAGAAAGGAGCAGACAAGAGACTTAAAAATGGCAGAAACTTAGAGAAAACAAAGTCAGTAGCACTAGGTAGAAGAGAAGGAACAGCCTAAGTTCATGAATTTCCTTCTGACTCCACTGGTGAGTCTACCTGTGTCTCTTTTTCTCGTCCTGATTCCTCATAAGGTTTCCCTGAGCTTTAGCTGGCATAGTTTTCATTTGCTGTTGCCAAGGACCTTAGGTCCTTAACAATTTGAAGAACACAAAACGTCACCTCTGAAATGGAAAGTTGTACAAAATGGATAAGTCCATGGGCTGAAGAAATGCCCCATCCATACAGATAACTGAAAAACTTGTAGGTGATAAAGGCTTGGCAATACAAATATCAAATCAAGTAAAATATATGTAGCCAGAGGACAATCAAAGCAGAAAATATTTGCATTAATGAATGCAGCAACTCTTTGCATAACTCTTTGCATAACTCAATAGTTATAGCCATAACAGTTTGCTGGTAACAAGCAAAGATTTGAGGAAAATGGGAAAGTGTAAATTTTTCAGTGCTCATCCAAAAATATCCAGAGGAGAGAGTACTCTTATCCTGCACAAGGGTTGGTGTTAAATGTTCTCCCCATTTTAGCTTTAAGAATCTATGACCATAGGGTGCCTGGGTGGCTCAGTTGGTTAAGCAACTGCCTTCAGCTCAGGTCATGATCCTGGAGTCCCAGGATTGAGTCCCGCATCAGGCTCCTGGCTCAGCAGGGAGTCTGCTTCTTCCTCTGACACTCTCCCCTCTATGATTTCTCTCTCTCTCTCTCTCTCTCTCTCAAATAAATAAATAAAATATTTTAAAAAAAAGAATCTATGACAATAGACTAAGGGTGAAATTGTATTACTTTTTTGAATAGACTTTGATTCTTGTCAAATGGCTTCCAAGAACATTGCCTCATGAGATTCTCATCACTCCAATGCATAGTTGAGATTGTACTTCCATTGTAAAATTTAAAAAACTAAGATTCAAAATAGTTAAATAACTTATTACTCAAAGTCTGACAAAGCGTTGCAAGAACAAAATAAGAACACTAGTATTTTTGTCTTGTAGATCAGTGCTGTAATCTGTAGCCTGCCAGAATAAATTTAATGGAAACTTGTAGTGAAGAAAATTATATGTCTACTTTAAAATTTTAACAACAGATGAAAAATATTTATTAAATAATGGTCAACCTCACTTCATACAGTATTGGCCTCTAGGACAACTACTTCTATATCTCTCATTAAATCCCCAAGAGCAAGGCTAATATGGAGGTGCAAGAACCAGGGCAGTTTTGAGACTTGGTGCTAGATGTGGAGTTTTCTGTTAGATGAAGGAAAGGGGTGCATGGCCATCGAGAATCTGTTACTTATCTTTTCTTGAAATCTACCCACCTTGCCTTGTTTCTTTTGACTGTCCCTTTTCTTGACTAGTGTATTTTATATAGTAAGAGAAGCCTAGAATTATTTCACATTTGTGGGGAGGTCTCTCTTTATCAATTTCTCATCTTAGATACTTAAAACTAAGTGGCAATTTCCAGTATATAGTGAGCTAACAGTGTTGTGCCCATGCTTATAATGAGAAAGAGCCAGATTAACCTAAAATTCATGATTTTTTTGACCCATCAGAAACCTGAGTTCACAGAACAGATTGATGGCCCAAAACCTAAGAAGACATTAGCGCCTGCAAAGATAGAGGAGAGGTGAGCACTAGTTTCCATGGATTAAACACACCCCTAGCCAGACACTGGTGATGATTGATGAAGGCTTATTGTGGGTTGGTGAGACACTGTGAAGCCCAGCAGAGAAAAAAACTGGGGGAGATAGCACATTATTGTAGGCCATCTGCAATGAACACCAAAAGATGCTCACAGAGAAGATCCAAAAGAGATTCAAAAATGTGTTCATTGAGGAACATGTAGACTCAGAGGAAGGGAACAGGAGCCTTGAAAGATGGGAAAGAAATTCTTGTCCTTAGGACACTGGGGAAAACTCAGGTCAGCTTGAGGACGGGACTCATGGAGGAAAAATGCCCACTCCTGGGCAAGGAGCAGGACTATGCCCTCAGCTCAGAGCTGAGAAGAGGGAGTGGGAAGGAATTAGAAGACTCCATCCCCGAGACCCAGGATTTAGAGTCTGCCTAAGACAGAGACTTCATCAAAACAGCAGAGAATTTCCACTAACAAACTAACACACTTAGAATTACAAATTACAAGTAAGAGCAGAATATTGCAGGGAGTGGGCAGAAGTGCAACACACACATTGCCAAGAAATCTTTTCTGAGGAGAATCTTCAAGAGGCAACCTGCAGTGTGGCACCCAGATGAGACACTGTTCTGGCATAGAAACTCCCACACCAAACACAAAGTATGATTGCAGAAATTTGAAGCCCATGGCACACTGAGGGTAACCACAGCAGCAACAAACAACAATTCAACTGCTAACTGAACTCAAATAGAAACCATATGTAGTATGTTTTCAGATCATAATGGAATTAATATAGAAATCAGTAACATAGAGATTTTGGAAAATCTCCAAATATTTGAAAATTGAACAACACACTTTTAAATAATTCATGGGTCAAAAAAGAAATCTCAAGGGAAATTGAGAAATAATTTGAAATGAGTGAGTATGAAAACTCAACATATCAAAATGAGATTTGCAATGAAAGCAGTGCTTACAGGAAAATTTATAGCATTAAATGTTCATATTGGAAAAGAGGAAAGGACTCAAAGCAGTGATCTTACTTCCTACCTTAAGAAACCAGAAGAAGAAAAGTAAACTTACCACAAGCAAAAGAAAGGAAATAATAATGAGTAGAAATCAATGAATTTGAAAATAGAAGAGTGATAAGTGAAAATCTGTGAAACCAAAAACTGGTTCTTTGAAAAGGGAAAATTGGTAAACATCTAATTGACAACAACAATTTTTTAAAGACACAGAAAAATGCAACCTACCAGTATCAGGAATGATAAGAGGATGTCACTACTGACATCATAGACATCATCAGGATAATACAGAAATACCACAAAAAATTCTATGTCCATAAGTTCTAAAACTTAGGTAAAATTGACCCATTCCTGAAAAAACAGATTACCAAAACGCACTCAAGAAGAAATACATAGCTAGAATAATCCTTTCTCTGGTAAAGAAATTGAATCTCCTCCAAAAAAGAACTCCATGCCCAAGTGATTTTATTGGTAAATTCTACCAAATATATAAGGAAGAAATAATACCAAGTTCATGCAGTCCCACATCCAGAAAATAGAAGGGAATACACTTCCCAGCTCATTTTATGTGGCTAACATTATTCTAATGTCTAAACCAGACAAGGGTTTTATAAGAAAAATACTGAAAAATATCTCTCATGAACATAGACTTAAGAGTCCTCAACAAAATATTAACTAATTAAATATAGTAACATATAAAAAGGATAATCTATCTTGACCAAGTGGGATTCATCTCAGGAATGCAAACTTACTCAACATTTGAAAACTGGTCAGTGTAATTCACCAAATTAACAAACTATAATCCCAACAGTGTTTTTTTTTGGGGGGGGGTTTATGTTTGTTTGTTTGTTAGTTTTAGTTAATCATGAGATTATTCTGACATTTGTATGGAAAGGCAAAGGAACTAAGGTAACTTATATGATTTTGAAGCAAATGAACAAGTTGGAGGACTCACACTACTTATTTTCAAAACTTACTAAAAGCTACAGTATTCAAGATGTGGTATCAATGAAAGAACAAACAGATCAATGAAACAAAATAGGAAGTCCAGAAATACATCTATTTTAACATAGTAAAATGATTTTGACCAAAGTGCAAAGACAAATCAAGAAAGAAAGTATAGTCTTCCAACAAATAATGCTAATACAACTCAATGTCCATGTGCAAAAAAGTGAATTTGACACACAACTCACATTTTACACAAAAATTAACTCAAAATGGATCATAGACCTTAATGGCAATCCTAGAGTTGGAAAATCTGTGTGATTTGGGTTTTGCCAGTAGTTTTTAGATATGACTCCAAAAGCAAGATTCATCAAAGAAAAAAATTATGACTTGGATAAATTATCAAAATTAAAATATTTTGCTTTATGAAAAGTACTTTTAAGGTAACAAAAAGAAGAGTCATATGACTATCCTGGAAGGAAATCTATGCAAATCACTTACCTAATAATAGGCTTGTATACAAGGTGTATAAAGAACTTTATAATTTTTTAAAATTAAAAAAGAGGATGCATTTGAACTGATACTTCATCAAAGAAGATATACAGATGAGAAATCAGCATATGAAAAGATGATCAACATCATTAGTCTTTAGGAAATTACAAATTAAAACCCCCATGAGATCTCACTACTCATATTAAAATGACTAAAATAAAAGAAAAAATTACAGCATAAAGTGTGGTGAATATAAAGAGCAACTTGGTGGGAAGGCAAAATAGTATGGCAACCTTGGAACATATTCGGGCAATTACATATAATGATAAACATACTGTATATTTACCATATAACCGTATAACCTAACTTTCCTACTCCTAAGCATTTACTGTAGGGAATTATAATCATAATAATTTATGAACACTAGTATGTTTACATTCATAGCAACTTCATTCATAAGCTCCAACATTTGGAAACAATACAAATGTCCTTCAGCACAGGAATGGATGAGCAAATAGTGCTACATACATGCAATAGAATACTACTCAGCAAGAAAAAGGAAAAAAACTCAAAATGATGGATTCTCACAGCAATATGCATGAATCTTAAATGCATTTTTTAAGTGAAAGAAGCCAGACTAAAAGACTTTCATTTTCTCTGATTCCAAATATATGGCATTCTGGGAAAATGCAAAGCCAGAAAGCAGATCATCAGTGCCAAGGTTGAGTCCGAGAGGAGGGATTCACCACAAAGTGTAGTCAAGGGAATTTTGGAAGTGATGGAACTATTTGGTACAGTACTATGGAGGGGAATGAATGATTCAGTGCTTTTGTGAACACCCAGAGAACTGTATGCCACAGTGAGGGAATTTTACTGTATGTCAACCTTATTTTTTTTTATTTTAATTTTAATTTTTTTAAGTAGGCTCCATGCCCAATGTGGGGTTTGAACTCATGACCCTGAGATCAAGAGTCACATGCTCTACCAACTGAGCCAACCAGGCCTCCCTGTGGGCACATTCTTTTAAAAAATGAGTTAGAATGTCAGGGGAAGGGGCGCTTGGGTGGCTCAGTCTGTTAAGCATCTGCCTTTGGCTCAGGTCATGATCCCAGGGTCCTGGGATCGAGTCCCGCGTTGGGCCCTGCTTAGTGGGGAGCCTGCTTCTCCCTCTCCCTCTGCTGCTTCCCCTGCTTGTGAGCTCTTGCTCATGCTCTCTCAAATAAATAAATAAAATCTTTAAAAAAAAATGTCAGGGGAACCCAAAAGGAAATACAGATTCTGATAATTGAACATAACTGTATTATAAACCCACACTAACACAAGTGGTAAAGAAAGGGGCTGAGTTAAGTAACTTTGAAAAATATTGTCTTGACTGGATAATATAAGATGAAAGGTGAAAATAACTGAGTACAAACACTGTGAAAAGAATACACATAAAAATAGAGTCAGAGGAAATGCTGCTAGGATTCAATGGCTCATTCTCTGTGATCCCTAAGCCTAGGGATCACTGCTCTTTCACTCACTCAGACAGTCTTTCTTGCGGTTTACCTTGCCTTGCTTCCTGCCTCTTCTCATCGCTGGAATGGTAGGGTCGTAAGAATATGAACCCAGGTGAAAGTGTTCAACGTGCCACTTGGATTAATACTGCCTAAGTATAGGCTGGTCTCTTGCATGTCCAAAGGATTTCCTATAGTTTCATTGCCATTTCACAAGGCACTCAAAGCCCCATCTCGTAATTTCATTTGCCTGGCTTTGTCACTGTGTCTGGTTACCCTCCTGGGAACCACAGTGATGGCTGCTTGAAGAGACTCAGTGTTTTTGTTTTTGTTTGTTAGAGAGAGGTAGAGAGAGCCTGGGGGGAGGGGCAGAGGGAGAGGCAGAGAGAGAATCTTAAGCAGGCTCTATGTCCAGTGTGGAACCCCACACAGGGCTCCATTTCACGACCCTGAGATCGTGACCTGCGCTGAAATCAAGAGTCAGACCCTCAACTGACTGAGCCACCCAGGCACCCTAAGGACTCAGTGTTTCTAATTCTGGGATTCCATGAATTGATTCTCTCTTTCTCTACCACTCTTGCCCATTTTAAAGACAAATAGACATTTCACATATGAGACAAGAAACAGTTGGAGAGACAAATCTATCTACTTAAGCTAGGCTGTGGTTAGAATAAAAATTTAGAGTTAGAGAATGCTGACCTGGATCTATATTGCTTCAACATTGCCTTTTCATAAACCAATTCTATTTAACTCATGTGCAAAAATCAGCAGTGTCATTGCAGCCCTTCTCCTCTAGATGAAATTCATACAGATTCAGCAATATTTCTAGGGAAATTATATAATAGAAAAAAGATTATATGTGGCATGCTTAGAACTGTGTACATTTAAGAATTTTAGAAGGAATTCACTCTTGGGGAGCCTGGGTGGCTCAGCTGGTTATGCAGCCTACTCTGGATTTCAGCTCAGGTTACGATCTCAGGGTCATGAGATCAAGGCCCATGTCTGGCTCCACGCTCGGTGGGGAGTCTGCTTGGGGATTCTCTCTCTCCCTCTTCCTCTTCCCCTACCCCGCTGGTGGGCGCACACACTCTCCTCTCTCTCTCTAAGATAAATAAGTCGTTAAAAAAAAAAGTTAAAAAAAAGGAATTCACTCTTCTAGCAATATTACCAAAATATTCCATGTGCAATATAAAAAATAATAATATTTATGCTCTCTTTTTCAAGAATATGTCAGAACACTTCAGCAACTTCATTTAGTTCTTATCTTTATGTCCATCTGTGAACTGTCAATTCAGGAATTTGTAAAATGTTTAAAAATTTACATATTTTATTAATATAACCAAAAATTAAATGACTAGGGGAGAAAAGTTGTAGCAATTTCTATTTTTAAGACTTTTTAATGGGTTAAATAGGTGATGGAAATTAAGGAGGGCACTTGGTGATGAGCACTGGGTATTGTATGCAAGTGATGAATCACTAAATTCTACACCTAAAACTAATATTATACTCTGTTAATGAACTGGAATTTAAATAAAAAATTGGAAAAAAAAACAAATAAAGACCTTTTACTATAGCAATATGTACAGCAAAATCATGTCTCTGTGTGTGTATGTATAGAATAAGTGTGAATTTACTGATACTCCCATACCAATACTGTGTTTTAATGTGAACATCTGGTAAATTGGTTTCAACAGCACACTTGAATATCTAAATCTTATTCATGCTTTGTAATATTATTTCCAAGCACTTTCTTCATTTTCTATATTGTCTTTCTCCAGGAAGATTAAAATAATCTTAAGTGTAAGGACTATGTATGCAGTTTCTTTTGATTGAGGCCTTGAAATTAGTATAGTCTTCACACAATGGTCCTTCAATATGTATTATATGATTTAATCAGAGAAGCAGTTATGTTAGAAGGTATCTTATGGGGAGAGGAAAGGAGTACTCGGACCTACTGTCCAGTAATAGTGAAGAGGCACTGAAACGCTATTATAAACACCGCAAAAGTTGGTTCTGTGGGGAGAAAAAGAAAGAAAAGATTTTCTGTTAAGTGGGATTTGTAGACCTTGAGTTATGCCTTATTGTTATATCCTCCAAATGTTTTAGTAGATCCTTTCTGTCTCTCTCTGTTTATGTCTGTTTCCTTCACTAGACATTGGGTTCTCTGATGAGAAATTGCATCTTGGTCACCCTGGTTCCAATATAGCCCTAGCCCAGTGACTTGCAAATAACAGACATATAGTAAGTAAATATTATTTTGGATTAGCTTTTGCTCAGATTTTGCTTGCAGGCTTGACCTCTTTACAAATTTAAGAAATCCCTAAGCATGTATTTCTCAGCTTCTTTCTTTCTTTATTAGCTTCTTCTAAGCATCTTTGTTCAACACTCTGATGTTTTGGTGACAGTTGCCGGTTAACTAATTTGGGATATGGTTAAGTGCCGAATCCCTCCAAGGCAAGGTTAGATGGATGAAGGACTTTGGTGCAGAAAAAATCAGAGCCTTAACCTCATTTCGAGCTGATAGAAACTTTCAGTTTTTTGCATCTGGCTGACCTCCTCCTCAGCTTTCCCTGTGGAAAGCTGCAGCCTCTGCTTCATCTCTTCTCAAGACATCTTTTTCTTTGGCTACAGGTGGGATTTCGTCCATAAATAAGATAGTTTTGTACTTGTCTCTGCCCACTGTCTACTATGAACATCTACAGAGAAGGCTTAGCAAACACTCCTCTTCGGTAGACCCACTCTGGGTTTCTTTTGATTTGAATATCTGTGGAAGTATTTCTCTCTTTTTTTCATTCTCTGGGGAGGGATTTAGGTGATCAGATTTCACTTCTATAGCTAAACCAGCTGTCCTTCAGGCAAAGCTTCAAGAGATATGCCACACAACTCGAGCTGTTTCAAGGCTGTGGAGACCCAAAGGTTCCAATCAACTAAACCCCTTCAGGTATCAGAGAAAGTCCCCCAAAGGCGACAGCAGTCACGGAGCAAATGACTATTGTTGTCTGTCTGTTTGGTTTTTCTTTTATATTTTGTAGAGTTGACCCCTTTGTTCTCTTTTTAAGCTAAATTTAGTCATTGTCACTGAAGAGTTGAGAGGATGAGTCAAAAGAGAGAAGTAGGAGAGACTGAACCTGAAGAGAAAAAGCTTAAGTGCAGTGCTGGCAAATCCCTTTTTAGATTGAAGATGAATAGTATAGACTAAATAAAGGCATAAGAGTAGTCTTAAATCAAAGAAAATGGAAGTGCTTTGTCCCAGAGGTTACCATCCCAAGGTCACTTTTTACTGTGACCACACACAAGTAGAGACGCCTCGGCCAGAAAAAGTAGAATAAAATAGGACAGGACTTAATTCTTTGTAGTTCTGTGGATTTTTACCTTACCCTTCCATCTCAGCATGAGATCTCTAAAAGCATACTTCTTTAAAGAGTTCTTTTTATTTACTCCCCTTAGTTAGAGCTAGGTGTACCATAATATGGTCACTTCCTCTCAGGGTAAATACCTCCATTGTGCAGATGCCCAGGAAATCTACAACTCAACCCAATGACATTAACTTTTCTGAGAAGCAGAAGTGCACTGAGCTTTACTAAATAGAAAAATGGAAAGGACCCTCCTGAGAGGCTTGGTGTGTGCTCACACTCAGCTAACTCAAGTTGATTGCTCAAGCAATAGAAGGCCACAGGACAAGCATGCTGGAAATGGGCATCTGCTTCCTGCATGGTTTAATTGCCACCAAATATGACCCCCTCTCAGGAAGACATTTTATCAAAAAAAAGTATCCTACCAATGACTCATCTTTGTTTTCATGTCACTGAGTCTTACCATTTTAGCAAACAAGCGTAGAAAATACTCACAGATTAGAAGATAGGTTTAATATCTATGGCGGTATCATGGCTAAAAGAAAAATACAAATCGCCTGACCTATCTATCTGTAACAGTATCCTGGCACTGTGAAACTTCTAACTTTACCAAATTCCATACAGGAATGATGGAAAGAAAGACTGTTTGGTTGAAAAATAATATATAAGGAGAGTACAGAACAAACCAAAAAAGGAAATTAATCAGATTATTTTCTCACCTTCAAGTGGTTGTTGCAGATGTTTTCACAGGTCTCAGGACATCTGCTATTCATCAATTCTCACAAATACATGGTGTCACTATAAAGCACAGCATTACTCTTATATTTACAATCTGGAGGTTCCCTATTTTTTCTTTCATGCTTTGCTTCTGTAACTTATAGTCCTCAAGAAATTAGTTAATTCATGGTAGTAGAGATAGACGACCTTAATTCAAGGCATCAAAGATGGAGAAAGCCATGCCCTTTGGTAAGCAAAAAAGAAGCAGTGGTTAATCTATTTTTATTAAACATCTACTTTGTCTGCTTTTTGTTCTGTTTTTTGATTCTGATATTTATTTCCTTAAATTAAGCCCTTGGCAGTTAACTTGAGCTGCATAAACATTCATTACAGAAAGCAATTTAAAGTACAAGAATTGTTTGTCCTCAATTTATTCACTGCCAGACTTTTAGCAAAACTGTTTAGGATGGCTCTTTATAACAATTCTATCTTTATAGTTGTTTAATACTCAGATATGAAAGAACATTTTTAATAGAAGATTTTAGTTAGAAACAATTAAATTTACAGATACTGGAAATTATATATGTGAATTTATATAGACCGTTTATAAATCAAAAAACGTAAAATATTATATAGGGGCATTGAAAAACTGAAACCAAGAAACAAAGTTTAACTTATAAAGTGATATAGGATTTGATACAGGGTTATAAATACAAAAAGAGAAATCTTAACCCTTTCATTTTATGACTTAAGTAAAAAAAATAACAAGGAAAGAAGCAAGTCTATGTGTTGATATGTAAATATAATTGCAAATGTGTTCCTTGGTTGTTTAAATCACACATTATGAATAAGTGCTTTTGTTTTCCAAGTTCCTGTGGGATGTATCAGGTCAAATGTCAGCTCTGGCCTCAAAATGTCTCTTAAAATCCTGTCTCTCCTTCCTCCAAAAGCAGGTGCATGAAATAAACCAGCAGGCAGTCAAAGTTGAAATTACATTTGTGTGTCCTAAATCATGACATTCAGTCTTTAAGAGAAAAAAGAAAGCACAGATGTCTTTTCACCAAAGGACCTATCTCTGTGGAAAAAAAAAGGGGGGGGAAGGGACAGGAAATCACAGAGACACACCACATTCCTGTTTGTTCCAACTGAGCACTTCCACAGACCTTCTTTGTATCAGACAGAATGGAGACCAGACTCTCACAAGTGTTCAGGCCAAGATTAGTGCTGCAAATTCTCAGTAATTCTGTGTTCACCCTGCTCTCCTTAAATTACTAAAAAATTAACAATCATTTTATATTTGATCATTATGAATTTCATCTCCTGGGTAAGCAGGGAAAAGTTTTAGAATAATAACAAAGGCGGGGGGGGCGGCGAACACTGCTGAGATGTGCATGTGGGACCCTTTGGGGGGTACAATGTGCAGTACTTTGGTCCTCCCATACAAATATCCTCATCGATTTCTCTAGAATGAACATTTGAGCAACTTTTAAAGGAAACTTTTTAGAGATCTAGACATGTAATTTGAACATTAAGATTAAACTGTGTTGTGTACCTTCATTTTCTTCCATCTTCAAATGTAAAATTGGGGATATTTCCCAAATTATGCTGTTGATTTATGTTTTATTTTAGTTATTTATGTTTTGAATATATATTTTTAACTTTTTGAAAAAAAGAGCAGAAAAATGGAATGAAAACAAAATGAAAATAAAATTCACACTTATTAACCCTCCTTCTTTTTTAAAGAATACATTCTAGAAGGGAAAGTGCCACTCCTACCCCACTCCCATCCCCCAAAGTTATAATTACTAACATTTGGTTCTTAGCTTTCTAGACATTTTTTTTCTTGCTTATAAGACAACAGGCTCAAAATGGAGTCACTTATGCTAAGCCCCTATTAGCAAACCAAGACTTAATACCTAACCTAATTGCAGTTTCAACCTCTTGCAGGGATGTAATCTTAACCAGTCAGTTGGGAAACAGCAGTGGTGAGGTAATCCATCTGATAGACCCTTTCTATCCCCCAAAGAAAGCTCCTTAGAACTCCTTTCTCTTTCCTAGATGGGATGCTGTCTGATTCATGAATCCTTGAATAAAGCCAATTTGATCTTCAAATTTACTTAGTTGAATGTTGTTGTTTAACAAAGGATATGTGTGTGCATGTGTATGTATTTATACATATATATTAATAAATATACTTGTGTATACTTTACAAAAAAATGATCATATTTTATCTGATATCTGTATTTTAAATTTTTTAACAAAAATATCCTAAACATGTTTTCGCAGAAAAATATATGCCTCATTTTACAGCTATCTTATATAGTATTTTTAAACATTCTCCTATTTTTTGCTTGGTTCTAAATTTTGCTGTTACAAATGTTGTGTTTTTTTAGGTAGATAATCTTTGTGCATAGCTGCATATTACTCAAGGATCAAGTCCAAGAACAAAAAAAATTGCTGTGTCAAAGTGTTTGAGCATTTTAAAATTTTCATGAGTTTTCCCTCATTGTCCTCAGCCAGCAGGACTACGTGAAAGTACCTCCTTTTCCTCCATATTTATAACTGGATATTGCCAATCTTTACAATGTATACTAAAACTGATAGAGGGGAAAAAGTTTTATTTTGTTTTGAGTGTAAGTTGTTTTGTTTGATTCGTTCTCTTCTCACTTAATGAAATTTAATATTTAATCATATGTCCAGTGACCTTTTATGTTTTTGTGAATTTCCTGTTCAAATTTTGCATCTTATTTCTAATGGGCTGTTTTTCTATGATTGTTTTATAGGCACTGTTTATATATAATGAGCCAAAACCTGACTTGCTAAAGATGTAAATATTTTCTGAGTCTGTTCTTTGTCATTTAAATTTATGTGAGGTATATTAATTATTCAGAAAAATTTTAATTCAGTGTCTCTAAGCATATAGACTTTCTGAGTTTTGTAGTTTTATCTTGCTTAGGAAGGTCTACCTTAATAAAGAGTATACAGTGGGGTGACTAGGTAGCTCAGGTGGTTAAGTGTCTGCCTTTGGCTCAGGTCATGATCCCGAGGTCCTGGGATCGAGCCCCGCATCGGGCTCCCTGCTCAGCAGGGAGTCTGCTTCTCCCTCTACCTCTGCCTGTCCCCTCACCCCCTGCTTCTGTTCACTCTTCCACTCTCTCTCAAATAAATAAATAAAATCTTTAATAAAAAAATAAAAAATAATAATAAATAAAAATAAATAGTATACAGTAGCCCCCTCCACCCCCTGCCTTCTCTTTAATCACAGTTTTGCTTTCCTCAGTTTCAGGTACCTCCTGTCAACCAGTCAGCCAAGGTCTGGAAGCAGATAATCCTCCTTCTGACCTAGCATCAAAAGGTCAATATTAACACTACATCATTCCCCTCACTTCATCTCATCACATAAGAATTTTATCATCTCACATCATCATAACAAGAAGGGTGAGTATAGTACAATAAAATATTTTGAGAGAGAAAAAACACATTTGCATAACTTTTATTTTAATATATTGTTATAATTTTTATATTTTATTATTAGTTATTACCGTTACTCTCTTACTATGCCCAATATATAAATTTACTTTATCCTAGGTATGTATGTATAGGAAAAAAACATAGTATATATAAGGTTCAGTACTGTCTGCAGTTTCAGACACCCCCTAGGGGGTTTTAGAATTCATCCTCCATAGAAAAGGAGGACTACTATAAAATAGTCTCCTTTTTTTTACATATAAAAATTTTATTCATCTGACTTGTGTGTGTGTGTGTGTGTGTAATGAGTTAGACGGGCACCTAAATCCATTTATCTATTTTATTTCAAACAAATTACCAATTAAAGAAGATTTTAAAGAATAAGAAACATTTGACAGGACAAGTTCCCTCTAATTATTTTCCTACCCTTCAAACAGACACACACACACCCACATACACACACACCACCCTATAGATGAAATTCTAAATGCAATTTAAAAAATCACTTATATCAAATGATGAGAAATTGATCTATTTATAATGTTGGGTCCTCCCATTCAGGACTATGGTAGGTTCTGCTATTAACTCAAATTTTATTTTATGCCTGTCAATTATTTTAATTCTCTATGCATGTTGTGTTAATAAGAGATACTAGTGTACACAGAGCCTATCTCATGATATCAGAAATGGGAGAAGGCAGCGTGGAGCCTCAAAAATAGGATTGTGCAGAACAGATTAAGTGATATTTATGGCATCAACTGTCAACCCCATGAATTTTTAAAAGCATGACTCCTAAAGTTACTGACAGTTGGTTTGGTTTTGAAGTAACAAGGCCCATCGTGTTCTGCTGTCCCTCACGTACATCCAAGGGTAGTCCACATGGAAACAACTACCCGGCTTGTAAAGCCTCAGGCCACTGACTCAGGACCGACTGTAAAAATTTCCTGCTGCTTCCTAGTTCTAGTTCCTACACAGAGCATCAAGTATTAGGCTCATTTTTCAAGCAATTGGTACAGTTTTTAACTCCTAATTACATACTATGGTGCTTTAGGCCCTTAGCTTTCTGTTTGCAGGATTTGAAAAAGTGAAGCAAGGTCTGACCACAGAAAGAGGCATCAAGCCTTAGAGAAGCAACCAGAACTAAATTATGTTTTAGAGGCCAATGGGTTTACTGAGTGGTGATACCTATTGGATCCCTAAAAAAAAAAAACAAAAAAAAAAACCACTGTTCACAAAACTGATGCCCACACAAAACAGACTTCACTATGTGTGATCTTCACAAAAGTTTTCATGAGAGATTATGTTTAAATGCCAATCTAACAAAGAAGGTGTGTTTTAAGTTATCCGGTATTTTCTTCCCCACTGAACTTTGTCAGACAGACACTGTTGAGGTCACCGTACCGGATTGTTTTATTCCATGCTACCCCGTGATTTTTTTAGAAACCTGAAAAACATTTTCAAGAATAAAAGCCTTGGGGCACCCGGGTGGCCCTGTTGGGTGTGTCTGACTCTTGATCTCAGTTTTGATCTCAGGGTCATGAATTTCAGCCCCGTGTTGAGCTCCATGGGCATGGAGCCTACTAAAAAAGTTTTAAAAATAAAAAATAAAGAAAAATCTTAAGAAAAAATAAAAATAACAAACTTACTTTGGTTTTCCTTTTAAAAATCTTATATTGGTTTTATATTCTTTAATTTAAAAAAAAAAAAAAGATAAACAACCTGTGGTACAATGGCATATTATTCAGTGATAGAAAGAAATGAGCTATCAAGCCATGACAATGCATATGACATGTGAGAGAAGTAAATCTGAAAAGGCTACATACTGTATGAGTCCAACTATATGCGATTCTGAAAAAGGCAAAACTATAGAGATAGTAAAGAGATCAGTGGTTTCCAGGAGTGCAGGGGTGGGAGGAAGGATGAATAGGTAGAACACATGTTATTTTTAGGGCAGTGAAACTATTCTGTATGATACAGTAATGGTAGATACAGGACATTATGCATTTGTCAGACCCATAGAGTATACAGCACAAAGAGTGAACACCTAGGTAAACCATAAACTTCAGTTATTAACAATGTATAAATATTGGAACAAATGTCCCACTGTACTGCAAGATGTTGGTAATAAGGGAAACAGTATGTACATATGAGTTGGCAGAATGGGGAGTGATAGGGGAACTCTCTATGCTTATTGCCCAATTTATCTGTAAACCTAAAGTTACTCTAAAAAAAATCTATAAATAAGGAATGCAAAAAAAAAAAAAAAAAGTCAGCTTGAAGGTGAAGTGCAGCATTCCCTCAAGCACACTGTTGAATACAATGTGAGATAAATTCACAACCGTATTTAGAATTCTACAGTGGAATGGACTGATGATCTCTTTCCTACCAAGTTTTCTAAGGTACTCTATCAAAAAACTTCCTTCTGGGTTCTGTTTTGAAAAAAGGAGAAACAGAAGAAAATTACGTCTGAATCAATTCAGGACATTGGCCAGTTTGGAAGTATAAAGGAATAGGAACAGAGAAGAGATGGTGCCTGAGAAGAGATGTGTTGGGTTGTGTTTAGGTTGCCTCTCCTTTCAGGGTCTGCAGGCTTGTTGGCATCAGCTTGTTCCATTTATATTATAGATGTTAAACCAAACTGTCCAGTTCAGTGGAGTTAGGAGTTAGTGCTGAATTCTGGGTGGTAATGACTGGTCTCAGGCCTGCCCAAACTGGTGTCCAGAAAATGGATTGGGATCCCAAAATGCATCTTTATATAAATAAACATCACAGTAGACGTGAATGAGGGATGAGAGACTGGGAGATGAAGTGCAGTGCGGGTTGCATTTCATTTAAGAGAGCTGTCAAGCTGGGGATTGAGTCTGTGCAGTACTGAGATGTATGGTCCCCCAAATGTTCCCAGCTCTAAACCACTCAAAAATAACAAGGAGAATCTTCCCCCCCCCCACATGCCTGCAAGTGGCAGAGCTCAAAAACGAATGGCTGATTTTAAAAATACATTTTCTCATTCACAAAACTTCTATATGATGATGTGCTCTATTCCAGAAGTTTTATCTTTATCACATCACCCTGTGTGTAATCTCATTGCTGGGGCAAAATATTTTTAAAAAATTAACAAAGAAAACCTCACTGTTGCCCTTGTTGAAAATCAATTTTTAATTTAACGTCCATAGTATGTTGTTCTCTTATCTAAGTTTATTTTAAAATATGAAGTGGCTTTGTTAAAATTGTGCTGTGTCAGCACTTGGGATATGTGCTTCTGGGGAATGAAAATTAAGATGACCAGATATTGTCTGCATTATAATAGTAATGGCACTAAGTTTCTGTCCACTAACTTGAGGAACTTCCATTGGATTGTGATTTCAGGGTAGCTGTTTTTCTCTAAAAATTCTAGAATCTGCCCAGAAATAGCCCAGGAAAATATTGGCCCAAAGTACTCTGTAACAATCATTTACAAAAATATTAACATGTAACTTTAAGGGGCACTCAGACTTTTTGTCATATCCAGGGTGCCCTTAATTCTTCTGTACCTCCTAAATGAAATGAGTTTTAAAAAAATCAGTCTTAAAAAAACCTCAGATTCTTAAGTGTTGGCATACACTTTCGGGATTAGTCTGAATGTCTCTAATTCCCTCTAAACCAGAGTTTCTCACTCATGGCTCTATTGACATGTACCAGATAACTTTATGTTGTGGGGGGACTGTTCTGTGTGCTAGAGGTTGGTTAGCAGCATCCCAGCCTCTATCCACTTGACGCCAGTATCATCCTCCACCAGGGTGATAACCAAAAATGTCTCCAGACATTGCAGAATTTCCCCTGGGGTGGGGAAAGGAGGAAGTAAAAATCATCTGAATTGAGAACTGCCCTTCTTAACCTCCCCCTGTGCTTTTTTTTTTTTTTTAAGATTTTATTTATTTATTTTTTAGACCGAGAGAGCATGTGAGCAGAGGGAGGAGCAGAGGGAGAGGGAGAGACAGAATCTAGAGCAGACTCTGCACTGAGCTGGGAGCCTGACTCGGAGCTCCATCCCACGACCCTGAGATCATGACCTGAGCAGAAATCAATAGTCAAATGCTCAATGGACTGAGCCTCCCAGGCACCCCCCCCTTCAGTGCTTTTCATCCTGAGTGTGCTTAAACACATCTAGAGATAGGAAATTGCTATAAAGTGAGGGTTCCAATTCAATATTTCTAACTTTGAGCTACACTCAAATCAAGGTGACTGAAATGTCATTTGGATCACTGCCCCTCTTTATCCAACACCCTCTACTCCCACCTAAAAACAAACCGCTCATCTTTCAAGATTGAGAATGAAGGTACAATCTTTGGGAAGCCCTTCCTGATCTCTCCTCAAATTTAAAAGTGATCTTTCTCTTCCAAATGTCTCTCCTGAATCCCCTTCTCCCTCCCTCCTTCCATCCTCCCTTCCTCCCTCCCTCCCTCCCTCCCTCCCTCTCTCTCTCCCTTCCTTCCTTCTCCTTCTCCCTCCTTCTTTCCTTTCATTTATTAAAAAAATAAATACAGGGGCTTCTGGGTGGCTCAGATAGTTAAGCGTCTGCCTTTGGCTCAGGTCATGATCCCAGGGTCCTGGGACTGAGCCCATGTCGGGCTCCCTGCTCAGCCAGGAGTTTGCTTCTCCCTCTCCCTCTGCCTCTCCCCCTCTGCTCAGGCTCTCTCTTTCTCTCTCAAAAATAAATAAATAAAATCTTTAAAAAATAATAAATACATATGTACATGAACTTCTACTATGTTCCAAGCACTTTTCTAAATTCTGGAATTAAAATACTGAGCAATACCAACAAACAAACCTGCCTCATAGAGTTTATTTTCTATAATGAACATGGAAGGAGAGTGACAATTAGATAGTGATAAATTCTAAGGAAAAATAAAATGGGAAGTGAAAGAACTGAAATTTTATAGAGAATCATCAACATCTCACAAATCATCAAGGTGCTGTTTCGAGAAAAAGACAGGAAAGAGGTGTGGGGTGAATCGCAGCTCAATGTGATAGAAAAGCCTTGTCAGCCTGAAGGAACAGCAGGTGTAACTGGAAGGCTTCACTGTGTTTCATTCTTTACACACATAGGATAAGATAAGGAGATTAGTTTTCATTCTCCACACACTTCTTGGAATATAAACAGTGAATATAAACAACGCTTAGTATATTTTTTTTTTAATGAAGGCAAATAATGTTAATGACCTGTTCCAAATACAGGTATCTTAAATGCACGAGTCAGAGAGTTTTTACTCAATTCAGGCTTCTTTAATTTGGAACTACATGAAAATGTCTTAACGTACATATGCTATGGAATTCTTATGGAATTCTTTACTATCTGTCTATGCTTCCATCTCTCCAGATATCTATCCACCATCATCTATTGGTCTCTACATCTATTTAACCAAAGCAAATGTACATGTAACAAACTAGAATGGCATACATTTGGAGCCTGGTATTAAGATTGAACTTTTTGTTTTGTTTTTTTATTGTTCCACCAACAACTGATGAGGGCTCCCATTCAGTTGTTACCATGTGTGGCCTTTCTTCTGGCCCAAGCTTCTCCTCCTCTCGGGTGGCTCAGTTCTGCTGGAACTTTGCATTTACCACTTAGGGCCGAGGTTGACCTGGTGTGGACTCTTTCTTCTTGTATTGAGGGACTTACCACTATTTCTGAAAAAATCTTCAGCCTCTTCCTCTGTGACCGGTTCACTCTAGAGATTAACAACCTTTCTGAGGTGATTCACTCTGTTGTCAGCACAAAATCCTCTTTCCTTCCTGGGCCCGGCTTTCCTTTCTCTCTCTGTGATCCTGTGATGTCTCTCTCTCCCTCAGCCTGCTCCTGTGATCTCTCTCTCTCTCCCTCAGCCTGCTCCTGTGATCTCTCTCTCTCTCCCTCAGCCTGCTCCTGTGATCTCTCTCTCTCTCCCTCAGCCTGCAGTGCTCTGTGTGTGCCCCACTGTTGTCCGTCTGCCTGGCCCAGGGCCATGTGAGGTGTGACAGGCCCGGTGCCTTCTGGTCAGGGAGAGGAAGTCCCCAGCGGGTGATGGAGACAGAGGTCATAACTCCAGCGTCCATCCCAGGCAGCGCAGTATCTATCGGTCTGTCTGTGCTGCGAGCCTCCGAGGGTTTGGATTCCCGGTCCCTTAAATCCCAGCAGGACACTGATGTCACTCAGCCTGGAGTAATTTGTAATGAGTCTGATAAAGGAAATTTGCCAAGATATGGTCAGAAAGTAAGGGAATCCCAAAGCAGAGGGTGGCACCCAAGGGCCAGTCACATGGACTGGGTAGGCCTGTGGGAGCAAGAGCGGAGAGCAGTTACTGTCGTTTGGAGAAGGCTGACTGACAGGGGCAGCAGTCTGCAGTCACACAGCCAGCCTGTGCTCATGACCTGCAAGGAGGAATATATTCCTCAGCCTCGCTTTTCATACCTCCCTTCCTCCTAGCTTCGCTCGGAGAGAAAGAACCTCTATTGATGTGGCCTCAGAGCACAGCAATACCTCCAGAGGGGTGCAGTGTGAGCCGCAGCATGGAAGATATTCAGCACATAGCCTGGCAGCGTCTCACCCCCGCTATCCTTCGGTCCGCATTTGCATCTCATGGTTGGATTGTCCCCAATCAAAATACTCATAAAAGTGACATTATAAACGATTGAAACTAAATAGGATCTTCGTAATCAATCATTTAGTCAGAAAAAAAATCTCCAAGCATATGAAGAGACGGAATGCTTGCCCATTATATAGTGCCATATCCGAGACAAGACCCAGACCGCCTAACCTACAGTCAATATGAAATATTCTCATTTTAGAAGGAAAAGGAAATCTAAAATGGCAAATGCAATTTAGGCCTTTTGGCAGTATGTGATGTGTGTGTGTGTGTGTGTGTGTGTGTGTGTGTGTGTGTGTAGGTCTCTCTTAATCAGTAGATATTTATCAAAGCTAGAGTGTCAGAAAGCATAGATGACATTTCAGTATGTGCCACCAAAATGCACAGGCAGAATTACAAAGTTGAGTGGAGTTCCTTTTAATTCACCACAGGCATTGAACTTGACACTGAATATTATATGACTTCAGGAAATAGGGATATTCTTCTTTTTCAGCTGAATATCTTTATATTTCAAATTCAATACATGCTTCTAATAATTCTCCCTCCTTTATAACATTTAAAAGCAGTATTACTATCACATCCTTATTTCTATCCGATCAAAAAAATTTGATTTGAATATAATGGCATATAGTCTTTAGCAGTCTGAATTATTTGCACAACTGAAAAAGTGTCTTATTTATTTGTTACTATTGGAGAACAATTGTTACCATGCTATTACATTTTTTAGAAAACTTAAAAGTTACCATATTAAGCAGCATGTTTTTATAAGTTTAAATATGTGGGTTGAGGACATTTATGAACTGTGTTAAAACTTAAAAAAAAAAAACTTTAAATGATATTACCTTTACTTGGTAACACACAGTTTTTACTATAAATATAAATTATTAAACTGTGATCAGAGGGCGCCTGGGTGGCTCAGTTGGTTGGGCGACTGCCTTCGGCTCAGGTCATGATCCTGGAGTCCCGGAATCGAGTCCCGCATCGGGCTTCCTGCTCAGCAGGGAGTCTGCTCCTCCCTCTGACCCTCCTCCCTCTCATATGCTCTCTCTCTCTCTCATTCTCGCTCTCTCAAATAAATAAATAAAATCTTTAAAATAAATAAATAAATAAATAAATAAATAAATAAATAAATAAATAAACTGTGATCAGATTCCCTTTGAATTAGAAAGAAAAGGGCTATTTGTCTCCACATGAAATAATCCCAAGGTATTGTGCTTTTTTTTTTTTAGTTTTTGTATCTACTCTCTGTAGGTATTTGGCCTTCTTAAGCACTTCTAGGCCATGAACTATCAAATTTTATTGTCAAGCTACCTGATTCTTATATCACCTTCTTCACAAATTAATACCACCAATTTAATTATGTATTTATTCAGTCAACAATATTTATGGAACATATTCTAAGGAAACTTGAAGGAGACAAATTGAGTCAGGATAAGTGATTTTCTAACAAAATTATCCAAAGATAAAATAAATTGCCTCAAAATATATAAATTTCCCATCATGGAGTATGAAGAAATTTTAGTATTATAAAGGCATGTTATCAGAAAGGCAAATTTGTGATATTTTTTCCAAACATGAGATGTTGTAATTCTAGCTATAATTATCACAAAACCTACCCTGTCTTACTCATAGACTTAACCCACTTTCCTAGTTTTCACACTGCAATTAGCAATGCCTGACCTAGGACTATGAGGTTGCTTATTTCTTGGTTTTTGGCTATTTCAAGGAGGAATAGTTTACCAGGTAACACTCTATTCAGAAGTGAAGTGATAATATATATTATTCTTCAAGAAACATTTCATATTTCTTTTACTCTGTTATTAATCTTAGTTTACTCACTATTCGATACCATAAAAAATAATCAAGAGCAATAGTGTGTTTTGTTTGATTCAAGTCTAAGTTAAACTGTAAGAATCCCCCAATTAGTCAAATCACAGTTCAACACTTCCATAAAGCCTTTGACTGGCTGTCTAGGAGAAGGTTGTCAACCTCTATTTTCTCTGCTTGTGAAAAGATGTGGCTTCTTTTCCCACAAAGTTTTCTTATTCAGTTGCTTTCAGAATTAATGGATATGTGACTAGCACTAAAACTGAGAAGAAGGCATCATGTAAAAAATGGGGCTTTATTTGGCGTAAGATGCTATGAAACCACGTGTTGGACTCGTAATAGAGTCATTCAGGCTCATTGATTCCCTAATGATTGTGGGGTCTCTATCTTGGCCCATGTACTCTTCCAGCATGGACAATGCATCTTTGAAAAAAACAGGCAAAAATCTCTGCCCTCAAGGAGTCTGGATTTCAGGAGAGGGAGCAGAAAATAAATAAGATAATTGCTTTTTTAAAATTTATTATGTGTTATTTAGTAATAATTGCTAGAAAGAAAAACATAAAGCAGAGAAAGAGGATAAATGTGCGTCTCTATGGATATATGTTCAGAGGGATGCCAAAATTTTAGTTATGCTGCCCAGCATTCATGTCACCAAAAGTGTGACTTTTGAGTAAACATGGATTAAATGAAGGTTTAGCCCTGTGGTATCTGGGAGAAAAGCATTTGAGGCATAAAGACGGTTAAGTGTGAAGGTCCTAAAACAGGCCTGCCTCTCAGTGTATTTGAGGAAGAGTGAAGAGGCCGGTGTGGCTGGAGCACAGGAAGTAAGGGAGCATAGTAGGACACATGGTTGGATCATGTATGGTTTCGTGGTCAGAGTATGAACTTTTGCTTCCACAAAAGTGAGATAAGGCATCACTGGAGACTTTTCCATGGAGGAAAGACATGACCTGGTTTATGTTTACACAGTATCATTCTGGCAGCACTATTGAGAATAGACTGAAGGGGGAATGAGGTGGAAGAAAGAATGCTAATTAGTAGATATAATAATGATGCATGGGCCGGATAATGGTACTTGGATCAGGTGGATAATAGTGGAGGTGGTGAGAAGTGGTTGAATTATTCTACACATTTTGAAGTCACTGTTGATAGATCCAACGTGAAGGATGAGCAGCAGAGTGAGTTCAAAGATGACGCCAAGCTTTTTGGCCTGTGCAAGTATAAGACTGGAGTTATCATTAACTGAGACTACATCAGGACCTAAGACTTAATTTGGTTGACATTGAAACATCATTCACCTGTCCAGGCCCTGATCCCATCAAACTGAGAATAATCCAAAATACCTATCAGCATGTTACATGTTTTAATTTATTAAAAAAAAAGTTGCAAAGTAGACTCATGTAAACCAATGGGTAGTATGCCGTCAACAGGGAGAAAAAGAGAAGATAATGGCTACGGAGAGGATTTGTAATAAAGCAATATGACTAGTGATCTTTACCTCAACATGTAATTCTGAACATTGCCACATCGGCAGACTAAAATGTTTGATTAAAATTAGTTATTTTATTTCCAATTAGTTCCCCATCAATTGCACTTTTTCTGCTGTCCTTTCCCAGCATCCCTTTTAGCAATTCTTGGCTTAGACTGAGGGTTCACTCCAGGGAGATCCTAACTAATACAGTCACTTCCTTTTCCTGTTTCTCTATTTCTTTCTTTTTTAAAGTATAGTTGACATACAATATCAATTCCCAGAGTACAAAATAGCAATTCGCCATTTGTATACATTATGAAATGAGCACGCTGATAAGTCTAAATACGTGACTTCTACCAAGCCATTTAAGTGGTATGCGTAAAGTAAACTAAAAGCACTTGCAAAGTGGTTTAGACTAATTTGGTGGTGCAAAGTATTCAGAAGAGTTGGGTTGAAGGGTATCTCAGGAGGGCAAATGATGTTCCTTTTATTTTAACTGCCTGAGTTAAGATCTGAAACATCTTGTAATGGTATTCTATTTCCTGTCACTGGTAGAGTTTTATCAAAATAAATCTGGTGAGATAATCCCTGGAATCGTAATAGTCATTATGGAGCAGTTTCATTGAAATGTGTTACAGAATGGTGACCACTTATATCTTTTTGTTGCCAACAAATATGAGTCTTTAATTGACTGAATGACAATAACACATTTCTCCTTTCTTCCCTCAGCACAGTCTGTTCTGATTAGGGGGAAAATTTTTAAAAATGTTCCGTGGTATCATGCTTCACTGGAATACAACACTGGAAACAATAAGATGTAGGACTCTTCTCCATTGGAGGAGATATACTGTCTTCTTTTTACTGCTTTTGCCTGCTTAACACGCTGCTCGTTCTTAATGACACACTTGGGATCATGGTGACCTCTCCACAACTCTTCCAGCAGATGTAGCCAGACTATGACCAAAACAAAATATCAAACACAGGAGTATAATTCTATTTTGCATACAAAACAGCTGGGTATTAACTACTTCAAAAGATTCTGAGTATTAGCTACTTCAAAAGAAACCTCTCTCTGAAAGAAATGTCTACATGTGTTATGACTGGTGAAGTGGTAGCATTGCTCTAAATGAGATTCATTTCTAATTGCATCCTTTCCTTCATAACTTTCTCCACCAACCTCGGGCCTGAAGCTTTCTGTTTGTTTTTTATTATCTCTCCATTTCTTGTATTTCTTGGATTTCACTCCCAAGGCCAAAATGACCTTTTTTGTCTTTTGGGGTTAAAATTGATTCCCTTTTTCCACCTTTTCAAGCATGTTTCATTAAAACCCAGTGTTAATATACCTCCATGAGGGAATTGAATCTGTCCTCTACAAATTAAAGTGAAACTTGGGGACAGAACTGATGTTGGCACCCTGAGCCTTCTTCATGTCCCTTCTGTCTCACTTTTCTTTACAAATCTGAATCGCAAAGCTTCTCTGAAATAATGTTCCTGTATATGTTGCTGGGTGTGCAGACTCCAAAGGAAGTATGTAATAACTATGCACTGGACTCCTACTTTATATGAGGCATTATGGTAGATATGAATGTAAATAGTGCAAAGCACTGAAATGCCTCCTGTCCTGAGAGAGCTCCAATCTGCAGGAAAGTCTGAGAAAAATAAGCCAGCAATGGCATTACAAGGGCTATCTGGGTGCTGGTGAGATTAAATCCATAGAGAGCATAGCTTATTCAGAATGCATTATATTTCCTACACTATTGGATCTGCATGATAGCTCTTTACTCTCATTAGAGCATATGCCATATCCCTGTTTGACAGATGAAGAAACCAAGTCTCAGCACATTATTTACAGAATAACTCCTAGTAGAAACAAGGTCTAGAATCTTCGTGTATATGCTTCCTAAGGTAGATGGATAAAGGGTTCTCCTGGGACTCAAGCTACACTCCTTTTACTTTCACTCTGTAAGTTTTTAGTTATTATTGGAATTTGAAACCACTCTGTATTAATATCTTAGTTCTGTTTCCCTGGGAAACAGAGTGTGAGGAAGATAAACACATGCAAAGTTTTGATGGGGTGTGTGCCCTTGGGATCAACATCTGTAAGGGAATGATAGACATAAGAGTTGGCAGAGGGAGAAGTTGAATTTAAATGCAGTTGCTATAGGGAGTTTTGTTGCTCCTTCTTCAAAGCTGTTCCCTGTCGAGGCAGTGGGGTTGGGTCTTTATGCTGCCTCATCTACCAGTCATGGAACACAAGTTGTTCGGTTGAGAGAGAGCCTTGGGTCAGGAAACTTTCTGTAGCTACTGCAATTCCCAGAAAGGTATTCACCTGTGAATAGCTAGCAGCCAGTTACTAGAGAAGTGAGCAAAGTTTCCAGAAGTGAAGGTCTAGGTGGTGCATCACAATCTCTCCTACAACTAGTCAAGAGAGGCTAAGTTAATGCTATGAAAACCAATTAAGCTCAAGATGCCGGTGACAACACAATATAAGTTTATTTCTTGCTCACAGAACATATCCAGTGAACATTAGGTATTAACTCTCCTGGGTGGCTGTCCTCAGGGCAGTGGTTCAGCGATCCATGCTGCTCCTTCTTACATCTCACCATTTCCACACGTGGCCCCCACAATTATGCAGGGGCTTTTCACTGCTTCATTCTGAAAGTGACATGTCACTTCTACTCTTAGCCTGTAGGGCAGAATTAGTCACAGAGCTCAGCAAGAGCTGATGTGTGTTTCCTTGTTCCCAAGAAGGAGAGAACCAGATGAGGATCAATGCCAGAAGCCTCTCCATATACCCTTTTTGGGTTTTTGGGTATACCAGGATAAATTACACTAAAACAATAAAACCTCAGTCAATTAATTAATAAGTACTTACTGATCACATTTTATGTAACAGTCCTACATTATAAGTTTTGACAAGTAATACAGCAGAACAACAAACCATTAAAATCTAGATGGGAGAAAAGATGATCACATTAGCAAAATAAAAGAACATTATTCAAGGCAGTACGTAATTGAGAGTTAAATTGTGAGTGATGTTAAACACTGTAAGAGTGCAGAAGACAGATGTTGAAGAGAGAAGTCAGAAAAGACTTCATGAAAAAGACTAAAATTGAGTTGGGTCTGAAAACAAAAAACCCTGTAGAAAGAAGAGCAGTTTGCCTCCTCAGTTAAAGTAAGGTCCAAATCATGACCAATCTAAGAATTTTTAGATGCTTCTTTGTTCTGAAAGTCTCATGTTCTCAAGGATATGCTGCCATAATTAGTGCCAAATAATTCCTTAGCATGAGAGAGGGCTGATAAATGATGAAACAACCTCTCACAAAACAAGTTATTGAACAACAAAAATCAGTGAGGTGCAAATGTGCCCACAACAGAAAGCACTTGGCTGAAATTGCCTGCTGAATTCTTACTATTTCAAGACCCGAACTCAACTGCTAAATTCATTGGTTCCTGTAGTGCTCATCCCCAACACCATCTGATTTCACCGCTTGACTAATTTGTGACATTGATCTAATTTCTCCTTTCCACTCCCCAAAGGATCCCCCCAAAAATGAAGCAATCTAATCTTTTGGATGTTTTTTTTTTAAAAGAGTCATCTCAGAATATGTACTAAAATGTCATTCACTCATTTTTATTGAGGAAAGAGAGCTAAAATATACACCTGCTCCATTTCTGTTAAGTCACATGTTCTCTAACTAATCCTCACAATCCCTGAGGTTGAACAATTTTATCCCAATTTTATATATGACATTGAGCTTTAGTGAGCTTAAATCACTTTCCCCAAGGCTGGAGTTAGTTAAATTGCTTGCCCAAAGTATAATTCAAACCTCTATCTGTCTAAGATTCATCCTCTTTTCACCATGAAATTCCAAGCAAAGTCAATAATTCTATCAAAATTAGCCTACACAGGATTGCAGCATTACTACAGAATTTTGCATAAGGTGAACCCCATTTTGAATTTTAAAGTAATTCAATTGCTAAAGTTCCTAAAAGATTATTTCTCTAAGTGTTTGTGCCATATGGCAGTCCTCAGCTCTCAGAAACCGCATTATGGAAGCTCAAACATAATTCACTCTGTGGTTGTCAACATATACTCCACATTAGTAATCTGTAAGAAATTAAGCTAAGACCACCCAATCTGTGAGACGGATCCTTTAGCTGTTTCTGACCTGAGCCATATTCACAGCAATGACCATAAGGTTGACCATGCTGTGTTCTATTCTCGCCCTACTGGACAATGCTGGTCCTTTTGAATACTTTGAAAACCACATGCTTTCAAAGCATCTGCCCACATTACTATGCAACAGCAGTTTTCAATGGACCATGCTTGAGATGAATGGAGCTCAGGATATGTCTATCACATATAGCAAGGCACTAGAGATTAATGAGACCAGATGTTCCTAGGAGTCGTGGGGAAAGAGCAATGGAATGTTGCTCTGCTTTTACTATTGACTTTTCCCCTCTCTCATGTTTGCTGGAACAGACAGTATAACTTAATCTAGTACATAAGCAAAGCTGCTCCAAATAATTCAGAAAGTGTTATAATAGAGTTGCTAGGTGACCATATAAACAGTCTGGGACCTTAGCAGGAAATTCGAATAATCTGTTTATCAGTTAAATAAATAAATAAACACACACACATAAAAATGAGCCATCAACAACAAATAAAAGAATTTAAGAGGAGAAATGACCCAAGTGACACCAAAACTGTAAAATTTTAGAAGCTCCATATTTGTTGGAGGTGGGAGGAGGCATTAAAAACAAAACTGCAAAGGAATTTGAATTTTGTGCTAAAGTAATAAATGATCTAAAGCAATGATTTTGTTCTTTATAGAGCTCCCTTGGTAAACACCACTCTATGTGGCCTTGCCTTTGAGAAGGGGGCCTATGCTGAAATTCCTAGTGACAGGTATCTCACGCCTAAAGCTCTGATTCCATCGAAAATAAAGCAAGCCACGAAAGGGTTGAGTCACAGAAGCTATCAACACTTGCCTGAAGTCTCCGGCACAGCCCAGAAGCCAAAGGGAAGACTAAGTGGATGAGGGGAAAATACAATCACCCCTCTCACCAAGCTGATCAAAATCCCCTCCGTGGTAATCACTGGACAGCTGCTGGGAGAAAGGGCATTTAATCTAAATGCAAAATGGCACGCACTGCTGGTTGTCTGGGCTTCAGTCCACTGAGGGGAAACGTACCACCTTCTTACCTTTTCCTTCCCTGGAAATGAATGTGTGTTCAGCTTTGGACTTCATCAGCACACCCCTGTTTTCACTTTCCCCACAAATAGATAAGGCATCTATAATTTTGACTGAGAGTGAACACCTTGCAGACATGATGATTTATGTCAGGTAATGCAATTGGTTCCAACAGTGTGATGTGAGATCAGAAGCAATGTGAACAATCAGTCTGCAAAACAAAATGTCTTCAGGTCCAGTACTATTTTATTACTGCATTCAGAAAACCGCTCATGCACAAAACAACTCTAACCACAGGTAACCGGCTCAACTTATGATGTCTGTTTGTTGGTGGCATCATATAATAGTTGCATCAAAATGGAGAAGTGGGCCAACAAGGAGTCTACATTTGCAGTGTGAAGAAGTTTGGGGGTATTAGTATATGTTAGAAAGGGAAACTAAATCTGCAATGTAAGGGGCAGCTTCTCTGCTCAACTTCACAACAATGCTAGGAAATTCATCTGCTTTTTCTGCTAATATAACTTTTTATCTAAAATGTTCCTTTACCCTGTTATGAGAATTAAGTCACTAAAACTTTTTATATTCTCTCTCTTCCCCTTAATAAATGAAGTTTTCCTTGGAGTAAGTCTTACCTCCCCCCCATCCTCCCACCCCCCATTCTGTGGCTTCCTTTCATGCAGCTACATTGGTGTGACAAACCTCTACCCTATCCACCTATTTGAGACATGGCAGAGACTGGTACAGTTGAAAAGAATGAGCTAGACACAATAGGCTCAGCACCTCCTTTTCATGGAGCTGAGTAGCCTATGGAGGGCTGATGCTTTCTTCTGATGCTCCTGCTCTTACTCTAATCTGAGCCAGTCTCTATAAGTGCAGAAGACTAACCTGAACAAAAGAAGGTTCCATGGCTCTGAAAACAACTTCTTTCTGCACTCTCTCTCATTCTCTCTCTTTCCCCTGTGTCTGTGTGTGTGTGTGTGTGTGTGTGTGTGTGTGTGTGTGTGGTGTGTGTTTATCCCCCATCTCACTGGTTTTCCCAAAGGCAGCAGGAATTCTCTGCCGTGCCTTCAGGATCAAGTATATCAAATGTCATGTCCAGCATTTCTAGGACTATTAAAGGTGTCTAGACCTAGGGTCTGATATTAGGAAATTCATTTGCTTTTCACACTAAGCTACATCTTGCAATTTACCTTTATCAATAACACAGGTAATATTTAGATTTCCTATCTTCCTTATTTCTTCTCTTATTTCTCAATGTATTTCCCTCTTAGGGAAGAAATCTTAAAGGCTACACCTTTGTAAAAACTGTATTAAAATGCCAGATACAAAATTTTGGCTTTTGATTAATGATATCCTAGTGTATATGGTCACATACATTGGTTCTCTAAATTTGCTTTGCTATGCTGTCCTTCAGACCATCAAATTGAGAGAACAACATGAATTGGTGCAGGACTCAGTGACTTCTAAATAGGATGGCCACTTTTTTGTGGGGGAAGAGCATGCACATGCATGGGGGTGAGGGAAGGGGCAAAGAGAGAAGGAGAGAATCTCAAGCAGACTCTACACTGAGCATGAAGACTGATGGGGGGGTGGGGGGTGGGGGGGAGGGACTCAATCTCACAACCCTGAGATCATGACCTGAGCCAAAATGAAGAGTCGGAGGCTCAACCGAATGGGCCACCCAGTCGCCCCTAGGATGGCCATTTAATTCAAACCAGAAAATATCTGAGAGTTAAGGGGGTAAGAGGTGAGACAGTCAACAATGACACTGTGACAAATGTTATATACCAGGGATATTCCAGGAAATAGGACTTATTGGACCCTGCTTGTATGGGACTTTCCAAACTGAAATTCTATTTATTTGTTCTTTTTGCCTTATTGTTTTCTCTCCTCCTGATGAATTTCTAATGCAGCGGCCTAGCTTAAATGAGAAGCTCTATTAGCAAAGTTTTTAATTAACTCAGTGCTGTTTTAAGTAGATCAAAGTATCTGCACCATGTCTGCACCACATCTGCAACATGCATTTGTTTATGTCCCTGGTTTTTCTCTATGAAAATTCCCTAAACGTGAGTGTATTACTTGCCAACAGGAGCATTCTAAAGGTTGGAGCTCCTGTACATCAAGATACAGCCCCCCCCCACCCATCTGAAAGTAGAGCATTCCTTTGAAACCTTTCATAGGTTGAAATGGAGTAAAGCAGAGAAGCAATTACCATTCATTCATATGGAAAAAAAAATCTGAGAATTCACAGACTCAAAAAATAACCTCTCAGGCTTTTCTGATACCTTAAGACACATCTTGCTAATGGATGCATAAAATAAATCGAGATAAAGCACAGATGCTCACAGACAAGCTCAAAGTTTTGGTGGCTTGATGCTTAGTATGGTTCCCAGAAAGAAACTTGGCAGTGACAGTCTTGCAGCCTGGGGTGCATGGGGCCTCGCTGCATGACAAACACTCAACACTATTTTTGCTTCTCGCCTGTTTTTTTGTTGTTTAGTTTAGTTTTGTTTTTGTTTTTGTTAAAGTGAGAATCCTCTTCAGATTTCTTTCAGTTAGTGAAGAAAGGAGCTAATGTAGGTCTTTCATAAAAGCAAAGTAGTGTGAGGGAAACTTTTGGATAGCAGGGGGTACCTATAATTGAGGCCCAAATTGCATTGTGATCATCATTGTCTGGAAAGCTGCTTCAGTTCCCCGCTCCATCTTGAGGTTGACATAACTATCATGTGTGGTTTCGAGAACATCTGTTCCCATAATTCCCAAGGAGAGAATGTCATGAATCACTGCTCCCCCATAGATTTGCATTTGGCTGAAAGTTGACTTCAGTTTTACTTGAGGTCTTAAAAGTCCTAAAAGATGTATCAGAAATTCAATTCCAGGGTATTTGCAGTAAACAATTGATATTTTGTAACACAAGACTGACAAGAGTTTCCCTTTTATGCCAGAAAAGAAAAGCAATGGGGATTTTCTAGGGCAATGGCATATTATTTCATTTTCCCTTCCCTCTCTGAGGACTCAATATTACTTAGAAGACTCCCAGGGAATCTGAAACTCATAAAAGTTATATTCTCCTGTAATTGAAGTTGCAATTCTCTCCTCTAAGAAAAGCTAGATATCTTTAGAGAGAGGAAAAAAAAACAAACAAACAGGACTTTTTATATTTTCATGTCCTTGAGGAAGTTTATGTTTTAAAAATGAGAGTTGTAACCCCACGTAAAGGTTGGAGATCTAATGATTTCCTCCATCCTATGGGTGAGGAAAGAAATACCTTGGATAGAAATATTGTTTTTACATTGAATTAAAGCTGTAATACCAATGTGTCAAGGCAGTTTGCTTAGATTCTGAAGACTTGCTATGGTGTGGGATGGAACAGTAAGTCTGTCTTTAAAATTACTTCCCCTTCCCCTGCTAAGATTTATTTTCTAGATAAATTTATAAGCAGAACCATTGAACTTATCTATCATCAAACCCTTATCTGATATAGAAGGGCAGCAAAATTAAAAATAAGATATTATAAAAATTGTCCCTGCTCAGTTCTGCCCACATTTATCCCTGGAACAAGATTATCATTTTCATTTCTTCTATTTATTGATACCACTTCATAGTTTCTCTGATTTCCAGGAATAATTATAAACAGAAAAATTGAAACTTTTACCAACTTGATTTTTATGGAAACTTTTTTTTTTAGGTTTTATAATAGTTTTATAGTTCTATAAATGTTGTAAAGATAGGACAGAGGGAATATACAATTTCCCAGATGTTAAACTCATGTGGTATATTTGGCAAAACTAATAACATATATTGGTACATTACTCCTAGTTTTTCTCTAATACCCTTTTTTTTCTATTCCAGGGTCCCATCTAGAAAATCACATGGTGTTCTAGTCTTTTCTTTTTAACCCCCTCTGCTCTGTGACAGTTTCCCTGATTTTCTTCAGTTTTTTTGGGTTTTGGGGGTTTTGTTTCTTTTTGTTTTGTTTTGTTTTTTGATGACCTTGATGGTGTTGAGGACTACTGGTCACATATTTTGTAGAATGTGTCTCAGCTTGGGGTTTGTCTGATATTTTTCTTGACTATAGTTTTGGGTTTTTGAAAAGAAGACCACAGAAGTAAAAGCCATTCTCATCACATCACTTCAAGGGTACATACCAACAACATGAGTTATCACTGGCAATGTTAACCTTGATTATTAGGCTGAGATAGTATTTCTCAGATTTCTACACTGTAAAGTTAACACTCCTCCTTTTTCAGACTCTTCTTCAGAAGCAAGTCACTAAGCAAAGACTGCACTAAAGGAAAGTGGAGTTAAACTCCACCTTCTTGGCTATGGTTGAATTATTTGGTGTTCTTCATAGGAGATTTATTCCTGCAATCATTGATTTATGTCAGTAAGGAATCATGGATGTTTATTTTATAATTTGGTTTATAATGCAGTAAAATGTTATTTATATTGTTGCTCAAATTGTTTCATCTTTCACCATTGTGAGCTCTCTCAGTTGCCTCCTATGCCCCTTCCGCATACCCCCATCATTTTGTTTTGAGTGCTCCCTTACTTCTGACACTATAATATGCTTCAGGCTCATCATGTATATTCCCTGCTATAGTTCTAGGATCAGCCATTTCCCTAAGGGGCCATGGTTTCCTTTTTTTGAGAACAGTGTTATTAACTAAGATCTTGGGCCTCGTTGAGCTCCTACACCCAAAGTGTCATGGCTTCCAGGTCTCCTCAGCAGGCAGGGCTAAGAAATACATGGATATGTGCTAAGATATATGTCTGTTTCTAATTATTTCTTTATCAGTTTGTATCTATATTAAGCTAAACATGAGTTCCTACTGACATCTTCAATTTTCATCCAGTACTGCAAGACTCACACTGGCCTTCCTCCCTTACTTATCTGTAATCCCCTACTTCAACAGTAAGAAGCTCCCACCAACCTCATTCTTTTACTTATTTGCTCAATCCCAGCATATATGTGTAATAGTTTCAGAGTTATTAACATGTACCCACTAGAGGAGAAAAAAAAAAAACTTTATTACCTAGAATACAGTGTGTATTTTCAAAGTCAGTTAATCAGAGACTCTCTCCCCACCTCCACGGAGACTATGTCATACATGTGTAATACAATTAATCTTTTGTCACATTCTGCATTCCATTTTGGGACCCCTGAATCTTCTGATTGTTTTTTTTTTTTAATTTGCGTACTATTAAGGTACACTCTTTGGTGCTGTCAAGTTCTAAGGGCTATGATAAACATCTAGTGGCATGTGGGCATCACCACATTACCATACAAATTAGTACTACTACCCTAAAAAAAGAAAGAAAGAATGAAAGAGATAAAGGGAGAGAGATATGAAAATAAAATGGAGGGAGGGGCAGAGGGAAGGAAAAGAGGGCAGGACATATAAATAACTTAGCCATTGAAATCCATGATCTTATTACACATTCCCTCACCATTTTTACCATTAAATCATCTTACCAACCTCATGAGACCTTTCAACTGGATAAACTCCATTATGTCCTTTTCTTATATGCAATGCTCTTATGGGCTGTCATTTACACAGGAAACCTTTGTTATGGTTGATCTAAAGAAAGCATTAGATGGCAGTCGGAATAAGGCATCTTTTCCCCTGTTAGATGTGTTGTTTCTCTTATTTAGTGCCTCCTTAGACTGTATTTTCAAAACATGAAATGTTGTACAAACTGTCACTTCAGGGTCCAAAAGGATTTGTCTCTTTTAGAAAGTAATTTCTAAACTCAAGATTACAGTTTATATCACTTATATTCTTTTCTTACTAGAATACAGAAGGCATCTGGGGCACAAGTGTAGGTGTTTTGTGCATATTGATCAAACCAATCATTTTGGGTTGTCAGTTTCTCACGTAGACTCTACTGTAGCTGGACTAACAATTTGAAGAGTTCAGCCATTATTCTGCTGAAAACTTCTAACTGACAGAGATAATATAAAAATATATATACACTTCTGAATGACAGCGATAATATAAAAATATATATACGCTATACTTGTGGGAAAAATGTCTTTGGACAAAAGAAAATTAGAACTACAAAATGGTACAGATTCTGCTAGTACTTAGTTGTGTGATTTTTACTCTTACTATTCACTGGGCCTAAAAGTATCTTACCAACCCATCACCAATAATAAAGTTCAGAGACATAGATGGCTGTTTACATGACTATTTCAGCCAATTACATATGCAGATGCTATACACATAGCTTTGCCAATTAGTTTTAACACTTAGTTTTCACTCAACAGAGTGACTATGAATCATAGACGCTCTCTTTTCACTTGGGCAGCTATCTTAGATCATTCGTGTTCTGAGTAAGAAAGTATTCAAGGAACCTGTGGTAGTAAACATAGATTCTTTCTTTAAAATCTGTGCTTCAGTGGCAAGCATCAGAGTGGCGCTTGCTACTGGTCCCTTTCATTTCTTGCATTTTTTTCTTTATGCTAAAGCTCACAGTGCTTCCATGTTTCCCCAACTGCCTCAAACTTTTCATGGCAGGAAATATGCTGATTCCATGGAAGTACTTTGTGGAATAACTATTTCCCTTCTACCAAAGGAAGAGCTGAAAACTTTGTAATTTCAAAACAGAAGCACACTGGACTGTTAGAAAACTTTGTGTCAAGAGTTCAGTCTGCTCCAAACTGGCTAAGGAACCTGAGGTTAATCACACAACCGAATATCTATTTTTTCATTTTAAAAATGTGTAACTTGGATTATTGAATGATTATTGAATTTCTTTTTAGCTCCAACATTCTAAGATTCCAATGTTTTATATTATCAAATTATAGGGATTGCATAAGGAAAAAAGAGTATTTTCTCAAAATGTTTGCTGAAATTTTGCTTAAATATGCCATGTTAACCTAATGTGATACGTATTATTCATAAAATGAGAGATACTTGTCTTGCCTCTGTTCATACTTCTCCACCGTCTCTATCGCAGCTAAACCCTATCACAGCTATGACCCTAAAGGACAGCTATCACTCAGCAATCAGTAATGAAGTGGAACCCCTTCAGTCAAGAGATTAAATTTGAAAATCCCACCTATAGTCATTTTCTTCTGCTTTAAAACCTGGGATTCTTTGAATTCTTACTTTCTAAAGATGCAAGTTTTCCATAAGTAGAAGTGATTCCCATAAAAAGGAGGGGAAATAGAATTCATTTCTTTTGAAATAACATTGTCTATAAGGTTCAGTATTCAAAAATGGTGTAAAACTTTATTTGGAAATTTAAAATAGCAGGCTAGTGTCTTGAGGTATCAGGACAAGGGGGAATTGTCTGCATATCCCAGGGAACAATTATTGTTTATGACTTGGAAGCATGTCATAGGCTAGTTCTAAGGATTGAGTCTAAAAGATACTGCAGCCTTTCACCAGATACCCTGAACTGCTCAGACCCATGAAGCTTAATGGGATCACCGGCTTCATCTCACATATATCTTTTTCAATGTAGCATAGTGTAGCAGGGACCCTTTCTTCCCCAAGTGACAGGATGTGCCGGGGACCCATATAATATTTGCAACCACTCTTGATCCTTTCCAAGAAGATCAAAAAGAATAAAAAAGAGTTGAGGATCACATGGTCAGCCTTACCACAACTAGAAAAGGCAGGGAAATAGTGGAATTTAGTAGCAATAGTGTTGTACATAGAACCTTCCAGAAGAGAAGACAGTGGGCTGATAGTTATGCAGCTGGAGTATTGAATAGGTACCCCTTGGCCGTTCATCAGCAAATGAGTGGGTAAGACCTGAGACAGAAAGCTATAGGAGGTGATAGCCTTCCATAAACTGTTTAACATAGCAGGAGGAACTCTGCATGGCTTTGAAAAAAGGGTTAGTTAGATGAATTTTTAAAAAGCCAAAATAGCGTTAAGAGAACTATAAAACTTTTCTTCTATGACCAAACTCTAAAAACACATATTTTAAACTATCAAAAATGAGCTGGAAATAAATCATTTAGGCAAGGGAAATAGGATTACTGAGTTTAATATAGCTATCAGGAAATTGTTTTTTATTATCTCAAAACTAAATTCTGAGTGACACAAACCTAGACTGAATGAAAATATATCAAATGTGCAATCAAATAAAAATGCTATAGCTTCACAGAATATTATTGTTGGCACTTATCTTTACCAGCCTACATTTAATCAACTAGAATTATGTTTAAAGAAATAATTTATTGCAGTGACTAGATGCCTTCCAAGTTTAAATCTCCTGGGGAAAATTGAGGTCCCCATCACCTTGCTTATTTCGTGCAGAACCTACCAGTGTGGCCTGCTTAATACTAGTACTTGTCTCCCTCTGCTCTCCACATGCCCTCTATCCACAGCCCTCATTCAACTGCAAGAGGCTCTTAGGTCCCCATTCCCCCCCGACACCGGCTCTGTCTAAAGCAAAGCACAGTCCCTTTACATTTTAGAAAATCTTTCTTAATGTTTCAAAGGTTAAGTAAATAAATAAGGAAGCAAGCAAACTATAAGTAAAGTGGGAGTTGTAACAAATCTTTAAAATCATGGTCCCTGGCCTCTATGGAAATGGGAATGGGGCGAGGTGGGCTCATTTGAGACTGCTTTTACCATCTTCCTCCCCATTTCCTTCCGCCCTTCCTACATCAGATGGTAACCCAATCCAGATCGAAACTGGCACTGGCTCAAGGCACGGAGTCAAATTAAGGGATCCCAGTCTCTTCCTCTTACTCTTCTATTTGTGTTTCAGTCCAAGGAAATTTCTGATCTGAGCTATGCTGCATGTCTGTTATGTCAACTCTTTGATGTTCTTACTTCCTGCCTTATCACCTGTGTTCGTAAGGAAAGGAAGGCAATTCTCTGTTGGCCAGCTAAGGTTCCTACCTTAAGTTTTCTTATGACTTTACTTTTTAGAGAAGTGTTAGGTTCACAGCAAAACTGAGGGGAAGAATCAGAGATTTCCCATATACTTAAATATGCATAGTCTCCCCCATTATCAGCATTCCCCACCAGAGTGGTACATTTGTTATAATTGATGATACTATGTTAACACATCGTAATCACCCAAAATCCATAGTTTACTTGAGGGTTCACTCATGATATTGTATATTCTATAGATTTGGACAAATATATAATAACGTGTATCCATCGTGGTATCATACAGAGTAGTTTTACTGCCTTAAAATTCCTCTGTGCTCCTGCCTATTCATCCCTCCCTTCTCCCCAGAAATCTCTGGCAACTACTGATCTTTTTATTATTGTTATAGTTTTGCCTTTTCTGGAATGTCATATAATTGGAATCATAAAATCTATAGCTTTTTTAGATTGGCTTATTTCACTTAGTAATGTGCATTTGATGTTCCTCCATGTGTTTTCATGGCTTAATAACTCATTTCTTTCTGGTGTTTGAATAATATTCCATTGTCTGGATGTACCACAGTTTATCCATTCACCTAGAAAGACATCTTCATTGTTTCTAAGTTTTGGCAATTATGAAAAAAGTTGTAATAAACATATGTGTACAGATTTTTGCATAGAAAATACTTTTTCAACTCTTGTAGGTAAATATCAAATAGCATGATTCCTGGATCATATGGCCAGACTATGTTTAGTTTTGTAGGAAACCACTAAACTGTTTTCCTAAGTGGCTGTACCATTTTGCATTTCCATCCACAGTGAATGAAAATCCCTTCTGTTCTACATTATTACCAACTTTGCTGTTGACAATGTCCAGATTTGGGGCATTTTAATGGGTGCATAGTAATATCTCATGTTTTAATTTGCATATCCTTGATGGCATGTGATTTGGAGTATCTTTTAATATATGTGTTTGTCATCTGCATATCTTTTTTGGTGAAGGTGTCTGCTAAGGTTTTTGGCCCATTTTTTAATTGGTTTCTTTGTGTGTTCTTATTGTTGAATTGTAAGAGTTCTTTGCAATATGGAAAAGAGCTCTTTATCAGATGTGTCTTTTGCAAATACGGTCTCCTAATCTATGGCTTCTCTTCTCGTTTGACGTTGTCCTTTGCAGAGCAGAAGTTTTTCATTTTAATAAAGTCTAGTTTATCAACTCTTTCTTTCATGACATACCTTTGGTGTTAGATCTAAAAAGTCATCACCATGTCCAAAGTCACCTAGGTTTTCTCCTGTATTATCTTCTAGGAGTTTTATAGTTTTGAATATTACATTCAGGTCTGTGATCGATTTTGAGTTAATTTTTATGATGGTTGTAAGGTCTATGTCTTGATTCGTGTTTTTTTTGTTTTTTTGTTTTTTTACATGAAGATGTCCAGTTGTTCCAGCACCAGCACCATTGGTTGAAAAGACTCTCTTTGCTCCATTTTATTGCCTTAACTCTCTTGTCAAATACTAGTTGACTATATGCATGTGGGTCTATTTCTCTACCTTTTATTCTGTTCCATTGATCTATTTGTCTGTTCTTTTGCCAATACAACAGTGTCTTGATTACTGTAGCTTTATTGTAAGTCTTGAAGACGTGTGGTGTCAGTCCCCTGACTTTCTTTTTTTTCTTTAATTTTGCATTGGCTATTGTGGGTTTTTTGACTCTCTATGTAAACTTCAGATTCAGTTTATCAATATTCACAAAATAACTTGCTGAAATTTGATAGAAATATATTGAGTCCATAGATCAAGTTGGGAAGAAATGACACCTTGATAATATTGAATCTTCCTATCCATTAACATGAGCTATCTCTCCATCCATTTGGTCTTCTTCGATTTCATCTATCACCGTTATGTAGTTTTTTTCATATAAATCTTGTACATATTTTGTTAGATTTAGTCGTAAATATTTTATCTTTGGGCGCACTAATATAAATGGTATTGTATTTTTAATTTCAAATTGCAGTTGTTTATTGCTAGTCCTGCTCCGATTTCAAAGTCACCTCCTCTGTTCTTTCGGGGGATCAATGGACTCCTGAAAATTCTACCTTACCAGTGGTGCTATGTACTCTACTCCATCCAGTTTACCTGATGCACTAGCCAGTTTTTTAGATGGTGCATTTTTTGATTTAACATTTATTTATTTAACCAATGCGGTCCTTATTGATAGTTGTTTATGGGCCAGGCACTCTTCTAGACTTGGAGAATACTATAGTGAACAAAAAGATATAGTGCCCATACTGATGGAGCCTAATAAAAATATTTATCTATGTATATTGATATAAATATAGATAGAGATATGTAGATACAGATATTACAAATTAAATACACTGGGAGATAAGAAAAGGATCCTATGAGAGACAATAAGAGGGATCTAGTTTAAATTGGCTGTCCAAAGGAACTTAAGAAAAAGTAAGATTTTTAACTGAGATATTAAGGAGAAGAAAAAGCAATTCTGGGAATGAGTGAGAAGTATAAGTATTAGGGGCACTGTGAATATCTGAGACAGTCCTAAGGTACATCAGGGTGTCTTCATACAGTGGCTCAATTTATGCAGTGCACAATTTGCTGGGGATATAGCTTATTCCATGATTAGATCTTGTTGTCTTCTAATGGATCTTAACTTCTACTCTGAGTTGGGGTTTGGAACTATCTCACATATAGACTGGCTGCCTGATGCCTTCATCCGTGAGGTCAGACTAATGTACACCTTTGAAAATACCAGTAGCAGGCTTCTGTCTCTGTTTTAAAGTTTGTACCTCTAGTAGTTCTCAAGCTCTTGTTCAGGTTGACAGCTCTGACCCTTCCCCCATAACCTTCCAGAAGGCTAAAGTCCAAGGTCTGTCTATAGTTTCAGCCAAATATCAGAAAGTATGAGGAATATTTTAAGAAGCACAATTTTGGTTGAGAAAGAAATTTGCATTTTAACTTAAAAAAATAGTTTTTATTCCTTTCTGGAGATGGTCCATATCTCATGGAATAGTCTAAGGACTCAGTTTTAAATATATACAAATATAATCATCTTTCTCTAGCATATGAAAGTAAGTCATAATAAAAATTTGAGTGTCATAAAATAGAATTTCAAAGTGGCATATAAACTTAGGAGAAAAAAGGTAGAATGGGTGGTTAATGCAATTAGAGTTGTTGATTCAGTCTGAAAGTGGATAATAAAATGTTTAAGCAATGAATAGGCACAATGGGGCATTTTTTAAAAATTTAAAGAATATGTCAAATATGTAGTAGAGATAATTTTAAATTACAGACATGGTTAATTAATGAAAGTGTTTTTATAAACTTACTTTAGAAATACAAGTAAGTTTCATTTAAAAATTTATTTAAAAATCCTATTAATGACAGCGTCAATAAAGCTGGCATATTTGTAATTAGGAATGACACTTCTCAGTATAGAGGCATATGTCTTTGCATTTCATGTTTATGAATATTGATTGTGCTATTTCCTCATGCCTAAACTATGATGAATATACTGATGCTGTGACAACAGAGTAAAAACCTAAGGAGATTATTGATTTATTAGCTTTTCCAGTTTATTCAGAAATATCAACTTTTTTTTCCAAAAGAGAACTAGATTATGTTTGTTAAGTTTTAAATTTCTGAAATTGAAGAAATATAATTTATAAAATATCTACCTTTGTATACATGTTTATTTTTAAAAGAAATTTCATTCTTGAAATATTTGCTGCCTGTGAAATTGAACTAAGAATAGGTCTTTTCCCAATTAAGTAGGATTTTAAAAAGAAAAAGCTGTATATCATCAAGACTACAAAGATCTTTGAAATTGGTTAATTATATTAATAAAAGTAATACATGAGGAATGAAGTAATGGCCACAGCACTGGTTGGTAGAGCACAGATATTCCTGTTGAAACTGTAATCAGAAAATTTTCTAGGTGTGCCAGGCTAGGTAGCCACCTCTTACATGCATTTAAGATGCATACGACTGTATGTTTTTCTCCTGTTTGTTGCCCTGGAAACCCATCATGAAACTGGAAACCTTCCCTGGAGTTGACAAACTCCTTGACTGTATGTCTCCAGGGCTGGTGCTAAGCCGGAACTACAGTGGAGGTCGTTCCTCGCTCTGCATTTCCATCTCAGTCCTATCACCATCTTGGGCTTCTTTCTCTTCTGGTTCTCATCTGTTTTGGGGGTTTTGTTTTGATTCCCCCCCCCAATCAGGCTACATACCATCCTTTTAAATTCCACTTAATCACAAAGACCAAGACAGAAAATGGAAATATATAACTCTTGACAACTCATTAGGAACTCTGATTTTATACAAACAAGATTTTCAGGTGGCAACAGGGAGGAAGTGAACAAGATAGAAATCATACTCCTGGGCGCCTGGGTGGCTCAGTTGGTTAAGCGACTGCCTTCGGCTCAGGTCATGATCCCAGAGTCCTGGAATCAAGTCCCGCATCGGGCTCCCTGCTCAGCGAGGAGCCTGCTTCTCCCTCTGACCCTCCCCCCTCTCATGTGCTCTCTCTTTCTCTCTCTCATTCTCGCTCTCTCAAATAAATAAATAAATCTTTAAAAAAAAAAAAAAAAGAAATCGTACTCCTCCCTGTCCACGCAAAGCCATGAGCCCTTCTCTGGCTCCCCACACAGTTTTTTTTTTTTTTTTTAATTTAAATTCAATTAGCCAACATATAGTACATCATTAGTTTCAGACATAGTGTTCAATAATTCACCAGTTGCATATAACACCCAGTGCTCGTCACATCATGTGCCCTCCTTAATGTCCATCACCCAGTTACCCCATCCCCCACCCACCTCCCCTCCAACAACCTTCAGTTTGTTACCTATGGTTAAGAGTCTCTCATGGTTTTTCTCCCTCTCTGATGACTTCCCCCACACTTCTTGCGCCAACATACGCTACATGCTCAGGATTTTTACACCTTGACAACTTCTCAGAGGAAAACCAAGGGGAATTACAACACTGCTGAAACATACAGCACATTTGGTGGCCTCATGGCATTAGTAAATAGATGTCTGAAGCACTAAATGATAATTCACAAATTAAAAACCATTGCTTCATTGAATGAACTTTGTGAAAAGATGAGTAGTATTGATTAATGGAGATTCTGATTATAATCTTTCAAATCAATTAATTTAATGCATGGAACTGATTACACAAATAAGCATTAGGTCAGAACAGCAAGTCACAAGCTGCAGGGTTCTACCCGTTTTCTATTTCCAGGATGGTAAAAAGACCACCAGCGACCTGCCCCAGAACAAAATCCTTGGCAGTACCAGAGCCTAAATTTGTCTTTACAGCAGCTGTGATAAGCATGGATATTCACATTTAACCTTTCTGAACTCTGAATTCTGGTCACAGTTTTACAACCAGACTTGCTCCTCTATAATGCAATCGTCTCTGACCCCAGCACTTCTCAGCCTGTTCACTTCCCTCCACACTGACTTTATTTACCAATTATCCCATCTTCATGCAAGGACTGAGTCACAGCTTCTCACATTTAACAGCCTAACACATGATTTGAGAAGTTAGAAATAATTATGACAACTCTGGAGGCAAGGTTTTGGAATTTATACTTATTTTAGATAGTTTTTAATGTCTATAAAATTTGAGAGTACCTATTTCTGAGGTTGAATGAGAAAAATGTATGCCTGTTAATAATGATATTTTTTTGTGTGTGTGAATGCCAATTTCTTTTTTTCTTTCTTTTTTTAAAATTTTATTATGTTAATCACCATACATTATGATATCTTAATTCTAGGTCTGTAATACTTGATATCATTACAATGAAAATGACTTCCAATGTTATAAATTTCAAGGGTTTATAATGAAAATTTCATCAATAGATAATCTCTTGCCACACCTTTTTTTTAAAGGGAGAAACTAAATATTTGTTAAATCTCCCGGATAGGTTTCTATAATAAATTACTCCAGAGCCAGATTGCTGTGTATGAATCCTGGTTCTCTCATTTATTAGCTGAGTAACCTTAGTTAATTATTGAATCTCTACATTTTTTTGGATTCCTCATCTATAAAGAGAAAACAGTAAGAGTATATTATGATGCAAGTTTTCTAGGGGGCTGAGTGAGTTATTATGTATAGAAAACTTAAAGAATCCTTGTCTAATACCATACACTCAACAAATGTTAGATATTATCAGTGTCAGTATTTAAAAATACACAATAGTATATTTCAGCTCTTGAAATGGCAAAGTAGTGTAAGAAGCTGATAAATGAAAGGAATTGTGTAACTGTTACCAGTAAGAATAAATTAAAGATAGGAATCAGGATCTTCAGAGTTCAGAAAACCAGTCATGTAAATTTCCAATCCATAGAAATAGCTAAAAATATACAGCATATGACTTAACAAATGGTAGACATGTTTTTGTTGAGGAAGGCAGCATTTTATAAATATCTAAACTTAATTTCTCTACATGTAAAATTTTGACTTCCATATTGTCTCCTCATTCAAAGGAAAGCTGCTGAATTTTCTGTCCAATGAATTAAACAATACTTATTTTAAACAATAAGTAGGAGCTGATCTCCATCATCCCTTTTCACTCTGTCTTGTGTCTTCTCTCCTTCCAAAATTGAACATCTACAGCAAAGTATAAAGTCTGCTTGAGCAACGAGTCTCTTACATTTTGAACTCAAGATCTTTTTATACTCTTAGAAATTATTAGGGACTTCAAAAGTTTTGCTGATAGGATTATGTCTATCAATATTTACTATAATCTAAATGAAAATTGAAAAATTAAAATTACATACTTATTCATGTATTTAAAGATAATCATAATAAACCCATTACATGTTACTATAAATGGCATATTTTATGAAAAATAACTTTATATCCAAAACCAAAAATAGTGAGAAAAGTGTTATTTTAGATTTTTACCAATCTCTGAAATCTCTGGAGAATAGAAAGAAGATAATTGGATTCTCATATCTGCTTATGCATTTACTCTGTTACTACATCACTAGTTACATAGCCTCTGGAAAATTCCACAATATACTTGTGATAAGTATGAAAAAGGCAAATAATATCATAATATGATTATTAAAATTAGTTTGAACTCTCAGATTCCCTGAGAATGTTTTAAGGACCTGAAAGATCCGCTGAACTCCACTGTAAAAACCACTGTCCTTGAGAATTCATTTGTTATCTACCAAGTATTTATTATGCAGTGCTGTACACTGTGGAGTATACAGAAAAAATATGATATACAAAACTCTTCAAAATACTTACATCCTTGTTAAGGAGATTTAAAATATACATATTCAAAAGGAAATAATATTTTAAGACAGGTCCTTTTCTTCTTTCCTATCCTATGCAATGCTAACAAGTTTATATATATTATATCCTTAAGTGAGATTATATGTCATAACATTAAGAACAGACCCATATAGTCCAAAGGAGAAAAAGATCACTGTAGCCTGAGAAGACTTTAAGAATGTAGAAGAAACTTAAATTGAGCCCAGAATAATCAATAAGACATAAATAGGAATTAAATATTGGGAAGGGTATTTCAAACACAGCATGGCATAGCGTGGCATATTCAGAGTACTTTCAAGAGAATCAGATGGTTAGAGTGGAAAACATAGATAGAGGCAAAGTGAAAGATAAGATTAGGCTGGGACTTAACTGTGGAAAGACTTCAATTTTACAGTGAGGATATGGGGGTTTCCTCTTGTAAGTAGCAGGAATCACAAATGCTTTTGAGCATTAGGGTAACATGAAAAATGTATGGTCTAGATAGGAAAGAAGGAATTGGAAAGTGGGAGAACAAGTTGGTAGGGGAGGAAATAATGTAAACATTGCCCGGCCATTGAAGAGCATTTTAAGGAATTTTAGATCCTAAGGAATACTCCACTATCAACTCACTCCATTTTCCCAGCATCACTGACCAAGACCTCTCACCATACAAAGGTGAGAAAGATTGAAGAGCATATATTATTATTACTATTACTTTTATTATCACTAGCTAGCATGTATTGAATACTATGGATCAGCTGTTTTCCTAAATAAAGGGAACCAGAATCACATTTTTCTCTTTTAAGATGTTTTTCTAGGTATACTAACTAGTGAGTTATTTTATATTCTATTAGCTGTAACTGAATGCGTGCTGTTCCTAAGAGAATCCAGGAAAGACAATCTTCTAGTCTGTCAAACTTTCTAGTAGAGGAAATCAGGGAAAAGGTGGATGGGAATGAAGGACTTTGATGCCAACAATCACAGAGTCTGTCATAGTACCTAAGGCAGGACAGCAGCATAACTTTTGTGGACCCTTGGTACATGAATGAAGAATGAATTAGGCAAGAATAAATTAAATAACTCCTAGGCAGTGATTGTTAATGGTTGCTAAACAATTGGATCAAAAGCTATTGAGATATTCTATAGTATATGAATCAGGCTGACAATACCTGGTCCTACTTACCAATATTAATATCATAAAGAGACAGTCACCTAGAAAGTATGGACCTCCTGATATGGTGCAGAAAAGAAAACACATAATGATTCTCATAAAATATTCTGCCAAAAATTTGACCTTAATCTGCTCACCCCTCTAGATCTTCCTTTAAGTTTGCAAAATATATGAGGACAGAGGAACATGTTAAGTGGCAGTAGGAAAGTTTCTTTATAAACAACTTGCAAGGAAAATAAAAGAGAAAGATAACCTATGGATTAAAATATAGAAGGTGGGAGGAAAATGTTAAGAAAAAACAAATTCAAAATTGAGGATAATTGAACACTGGATAACATTAAGGAGTTATTGTTATTTTTAAACCTGATAATATTTTGCTTATGTTAATAGTAAGTGAAACAGAATCCTTTGTATTTTATTTTATTTTTTTTTAAGATTTTATTTATTTGAGAGAGAATGAGAGAGACAAAGAGAGCATGAGAGGGGGGAGGGTCGGAGGGAGAAGCAGACTCCCAGCAGAGCAGAGAGCCCAATGTGGGACTCGATCCCAGGACTCCAGGATCATGACCTGAGCCGAAGGTAGTCGCCCAACACCTGAGCCACCCAGGCGCCCCAGAATCCCTTGTATTTTAGAGACCCATATTGAAGTATTTGCAAATTCAATGATATAGTCTTGAATTTACTTTAAAATAATTCAATGGCACAAAAAGACTGAGTAGAGATATAGGAGAAACAAGATCAGCTATGTGCTAATAATTATTGAAATCATTTGATAGGTATATAATGATACTTTGTACTTTTCCTTCTACTCTAAATGTTTGATAATTTTTTAAACATCATTCAATAAATATAAAACTCCATCCAGCATAGTGTAAGCACTTAATAATTGTTTAATAAAATGCCCCCCAAAAAGCATTGTATGAGTAGCATTTACATGGATCTGTTCACTCTGTGCATGTCTATGTATAATTTATATTAATTTTTTTAAAATTTACATCTCTCTTCTAGTAATGGAAGAATAGCTTGCCTCAGACTAATGCTCCCACAATAATTAATATAAAGTCTGAGCAAAATAAATATAATTATATATATATAGCATATATATACACATACACACCCACATGCACATACACACACACACACACACACACACACAATACTGGAGGGGAAATAATCCTTGATAGAAGGGAAGCAAATTAAATGAGCACCACATTAACCACTACTTTCCTGAGGGCCCTTCCCAGTTTGCCATGTAGTCTAGCGTAATAAAGCTCTGACAGAAAGCTGCAGCCCTGATAGGCTGAAGAGAGATAGATTAGGCTGTCAGGAAAATTCTGGAAAGGAGGTAGCCATACAGGGGAAGTACAAAATCTGCCTAAAACTTATTTCAAATTATTGGCTGACTTTGGAGCTGCTTATATATAAGTCAGAACACAAAAGACCAAAAAAAAAAAAAAAAAAAAAAAAAAAAACCACCCAAAAGACAGAAATAGGTAGACACTATTTCATTAGCCACATAATTCTAGGGATGCTTAGTTCGGTTTTTAAGTTTTATCAAGTGTGGTAAAGACCTCAGGCTTTCCCTCCTCAGAAGGGCCGTACCTTAGGAATAAGAGCAGGACTAAGGACTATGCACTAGAACTAAAGACGAAAATAATGGAGGGCGCCTGGGTGGCTCAGTTGGTTAAGCAACTGCCTTCGGCTCAGGTCATGATCCTGGAGTCCCTGGATCGAGTCCCGCATTGGGCTCCCTGCTCAGCAGGGAGTCTGCTTCTCCCTCTGACCCTTCCCCCTCTCATGTGCTCTCTCTCATTCTCTCTCTCTCAAATAAATAAATAAAAATCTTTAAAAAAAAAAATTAAAAAAAAAAAGACAAAAATAATGGAAACCCACACTAACATGACCTAAAACCAGTTATCGATAGGTCAAGATGGTTCAACAATTTAACTGCCCAGCAGAACAAAATTCAATACCTTTAGAGAAAGATAACAAAATTTGGAGTTCTACAACATAACGATCATAATATCCAATATATAGTCAAATAATCCTAGACATACAAAGAAGCAGGAAAATCTGACCCATCATCAAGAGAAAAAGAACATCAATAGAAGCCATGCCATAAATGGCCCAGCTGTTTGAATTAGCAGGCAAGAACTTTAAAACATCTGTTACAAACATGTTAAAAACTTTGTAGGAAAAGGTGACAGAATGGGAAATCTTGGCAGAAAACTGGAAAGTATAAAAAATTAAAAATTTATTTTGAAAAGGGATTATTTAACTTAGCAGTCAATCAACTAGTAAATAAAGACCCAGCACAATGCCTGTGAGTGGCTGTGTTTGGCAGCACATGCATAAGTAGGGCTGCAGAGAGACCACAGCAGCTTCTATTTCCTCTTCTCTTTTTGCCTGGCAGGCCTGGTCTTTAATAAGACTCTACTCTGGGACAGAGCCAGGTTGGTAATAGCCTATAGGTTCCACACCAGGCAGGTGGCTTTCATGTTTTCATAAATGATTGAAATTAAATATTAACCATAGCAATTTCAAGTTATAACAATAGATCCTTACATCCTTATACTATTTTATATTTAGCAAAGACTATCATATGCCTCTCCCCAGTGTTTCTCAAGGGTCACGGATAGTATGAGTAGCATGGTCTCTTTATAAAATACTTGTGTCCCTCAGAAAAGGTTTTAAAAAGATGGTCATGTCGTAACCTGAAAGGATCGCTAGACAATTAATTGGTAAAAAGCCCAAGCTTCATTAGAAAGAATGGCATTAGCTTTGAGCTTGGGGACCCTGAGCATATGGGGGTACCAGGTGATTTATTTACTTTGCAATTATCCAAGAGTGCATGGCTAAAAGGTAATTGAAAATCCCCCAGGCACTAGATGTTGATTTACTTCACAGTTTCAATTGTAGAACCTGGCCTATACCCAGCTCTTATCTCAGAAATCATTGAAAGAATAAATCATTATAAACTGACCTACAAATCCCCACATATCTGAGTCTGAATTCTACCATCTTCTAGAATTTCTAAGACTGTCTTTAAGACCAGTAACAATAACTAAATGCTTTTTATCAAGCCAATCTATAAAGTCCAATGTTTCATTTGCAAAAGAACAATACACAGTTCACAAGATAATACCCCTGATGATGCCTTGCCTTGCCATTGTGAGATGGGAGGGCATTCTGAGTTAGATTTCTGATAATAGTGACAGCAAGTAAGGAGGTCTGAAAGGCATGAAGTCACATAGGAGGAATTGGTAGTTTAGATTGAGTCCACAGGCAACCAACGTTAAATGTCCTCTTCCAAATGGCACTTAAATTCCTCACTGAAAGATCCAGTTAGATCTCTTTATGACAAGAGACAAGATCTCTTTTCAGTCCATTGAAAAGCTGAGTTTATTTGGTTCTATATTAAAATTCTCAAAACAACTGCTGTTGGTGCAAAAATGTATATTATAATTTCCCATAAGCCATATGAAAAAAATAGGACTTTTTTTCCATGATCTCCTTATCATGGGATAGAGTCGTATTTCTGGGATGTTTATAAAAATGTAATATATGAACATCCTAAGGATATCTGTGTATAATTTTTTAAAAGATATTTTCTCTAATTGTCACTTGAAAAGAATTAATAAAAGTGATTAACCATTTCCTCATAGGCCTTTTTTCAACTTAAAAATCCAATTTCAATATTCAGAGTCACAGAGCAAATCTTATGCCCTTAAGGTAAATGTTGATGAAATCTGAGGAAAACTTACTAAATTTTATATAGCCTCATAGCAGATTTACTGTCTTAAAATGAAGTCCATGAAGCCATCAAGATTTTGTCATCTTTTTTTTAAAATTCATTTACTAAAAACTTCATAATGCAAAGTTCTGCTTAATGCCAGCTCTGATATACAGAAATATACACAATTTATTATTATGTGTACACAATACCAAATAAATCACTAATGTAATTTCTAAAGAATAATCAGAAGATAATAATCATTGAATTACTTGTCCTATATGTAGGGTAAGATTCCATTCCTCTTCCCTAATTAGTATGAACCTTACTGGAAAGCTCTAAATTGAGTTATTTTCTAAAACAAAGGAAAAGCCAGAAAACCACTTCCCCTGAGCTTCTAGGGAGGTCATTTCCCCTTCAGGATGGACCTGTGGCAGTTATAAATTCAATGTGCACTTAGGTCTTGGAGTTGCAAGCAATCTCTCAAGTTACTCAAGAAAGAAACTACTGTCATTAGAAACCCATTATGTCTACTGCCTCAGTGACCATTTTCGGCCAACCCTGTCTGTCCTGCAAATTTGCAGGCAAGTGACAATATTTTTAAATTCACCAACAGAAAATGTATCAGGTAATTTCAGAATAGCAACAATTAACTGAATCACTTTCCAAAATGAATTACAAAAAAGCACTGTGTTCTGAGACAGAGGACTGATTTATAATATATAAGAAGAGTAAAATAGTTTCTATTGTTTTCTTTGTTCCAAGTTTCAATGCAGAAGTCTAGCATTGCGGAGTTTTCCCCTCACACTCCAGTATTAAAAAATGTATGCCATGACAGTTGATCTTTTCATAGTGGCAAAGGCTCAAATGAATTACAACTGAGAAAAATAATGTGCAATAAAAACCACATTAGAGAGTGACAAAAAGAGCATTGCCTGAGAAATATTCTTTTTTGTGGCATTTGTAACTGGCTGGATATAGTTTATTTGTTCTTTTTGTAATGGGACCAGATGCCACTCAGAATGTATCTTTCATGCCACTTGCAGTACCCAGACTGAAATGAAATGAGGATTGTCTGTCCCAGGCTAGACAAAGAATGACACTGTAAGAGGTAAGACAGGATCTACATAAAGTGATGACCACAGAATTATTGGTTATGTCTCTTTGGGTCTATGTTGCTTTCAAAGAGAAAGATATAAACTTAGGTGGAGGCGGATGGTATAGAGAGATGTAAGATCTAGAAATGGCTGATCTCATCGGTATTAAGTCATGCTTGGAGGGTTAAGTCCAGGAAGTAAGAGGCCACAGGTCAGGCACACAACAGAAAGTAAGAAAGTGCCTGGACTGAGAGGTTCCTTGGCCCTAGAAATTCGAGAAATATTTAGAAGCTTGCAGCATTTCCTCACATCTTCCAAAAAATTGGAATTCAAAAGAAAGGGCAATAATTGGTAACAAAATAACAATAACCATACCTCACATGTGGGTTGCTCTATATGCATTTAATTTCATTTTAATCCTTACTATGATTATATAGGGTATTAATTCTCCACTGTGAAGATGAGGAAATGAGCTCAGAGAGGCTAAATGGCTTTGGTGCACAGCTGGTAAACAAAGGGTTCAAAAGAAGAACTTCTGTTTCTAAGTTCATACTCAGTGCACCATAGCAAAGCTGCCTCCACAAGCAGGAGAAAACAAAGACTCGAAACATTATTTCTTCTTTTCATTCAAATTCTGTCCAACTCAATTACTATGTATTGAGCACCTACTATATTTTAAACCTTATGTTATGCACTATAAATATCTTAATGAAACACAGCTTCTTCTCCCTTTCAAAGACTTTTAAATCAATTCTGAGAAGAAGATATTGATAAAGAAATAGATATAAGTTTGGATGTAGATCAAAATACCAAAATATATGTGTGAAATATATATACATACACACATTAAATATAGAGATTTATTTTTATAAACTTCATAAATTTCTGGAAAATTGCCAATTCTGGGTTGGTTGTAAGGAAACATAAAATACATTTCCCAAACTTACATGGCAATAATAATAACAAAATAGCTAATGCTTCTTAACTGCTAATCATTAACTCATTTCATTCTCACAATAATTCATAAGGCAGACAGCATTAGACCCTATTTGATACATGATGAGGTAAAATAATTTGGCCAAGGTCATACAGCTAATAAATTGCAGAATCAAGATTCAAACCCAGACAGAAAGATGGTCCAACAGATGAACTCACCTTATAAAATATAAAAGATAAAATATTAAGTCCCAAAATATACCCAGGAAACTCCAAAATTCTATTAGTTTCCCTCTCTTACTAAATCAGGAATGAAGGTAGATAGCTATAATCCTTATATTTAAAAAAAAAAAAAAAAAGATTGAATGTCTGCCAGGCCCCAAACTGCATCTGAAAAAATCAGTCATACTTATTTCCTTTTCTTTAAGTGATCATGTTTTGTAACTTTGGAGTCAATATCCTGACATATGATTTCAACTAAATGGACCACAATTGGTGTCTGTGTCAATGGTAACTATCTGTGGGTGAGCCAATGGCAAGAAAATCCTGAGTAGTAAGCTTTCCCAGTACTGGATAAATTAGAAATGTTACAAGAAATTGGTCAGTAGAACATTAGAGCATGGACAAACTTATCCAAGAAGTGAAAGCTACTCTTTTGCTGGAGACAGTCTTTTGAAGACCTCCCTTTGCTTTTTTACTTCCCCATATGTTCTTAAAATACATCCTATAACTTTGGAGAGCAAAAATGTGTTTCAGTCTAAAAAATTGGACTGAATCAGTCTAATTAGCACAACCTGAAGAAAATTATTCCAATAAAATATACCAAATTTTTCTTGAGAAAACACCATTTCTTTTAGGCTAAAGTTCATTTTTTTAGTAAATTTACAGAACTGCACAAAATGTATTATCCATACACAGTGTTATATTCTTCACTAGAGCACTCACCATTCTTTCATTTTTTTAAAAGAAATTAAGATATTCTCCAAAATAATAGAAAATAAATTCTCCCTCTTTAAGAGAATGCTAATCCAATTTCCCACCCCTATTTATAAATTCTGGAGAAAATGAACTAGAGAACAAAATCCAGTCACTGGTGGGTCCTAATTCTTGCTGCCATTTCTTCTGTCACTGCAACATGATTTTGCTTTTTTAATACTGGTCCCACCCACCCGACATGCATGACCTTGCTTAGTGCTGCAAGGATGCCCTCGAACATGAAGATATCTAGAGAGGCCATGATAACGTCCCTGGGAACCCCAGGATTACACCTCTTTGGTTTACATACACAATCCAACAATTGTTCAGGAAAGACATCAGTTAAGCCAGGAGGTTGAGTCAACAGAAAGTTTCTAGTTTATTTATCTTTACCTAGCTGAAATTAAAAGAGACCACTCAAATGATTCTTTACAAAACAAAGAACAATTCCAGGGAAATTTGCAGTTTCCCTCTAAAGAGAAAAGGGTCTGTTTCTTCTTGCCTAACCAGGTACTACCTAACCAAAATTCCGCAATCCAAGAATGTCCATGTAACAAGGGATTATTGTCACTATTATGGTACTTAAGAAATACTAAACTTGACTCATTTAACTCACAATTACAGATATCTCAATAGCAAAAAGAAATGTAAAGTGCCATGGAATTTACTTCTAATTCTGGCCAACGTGTGATAACAGGGACTGAAGTTACCCTACTACCTGGAACAACCAGAAAACTCGACAAATTATATAAAACGTTTTTCAAGACTCTGGACATCAGGCAATGGAAGACATTGATCTCTGAGAGATGGGAAACAAATAAGGCATTCCCTATAATTGGCCCAGATTCAGGCTTTGGGAGAGTTTCCAGGCCTTGGAACAAAGATGGGTAACTAAGGTAGAGTCTGAGGCCTCACCTGAGCTGAGAAGGTGGCCTGAGAATCTGGAGAGATCAAGGAGAACAGAGTAACCAAGAGGACAGAGAAGCATAGAAGGAGCTCTAGAGATCTGTGTTTTCCTCTGTTTCATTTTGGATAGTTTCTATTACTGTATCTTCAAACTCACTAATTTTTTTTCTTCTGCAATGTCCGATCTGCTATTCCTATATTTTCTATAACAGGCATTGTAGTTCTCATTTCTAGAAGCTTCACTTCAGTCCTTTTTATATATTCCATGCCTCTACTTAAATTTTTGAAATAGTGAACACAATTATAAAACACATTTTAATATTTATAACTGCTAATTCTAACATCTGTGTCAGTTCTAGGATGATTTTAATTGATTGGTTTTTCCTCCTTATAATGGGTCATATTTTTCTGCTTCTTTGTATCCCTGGAAATATTTCATTAGATAACAGACATTGAATTTTACCTTGTTGAACTAGATATTTTGTATTTCCACAAATATTCTTGCATTTTGTCTTAGGGCACAGTTAAGTAACTTGGAAACAGTTTGATCTTTATGCATTTCATTTTTAAGATTTGGTATATGAAATCAGTAATTATTTACCATTACTGAGGCAAGACCCTTTTGAATACTATAGTCATTGTCCCATGAATAGTTTTTCATTTTGACTTATAGGTAGAAGTATTATTTTAAGCCTGCAAGGGCATCATGTACTGTTCCCTCTTGTGCTTTCTGTTGGTCTTTTCTGCAGTCTTGGATTGTTTCTTCATGTGCATAAGCTGATCTATAAGTATCAACACTCTTTAGAAAATAGATTGCAGAGTCTCCAAAGTGTAATAGTCACAATGCCCACATACAATCCAAAATTAGTCAACATACAGAGAACCAGAAAAAAATATGACCAAGTGTCAAAGAATGACAGTCAACAGGGCCCAATCTTGAGATAGCCCAGATGTTATAATTATTACACAAAGATTTAAAAGTAATATTCTAATTACACTTAAGGGAGACAATGGAAAATATTTACAAATTAAATAATGGATGGAATATAGCAGAGAAATGGGAAACATAAAAAAGCAAATGGAAATTTTTACACGAAAAAGTGTAATGAATGAAATTAAAAAATTCACTGAAAGAGCTTTATAACAGAACAAAATGACAGAAGAAACAATCTGTGGACATGATAATCAAAAGAAATCCATTATAATAAATAGGGAAAAAATTGTAAAGATAGAAAAGCCTCATATATGCAATATCATAAAGGTAGTTAGAATCTCAGAAGGAGCAGAAAGAGGTAAATTGAAGGAAAATACAAGGGAAAAATGTCTAATGTTTTCCCAAATTAGGTAAAGATATAGATTTATAAATTTAAGAAGTTCAAATTACCAGGCAGCAAAAATAGGAAGAAAACCATGCCTAGATACATTAAAGTGAAATTGTTGAAAGCTGAAGATGAAGGAAAATTTTTGAAAGCAGTAGAGAATAAGAACCAAGATTACATACAGCAGAACAAAGACTTGAATGGCCACTAGCTTCTCATCAGAAAATATGGAGCCTGAAAGACAGGGAACAACATCTTTAATGTACTTAAAGAACAAAACTGACAACCAGAATTCTACATCAAGTGAGAATATTCTTCAAGAATGAAGGTGAGGTAGGGGCGCCTGGGTGACTCAGTCTTTAAGTGTCTGCCTTCAGCTCAGGTCATGATCCCAGGTTCCTGGGATCGAGCCCCACATCGGGCTCCTGCATTGGGCTCCCTGCTCGGTGGTGGGAAGCCTGCTTCTCCCTCTCCCACTCCCCCTGCTTGTATTCCTCTCTCACTGTCTCTCTCTCTGTCGAATAAATAAATAAAATCTTAAAAAAAAAAAAGAAAGAAAAAGAAAAAAGAATCAAAGTGAGGTAGAGTCATTTTCAGATAAAGAAAACTAAGAAAATGTGTCTTTACCAGACTTGGCACTGGCAGAAATGCTAAATGAAGTTAAAGAAAATTATACTAGATTGATGTTAGACCTTAAGCAGCAGGTAAAGATCACTGGAAATATGTATTATTGATAAATTATACCTCAAAGAAGAAAAATAATAAAGGAAATTAGCTAAGCTAATATTATGGTACAAATTAGAAAAACAGCAAAAATGAGAGGAATGAGGTAGAAGTATGTCAATTGTTTTGTATCAAAATAACCCAATGAGGTTGAACCTAGAACCAGATTTTAAGCTTTCTTTGATTCATTGTTTCTCAAAGCAAAACTATTCTATGTCAAGAAGAAATATGTGGTTTGATATTATTGTTATAATCCAACTGGACTGGAGGCAAAATGCATTTTATGTCAGAGAGGTTTTCAAATGCTGGTAGAACTTAGCTACTGGAAGAGAATTAGAGAAAAGCTATGGCAGTCTATAGACCCTGCACAAATTCTCGTTCTTTAACCAGATTGCTTAAGAAGTAGAACTAAGGGTTAATTGTAGAACTAAGAGATTAAAAGTGTTGCAAATTCATTGGAAAAGTAAAAAAAAAAAAAGTGTCTTTAAACTGTTGACCATCAGAAGTGCCTGGGTGGCTCAGTTGGTTAGGCATTCAATTCAATTTCTCGGTTCAGGTCATGATCTCAGGTCATGATCTCAGGGTCATGAGATCAAGCCCCGAGTTGAGTCAGGCTCCCTGCCCCTGCTCAGCAGGAAGTCTGCTTCTCTCCCTCTCCCTCTGCCCCTTCTCTCACACTCTCTCTCTCTCTCTCTAAATTAAATAATTAAATCTTAAAAAAAAAAAAAAAACTGTTGACAATCAAAACTTTAGAAATTGAATTTTGCAAACTAAACAAGCCAAGAAGCTTAACTGATGAGATCATGAAAGAAAAAAAAAATCCAAAATTAGGAACTAGAAAATGAAACAAATTGACTAAGGACAGGAATCAACAAAGTACTATGAAATCGGTGGCAGGCAAAGAGGCCTCTCAGAAGTGTGCCCCAGTCTGCAGTCTGTGCAGTGCCCTGGAGTAACAGCCTTCCAAAAACCATCTCTCCATTTGCCAAACTCCTGTGGAATACAGGTTTGCAAACCCCTGTGGCTACCAGAGCCAGGTAATTAAGAGGCAACCTCTGAGCAGCAGCTGCAAAAACTGGGGCACCAGATATGAAAACCAGGGAACCAACCACGTATAAATCTCCCTCCAGGAGACACTGGCACTCTGGGGTGCAGCAAAGAGAGAGTGTAAAGACAGCACCTACATCTGAAGTCTCTGGAAAGGATTACAGTCAACCCCTAGGTGTTTAATTAGAAGCCTGCCCTCAGGTCACAGCCATGATGATTAGCCCTCTTCACAGTAAGACAGAGCTCTTAGGTCTGTTGCCTTTTACTCTGCCCTGGGGTGGTAGCTGTTTAAGAACTCTTTCTCCAGTGGTAACAGTCCTATGGGACCCCTTAGTATAAGCCCCATTGGCTGCCAGAGTCAGGTGATGTAGAGCTACCCCTTGGTAGCAACTGCAAAAATTGGGGTGCCAGACAAGGGTATGAGCTCCTTTCTGAGTGGCACCAATTATTACAGTTCCGTGGGACCAGGAACACAAGCTCCCCTGGTTTCTAGAACCAGGTAGTTAACAGATGTCCCCTACGTAGAAACCACAAAGATTATGGCACCAGGCACATGTAAAACTTCCCTTCCAGGAGATACTGATGCTCTGGAAAATGAGAAAGGGAAAGCATGAAGATGGCACCCAACAGTCTCTCTCCCCAGAAAGTATTCCAGCAGGCTCCTAGATATGTATACTAAATTAGATGCCTGCCCCTAAGGCCCATGCTTTAATATAAGCAGGTGAGCGTTCTTCACTTTAAGTTTGGGTATAATCAGCTATCTCTGAATTGGGCCCTGGAGTGGGTAAGTCTGACCATGTGGGCCCTTTAAAAGCTGTCTCCCAGATTGTTACAATCTTGTGGGTCTCAGGACATGAGACCTGTTGGTCTTCAAAGTTAGATATTTTGGGGGCTTGTCTCTCTGGTGCAGGTCCTAAAAACTGAGGTGTTCAGTGCAGGATTCAAACCCTTTGCTCTTTAGGAAGATGCTCTCAGTTTTGAGATTTTTCAAAGTTGTGGGTTGCCAGGCTGGGGGTGTGGTTTAAGGCGAGACTGTGTTCCCGCCACTCCTACCCATTTTGATGTGGGTTGTTTCTTTGGTGTGTAGCTGTCACTCAGCCAACCTTTAGGGGTTTTTGTTGTTGTTGTTGTTGTTGTTTTTCTTTAGATGAAATTGTTTTATATGTTCCTAGAGACTTTGTATGTCTTTGGGAGGAGGTAGGTTCAAGATCTTCCTCTGTCACCATATTGAACTGGAACCTCTACCTTGCTCCAGCTTGCCAGTATCTCCCAGAAAAGAGCTTATATGCTCATCTGGAGCCCCAGTTTTTGTGACTGCAACCCAGGGAACACCACCAGATCACCTGGGCAGTGGGGCTTACACTAGCAATCCTATAGTAATATATATTTTTGCATACTTGTAAAAGCTACTGCCGAAGGGTCTGGCTTTCAAATGGCCTGACTAGGTGCTGAGATCCTACCCGTAGGGACATTGGCATGTCTTGGCCCATCCTCAACTACTGGGAGCTATTAAAAATATAATAGGGTATTTGGACTGCACAAAGGTTTGAGAGAAAAAAAGAGCAAGGGCAGGGTTAAATGTCAAAGTTTATCTCCTACATAAGGCCACCCATTCAAGACTGGGAGAGGTGGTTGTTTCCTCTACTGTATAGAAACCAACTCAGAATGAAGAAAAATGAAGAAACAGAGGGATATGTTCCAGGTGAAAGAATAAGATTGAACTTCAGAAATAAACCTTGATAAAATGGAGATAAGTGATTTACCTGATAACGGGTTCAATGTAATGGTCATAAAGATGCTTACCAAACTGGGGAGAAGGATGCATAAACACAGTGACAATTTCAATAAAGAGATGAAAAATATTTAAGAAAGTCGTTAATAAAAGTCACAGTGGTTAAGAATACAATAATTAAGCTGAAAAATACACTAATGGAGGTTCAACGGCAGACTAGATGAAGCAGAAGAAATGATGAGTCAACTAAAAGACAAAGTGATAGAACTCATTCAATCAAAGTAGCAAAAGGAGAAAAGAATGAAAAAAAGTAAAGATACCTTAAGAGGCTTATGGGACAACATCAAAAGGACTAACATTTGCATAACATTACAGGGATCCCAGAAGGAGAAGAAGAGTGAAGGGGGCAGAAAGCTTCTGTGAACAAACAATGGCTGAAAACTGCCCTAGCCTGGGAAATGAAACAGACATTCAGATCCTGGAGACTCAGAGATTTGCGAATAAAGTGAACCCAAAGAGACCCACACCAAGGTACATTATAACTAAAATGTCAAAAGTTAAAGACAAAGAATATTAAAAGCAGAAAGAAAAAAACCAACTTGTTATGTACAGTGGAACGCCCATAAGACTATGAGCAGATTTTTCAGCAGAAATTTTGCAGACCAAAAGAGAGTAGCAAGATACAGTCAAAGTGCTGAAAGAAAAAACACTTCCAACCAAAAATACTTTACTCGGCAAAGTTATCATTCAGAATTGAAGGAGAGATAAACAGTTTTCCAGGAAAGCAAAAGATAAAGGAGTTTATCACCACTAAACTGGCCTTACAAGAAATGTTAAAGAGACTCCTTTCAGCGGGGGGAAAAGAAAAAAAAAAAGGACAAATTAGTAACAAGAAAACATATGAAAGAATAAATCTTACTATAAAGGTAAATATATAATAAAGGAATGGATTAATCCCTTATGGAGAAGGTTAAAAGACAAATGTAGTAACAATAACTAATTACAATAATTAAAGAAGAGATACACAAGATAAAATATGTAAAATGTGAAATCAAAAACATAAAGCATGGAGTGGTGTAATAAAACTGTTGAGCTTTAGAATGGAATCAAACTTAAGTTATCAACTTAAAATAGACTGTTATAGATAACAAGTTGTTAATGTAAGCCTCATGGTAACCAAAAAGCAAAAACCTATAGTAAATACACAAAAGATAAAAGGGAAAAAATATAAGTATACCACTGGAGAAAGTAATCAAACCAGCAAGGAAGAGAGCAATAGAAGAGAAAAGGAACACAGGGGAACTACAAAAACAGCTCGTAAATAATTAACAATATGGCAATAAGTACATAACTATCAATAATTACTTTAAATGTAAATGGAGTAAACTCTCTAATCAAAAGATGTAGAATGGCTGAATGGGTGAAAAAAATCCATCTTATAAACTGCATACAAGAGACTCACTTCTGATATAAGGACACACACAGACTGAAAGTGAAGGGATGGAAAAAGAAAATTCATGCAAATGGAAACTAAAGAAAGCTAGAATAGCTATACTTAGATTAATAAACTTTAAAACAAAGACTATAATAGGAGACAAAGATAAGTGTTATAATGATAAAGGGATCAATCCAATAAGAGGATATAAGTTTTTGTAAATATTTATGCACCCAACACAGAGGCACCTAAATATATAACGCAAATATTAACAGACATAAAGGGAGAAATAAAATAGACAGCAGTACAATTATAGTAGGGGATATTAATATCCTACTACATCAATGGGTAGATTGTTCAGACAGAAAATCAATAAGGACACATCAGCCTTAAACAGCATGTTAAACCAATGGACTTAACAGATATATACAGAACGTTCCACCCAAAAGCAACAGAATACGCATTCTTCTCAAGTTCACATGAAACATTTTCCATGATAGATCATCTTTTAGGCCACAAAAGAAGTCTTAATAAATTTAAGAGGATTGAAATCATATCAAGCATCTTTTCTGACCACAGTAGTATGAAACTAGAAATTAATTACATGAAGAAAACTGGAAAATTCACAAATATGTGGATATTAAACAATATGCTACTGAACAACCAGTGGGTCAAAGAAGAAATCAAACAGGAAATCAGAAAATACCTTGAGAAAAATGAAAATGGAAATATACCAAAATTTGTGAGATGCAGCAAAAGCAATTCTAAGAGGAAAGTTTATAGCAATAAATGCCTGCCTCAGGAAACAAGAAGTCTCAAATAAACAACACAATTGTATACCTCAAGAAACTAGAAAAAGAATAACAAAGAAGTGCAAAGTTGATAGAAGGAAAGAAATAAAGATTAGAGCAGAAATAAATGGAGACTAAAAAAGACAATAGAGAAGATCAATAAAACTAAGAGCTGGTTCTTTGAAGAGATAAACAAAATTGACAAGCCTTTAGCTAGACTCACCAAAAAAACAAAAGAAAACCCCCCAAAATAAAATCAGAAATGAAAGAGGAAACCTTATAACTGATACCACAGAAATACAAGGGATTGTAAGAGACTACTATGGATTATTATTTGCCAACAAATTAGACAACCTAGAAGAAATGGCTAAATTCCTAGAAACATACAACTTACAAAGACTGATTCAAAATGAAATAGAAAATCTGAATAGACCAATTACTAATTAAGAGATTGAATCTGTAATAAAAAAAAAAAAAAACCTAACAAACAAAAGTCCAGGACCAGACAGCATCACTGGTGAATTCCACCAGACTCTCAAAGAAGAATTAATACCAATCCTTCTCAAACTCTACCGAAAAACAGAAGAGGAGGGAACTCTTCCCAATGCATTTTATGAGGCTAGCATTACCCTCATACCAAAACCAGGCAAGGACACCACAAGAAAAGGAAATTAAAGCCAGTATTCTTGATAAACATAGATGCAAAAATCCTCAACAAAATATGAGCAAACTGAATTAAGCAGTACATTAAAATGATTACACCATGATCAAGTGATATTCTAGGGATGTCAGAATGGTTCAATGTCCATGAATCAGTCAGTGTGATATACCACATTAACAAAATGAAGGACAAAAATCATATCATCTCAATAGATGCAGAAAAAGCATTTGACAAAATTCAATATCCATTTATGATAAAAACTCTCAACAAAGTGGGTATAGAAGGAATATACCTCAACATAATCAAGGTCCACATATATGATAAGTCCACAACTAATATTGTACTTAATGGTGAAAAGTTAAAAGCCTTTCTTCTAAGATTAGGAATAAGACAAGGATGCCCACTCTTGCCACTTCTATGCAACATAATATTGGAAGTTCTAGCCGGAGCAATTACACAAGGGAAAGAAATAAAAAGCATTCAAATTAGAAAGTAAGAAGTAAAACTGTCACTTTTTGAACAATACATGATATTATATATAGAAAACCCTAAAGACTTCATCAAAAAACTACTAGAATAAACAAATTCAGTAAAGAGTTGCACGATACGCAATCAATACACAAACATCTGTTGTGTTTCTATATACTAATAACTAATTTATAATTGCATCAAAAACAATAAAGTATCTAGGAATAAATTTAACCAAGGAAGTGAAAGATCTGTATATTGAAAACTACAAGACATTAATTATTGAAATTGAAGAAGATACAAATAAATAGAAAGATATTCCATACTCATTAATTGGAAGACTCAACACTGTTAAAATGTACATATGACCCAAAGCAATCTACACATTCAGTGTACTCCCTATCAAAATACCAATGACATTTTTCAAAGAAATAAAACAAAAATTCCTAAAATTTGTACAGAACCAGAAAAAACCTCAAGTAGTCAAAGCACTCTTGAGGAAAAAGAACAAAGCTAGAGACATAACAATACCCAGTTTAACACTATATTACAAAGCTACAGTAATCAAAACAGTGTAGTATTGGCATAAAAAGAGACATAGATTAGTGGAACAGATAGACCAGAAATAAACCCACTCATATATAATCAATTTATGACAAAGGAGCCAAGAATATATAATGAAGAAAGGACAGTCTCATCAATAAATGGTGTTAGGAAACGGGACAGGCATATGCAAAAGAATGAAATATGACCATTTTACGCCATGCATAAAAATTAAAATAGATTAAAGACTTAAATGTAAGACTTGAAACCACAAAATTCCTAAGAAAAAAACATAGTAAGCTCCTTGACATAGGTCTTGGTTATGATTTTTTGAATCTGACACCAAAAGCAGCAAAAGAAAAAAAAAAATAAGTGGACTACATCATACTAAAAAGCTTGTACACAGCAAAGGAAACCATTAACAAAATGAAAGGGCAACCTAGTGAATGGGAGAAAATATTTGCAAATCATATATCTGATAAGGGACTCATACAACCCAATAGCAAAACAAAACAAAACAAAACAAAACAAAAGCATCAGATTAAAAACTGGGCAGAAATAGATATTGTTCCAAAAAAAAAAAAACACCACACAGATGGCCAAAACAGGTAAATGAAAAGATGTTCAACACCTTAATAATCAGGGAAATATAAATCAAAACCATAATATGATATCACCTCATACATATTAAAATGGCTATTATCAAAAAGACAAGAAATAGGGTTGCCTGGGTGGCTCAGTCGTTAAACATCTGACTTGATTTCAGCTCAGGTCATGATTTCAGGGTGGTAAAATTGAGCCCTGTGTCAGACTCCACACTGAGCATGGAGCCTGCTTAAGATTCTCTCTCTCTCTCTCTCTCCTCTGCCCGCTCCTGCCCTTGCACTCTCTTTCTCTAGAAAAAAGAAAATGCCTCTGTAGGAAAAAAAAAAAAAAAGAAAGAAAAAGACAAAAAATAACAGTGTTGGCGAGGATGTAGAGAAAAGGGAACCCTAACATACTGTTGTGGGAATGTAAACTGGGCAGCCACTATGGAAAACAGCATGGAGGCTCCTCAAAAAAATAAGAATAGAGCTATGATATGATCTAGGATTTCCACTTACAGGTTTTTACCCAAAGAAAATGAAAACATTTACTCAAAAAGATATATGTACCCCTATGCCCATTGCAGCATTATTTACAATAGCCAAGATATAGCTAACTTAATTATGAATCACTATATGAATGGAAAAGGAAAGTATGGTGTATATGTATACAGTGTAATATTATTCAACCATAAAAAAAGAATGAAATCTCACCATTTGCGACAGCATGGATCGACCCTGATGGTATCAGACTAAGTGAAATAAATCAGAGAAAGATAAATACCATATGATGTCTCTTATATGTGGAATCAAAAAAGAGCTCATAGAAAAAACAGATTGGTGGTTGCCAGAGGCTGGGCTGTGGGTTTGGAGAAATGGGTGAAGGGGTCAAAAGGTTAAAAAAGAAAAGATAAAAAGAAAGAAAATGAAATGAATGAAGAACACCAGTCACAAAGCACCCTGAAGCCAATGAATTTGGACCCGGTTTTCCTTTGTTATCCCAGTCACTATTTAGTTAAAAAGCAAAAGCTAAGTAGCTTGACATTTCAGAGATTCTGCTTGAAATAACATTAGGTGTTATTTCCAAATGGATTGCAGAGCTTTTCTGGATAGGAATGATTTATTTCCCTTGTGCTTTAAAGTCATTCTGATATCTATTTGAGTCTAGGTATTAGTGTGGGACAAATATTTCTAGCCCCTTTGTTCATTCGTAACCCCCACACCTCTCGAATAAAAATGTGTTCGTCCAAAGCAGGCTTTCACAGTTATGAATACATATTGCTCTGTAAATTAATTGTTCGTATGTGTAACTCCTGTGTTATGATGAGCCCCTAAAGAGAGGAGTAGTTCCTTATTTACCTTTGGGTTGCCAGCCCTAGCACAGTGCCTAGTATGCAAGAGATGTTCGGTAAGTTATTGTCAAATAAAGTGCATTCTGTGCCTATTTATGCAGAACTGGCTACATAATTTGAGAGTCCAGTGCATAATATGGAGATCCTTATTAAGGAAAATCCTTAAGGATTTCGAGATGATGACTGCAAAGAACGCGCAAGCGCCATAGGTCGCTTACCCACTAAGCCTGCCCTATATTCATGCTGTCAATTACCCATGGGCTTTTACTTCTGTTCCTGAGTAGGAAGTAATTTAGAAAAGACGTTATTCCATAATGGCTTAAAAAAATAATGGCAAGGATACAAAAAGAAAAAAAGACAAAAGACAATAGCTTTGGGGCTATGACTTACAACATAATAAAGACCAAAGAGAGTTCCCAAATAAGGAGTGCAAAACAGTGAAAATTGTATAGTAAGGTGGCAGGAATAAATGTTCAGCATTTTTTAGCAAGGTTTGTAGCTTTTTTCTTCCTAAACTACCTATTTAAGAAAACTTCACAGTTCACCAAAATATTTGATGAGCTTAAACATTTTCAAATAATTTAAAATAAGTCCCCCATATTCATACACAGCATTGCAATGCCACATACTTAGAGTACAATAAAATTTCACTCATACTAAACACATTAATGATTTCTGGCATGATTCAAAAGGCCCTTCAGGCTCTTTCAAGGTCATTGTTAAAAGATAGCATTTTTCCTTGACCCTCAGGTGCCGAGGATTGAGTTAATCAGGGTCCATAGCTCATGATGTGTTATTAACACTGACCGTAAAAAAAGGCCTCTCTGTTTTATTCATTTAGTTCCTTTTATGCCCTTACCTGCCTCACATTTACTACTTTCTCTCCAGGCAGTCATTCCATTCCGTTCAATGTATTTCTTTTTGCTTGTAGGTCTTATTATGAAAATGCGATTTTGTTTGTTTTGGATGAATGGATTCAAATAATGAGTTCAAATAGAGGATATATTTAGGTACATAATTTTGTGTGTTACTCATATTTTTATTTACTTTTCTAAGCATTATGTTTTTAAGATTCATCCATATTTGCTACATGAACAGAATTCATTGTTTCTAACCACTATATAGTATCCCATGGTATATACCAACCACTTTTTATTATCTGTCCTCCCAGTGATGGACCCCCACCAGAACTAATGCAACAATGAATATCCTTGTACGTGCTGCCTAATGGATCAGTGTGAGACTTTCCTGGGAATATATACTGAGGAAATGAATAGCTTAGACAAGGTATAAGGAAAATTATTTTGAGTAAGTCAGTTAATATCACTCTTTGGAATGGTTCCCTCACTTTTATCTCCTACTAGCAATAAATATGGACTATTCTACCACTACAACCTACTCAATACTTGGTAGTACCTAGCTTTCTAATTATTGCCAGGGGTATAGGTATAAAATGATAGTTTATTATCCTTTGGATTTGTGTTTTTAACATTACACGATGAATTTGAGCATCTCTGTTAACTTATTAAGTTGCGTCTTTGTAAATTTCTTTTCGGATCTTATGCACATTTTTATTGGGGTTTCTGCCCTCTTTTTGTTAATTTGCAAAAATTCCTTTTATATTTTAGATACTAACCCCTTGTCAGTTGTAGATATTACAAACCTTTTCCCCCTTTACCATTCTGTTATCTGTGCATTATCTTTGTCTGTGATGTCCTTCATTGAATACATCCTTTCTTCTGATAAAAATATGTTTTCCTCTTATGTTTTACAATTTTAAAGTTTTATTTAAAAAAACCCTCCCAGTCCCCAATTCACAAAAGTACTCTTCTGCATTGTCTTCCACTACTTTTTTACATCCATTTTTCACAGGCAAACACTTCACTAGGTGTATGTTGTTAGGTCCTCCATCTGTATAGAAAACCAGTTTTCCTTACACTACCAATAAACAATCAATCGTTTCCCATTGATTTGTCCTACAACATCAAAATATCATTGTGCTAATTAAATGCTAAAATGTACAAAAAATAAATGTTAAAGTAGTCTATTACATTTCAGATAAAACAATACATTGTTTTATGATTTCCTTCTAAGAAAGAAGGAATTTAAACTTTGCTAAAGGGAAATTTGTATAACAACTTAAGACACTCAAATGTATGGGTAGTAGCCACAAGAAAAATGAGCTCTCTGTCACTGAGGTATTCAAGCAGAGGTTGATTATCTACCCACTAGAGCCCATATAACAAGTGTTTGGTGTATAACCTGGTTCTCAGTTCTATAATGTGCAAAATAAGAGGATCAGGCTATCTATTATCTAGGATCCTGCACGAATTTAAGTTCAATGATTCTGTAAGTCTACACCATCTAAACTTCCTTCCAACTTAATGAAGCTGTGATTTTTTTTTTAATGTTGTCATCTCTCCTTTATAAAATATTCCGATAATTTTATCAAATGCCTTGCCCTGGAACCTTATGAAGTAATTATGCTTTTATATATCTTCATATATAAAACACTCATGAGCTTTGACTGCCGTTCCTATGTAAATGAGATGAATTATACCCTATATCGTTATGCATCAGGCTTGCCTTTGTTCACCTTTGCCAACTCCTTGACTAATTTCCTCAAATAAATAATGTATCTCCTGCAAGGTTTTCCAAAGAATTATAGAGCTGTCCTTTCAGGCATAAAAAGTGAAGTGAGGCACACTGATTCATTGGGAAAACACCTTCCTTCGTTCCTTCTTTCCTCCTTTCCTTCCTTCCTTCCTTCCTTCCCTCTTTCCATTTGAACTTACTAAGAATTCTTTACACATATAGGGGAGAAAAAAAAATCTTTTCTTCTACCCATCTTAGGTTCTCCAGCTAGAGTCCTAGATATTAGACTAGCTATAGACACATAAACAAGAAACAGAACTTTATCAATATGTGCATCCCACATGTACACATAAGAGCACTCAGTGATGAGTAACCCAAAGGAGTGTTTAGAAGTTGGGCTTATATATCATCTTAGGCTAAGCAAAGGAAAAGGAGTCTGGGGCTTCTGGGAGGCGGAAGGAAGTTATGAGAAAGTAACTAGGAAAAATATGGTAAACAAGGATTGTTTAATTAATTTTTTAATGCAGATTTAAGTGCTGCCTACTTGTTAAGAGTGCTCTTCTTTCATGGTGCTGGGAAGAGGGAGACATCTTTACAAATGGAAATTTCCCTTACAAAAGGAAAACCTGTGCCCAGTTTTTGAGCTTTTCCTGCAACTGCTTGTTCTCAATGGCCTTTACCTCAAAATAATCCTTGAAGTGGTATATTTTGGTACCTGTCACACACATCAAGTACCTAGTAAATATGTCTACATTCTACTACTTTTTAGGTTTTTGTGTTTTTAAAAAATCCTAGACTACATGCAAAAATCTTGTATATAGTGGTGGAATAAAAAGTCAAGTCTTGATTTCAAATACTATTCCTAGTATTTGAAAGAGAAAGGACATCTCTCAAAAGTTGATGTTACTAGCCTCAAGACCAGGCCGGAGCCTTGACCTGTTCTGCCTCTCCCCAAATATTTGCTTTTTATAAGATACTGAAAATTAACATCCAAATTAAGCATCACATTGTTTTTGTCTCTGCCAGGGACTTTAGTGATACAGCTCAAGTTAGAAAAGTGTCCATAAAAAACTGACATTTCCGGTCAAGTCTAAGTAGGAGATTCTGAGGACAATGAACCCATTAGTAATGAATAAGTGAATTTGCACAATAATTATGTTGAGAAGGTTGTATCAGAGCAATATATCACTCTCCTAGCACTATTTGAGCCAGGGTAATTACACTGCAATGAAATGACTAGAACAACAGTAAGGTGCTGTTTGATTTTCTAATTATTATTGAGGAATGCCTCCTGAGCCCAGCCTTGAAGGCTTCTCTTTGGAATCATCTGCAGCTCATGCTGTTTCTCATGCATTATACATTAAACCCATATGGCTGTTTGAGGTGGAGGTTCTCTAGAGGGAAGTTCCATACTGCTCTTTGCACTGTGGGAGGGAGAAAGGTAGGAAAAACAAGAAAGAGGGGAGAAGGCTGGGACTAGTGAGACAGAAGGAAGGAACACCACTGGGCAAAGTACAGAGTTCAGGCAAAGGTGAGTCGAATTAATAACCATTAAAAAGAGATAGGAGCCACTTCCAGAAGGTTTTTTTGTATTTGGGTTTTCGTTGCTAAGCTTGAAGAAGCTCTTGAACAAGGCTTCTCTCGCTACTAAGAACCTCCGTCCTATCATTTGCTAAGGAGAAAGAACTAGAGCTATTTGGCAAAATGCATCAATGCACTTGAGGCTTGATTTTAATGGAATCATGTTAAAAATTGATACTTAAATGTATCTATGCAATATAGTAAATATAAAAATATTTTTATTTGACCAAATGTATGCAATTTATTTTAAAAAGAAAGTACAGAAATTTTTCAATATGCTCAGAATCTACCCCCAACAGTGTCCCTTTTAAACAAATAGATTATTAATTCCTTGGAAATAAATTACAGAGGGAATTCCTTCAGCTCTTCTCAACAGAATACTGCATCTAAATTTTAATTTATGCAAACCTTGAAAGTTACACCCATTTATTAGTCATATTCATTTTTGTTTCTCTGCCTTGGAACTATAGTCGTCAGATTCCATAGACCTTAAGATCACCTAATAATATCAATAAGAACTGAGCCAGGCACAATTACAAGTATTTAAAACTATTTATTTTATTTATTTCTCATTAAAAAACAATCAAATATATGTTTTTATTACTCTTATTTCCCCTTACAGATGGGAAAACTGAGGCTCAGAAAGGTGATACATTTATATAAGACTCAGCTCTATATATTAAATGTTATCATTTAAATATTAAAGATTATAAAATGCTAGTATTACTTTTGTTCTTGTAACTGGATCCATGGTTTGATGCAATTTTACTTTTAATTTGATTAGTCATCTTGCCTACAGAAATAAATACAGCCTTGAAGCCTGGCAGGACATTTTCATGGTGCTTCCTTTTTCACAGAAAAACAAAACTAAACAATAATTTTAAAAAAATCATATGAATTGAAATATTAATGACATTTCAGCCAGTGGGCTGTTAAATGTCATCCCACTCACATTTTAATTATCAACACCTCTTTATAAATTGGGTAACATTGTTTCCTGTCTGCAAATGTTAACTTTCCAATTAAATATCTACCATTTAAAAAATATTTTTTTAAAAATCTGATATAGGTTAGTAAGCACAGGCTTGATGGAAGAGAAGCCTGCAAATAGCTCTGAGCAGATTCTCTGTATTTATTTTGAAATGGAGCAAGGCTCCAAGGAGACATTTCATTTTACTATTTTCATAAAGATGGTGTTTTTCTCTTTCCAATTCTGGCTGCTTGCCCCTGTGTTCCTATACAGTTAGGAGCCTCAGGGAGCTCCAGATCTCCGATTCTCACTCTGCCTTTTGTCAGTGACAAATTAAGTCTCTCCCTCACAACCAGTCTAGGGTTCGCCCTGTGCTTCGTGCGCTATCTATCCCTTATTAATCAGGGTGAGACATGCATCTGCTGCCCCCAATTACCAAGCATATGAATTATAATATTTGAATACAAACTGAAAAGAATCATTAAAAATATGAAGCTGTCTGGTATGCAAAGTCCTGAGCACTTTTTCTTTTAAAATCATATACTCAGAAATATTTTTTTTTCAAATAATGCAATATATGTTAAGAAAGAAAAAAAGAAGAAGAAGAATATAGCAGGAGGGGAAGAATGAAGGGGGGGAAAGTGGAGGGGGAGAAGAACCATGAGAGACGATGGACTCTGAAAAACAAACTGAGGGTTCTAGAGGGGAGGGGGTTGGGAGGATGGGTTAGCCTGGTGATGGGTATTGAGGAGGGCACGTTCTGCATGGAGCACTGGGTGTTATGCACAAACAATGAATCATGGAACACTATATCTAAAACTAATGATGTAATGTATGGGGATTAACATAACAATAAAAAAAATTAAAAAAAAAAAAAAAAGAAATATTTTTTTTTGCTTGTTTGTTTGTTTCTCTTGAGGGCAAATGGTCCTCAAAAATATTAATTGAATTACAGTAAGAAAAAAAACCAAAATTTTAAAAAGAGGCATATAACTATTCTACTGCTCCACTTTTTAAATTAGGAAACAGGAGCTTAAAATTCTGTTTAATAAGCATAATTATAAGCAAGTGTAGGGGAAGAACAACACTTTTCCCTCTACCCTTCAGAATTCTTGGCTGAGACCTGCTATAATAAAAGATGGATTAATAAGAGAAAAATCACAGAAGTTTATTAACATGTATACCTCATAAGTACATGGGAGATACACAGGGAAAAAATGAGTAACTCCCTGAGGTGGCCTAAACCACCAGCTTAAAATCATCTTCCACTACAGACAAAAGAAAGAAAGGGGTGTGTGTTGGCAGGTGGGGAAGAAGCCAATTATGAGAGGTTACCAGGAAAAGCATGGGTAAACAAGGTCCAGGTTTATTATGCAAATTTAAATCTGTGCCTTCTCCATTAATAAGATTCTCTTGTGATTTAGTGTCATTCTTCTGTTCTTGGTACACAGAGAGAGACACGCTTACAAATGGAGATTTATTTTATAAATGTAAATTTCCCTCGCACAACGATAACTTGTACTGTTTTCAGAGCTTGTCCTGTGTCTGCTGTTTCTCAAAACAATCAGCTCAAAATAATTAATCTATATGCCAAAGAGGCAAATTTTGGGTTGGCACACTCTGCTATTCTTCACAATGTAGTTTTTTGTTTCTGTTTGCACTCTTCACTAGACTGAGTTGAAACTAGGAAGCATTTCATGTATCTTTGTATTCTCCCCTGACTCCTACTAGTGCTTCCCACATTATCTGGTAAATAGTAGATACTCAAAATTTATTAGATGATGGAGTGAATAAGCAGATAGATAAATAAAATAATTAATGTATAGAATTGGAGAAAAGAGAGCTTTGGAGATTATTTTGCTCAACAAATGGGAAATTCAATGCCTTTAAATGTAAAAAGTAAAGCTGTAAAGAGAAAAATTCTAAGCTCTGATTCGTGGCAGGACAAGGACCCAGTCTTGGTTCACTCATCATGCTTTTTACTCTTCCACACTTAAACTCTAAAGTATATCCACCTAACAGTGAAATACTAAGAAAGGATTAGGAGTAGAAATGTGCACGCATAGACAGAAAGAAACCAAGACAAACGGGAAAAGACACAAGGAGAGGCACAGAAATACAATCACATAAATGCACAAGCCCACAGAAGAGAAAGAATCAAACTCAGAGATAGACTTCTATGATCTGGTATCCCCACCTTGTGGTGTTTTGTATAATTCACCTAAAGACTTTGAAGTTATGTTGCATTTTCACAACTTCAAACTTTAAAGTACTGTTTATCAGTTGGTATGCACTCTGAGGTATCTATCAATAGAAAGCAATTAAATGGGGTCACTTTGGTGGCACAGTTGGTTAAACATCAGACTCTTGATATCAGGATTGAGAGTTCAAGTCCTGCAAGCCTACTTAAGAAAAAGAAAAAAAAGCAATTAAATGAATCATGATGCAGACATATGATAGAATGCTATATGGACCAAACTTTATTTTAAAAACTAAGTGTAAAAAACAAAATATACAGTAGCAAAAATCATATCTTACTAAATGGACAAAAAAGGAGGTATAGATATGTTTGTACATGTTTGACAAATATCTCTGAATATATATACACCAAAAATAGAAAACAGGTTGACTTTGGCAATGTTTGAATTTCTCACTAGATACAGATAATTTTCTAAAAATATAAAAATGGAAATAAAGAGCTAATCTGGCTCATAAAGTAGTAGAATGCCACTATTGATACTTTTTATTTTTTTTTTAAAGATTTATTTATTTATTTATTTGAGAGAGAGCATGAGATAGAGAGAGAGAGCATGAGAGGGGGGAGGGTCAGAGGGAGAAGCAGGCTCCCCGCTGAGCAGGGAGCCCAATGCGGGACTCGATCCCGGGACTCCAGGATCATGACTTGAGCCGAAGGCAGTGGCTTAACCAACTGAGCCACCCAGGCGCCCTATTGATACTTTTTAAATTCTTCAAGTTTTACCAGGATTTTTGAATACCAATAGTCACAAATCAACAAAATAAAATTAAAGGAAATTATATTAGAGGTTATAGATAAAACTGTGCCTTTTAGTTCAGGGCATCATGCTTAACATCAAGTAAGCAATAAGTCACAAAATCTGATGCTATTCAATGAGTTACAGAGAGGGGTTCCTTTCACCCTACCCTTTTCTACCTACATCCCTCCCCGAGGTCTACCCACTACTTCTCAGAGACTGCAACTCAAAAAGTAATTATTTTCTGCTTTGAAAATATATCCTGTCACTCCTTGCATAAGCCTCTGACTAGTGGACCTGACGACATTATTATACATATGGTTTGATGTGAGCATTTCAGTCAACTCAGAGACTGATTGTGCTAGATACTTTGTCTCTAAGATGACAGGTATAACTCTTGAAAGGAATGGTACTCAGCCATACAAAAGAATAAAATCTTGCCATTTGCAACAACACGGATCGATCTAGAGGGCATAATGCTAAGTGAAATAAGTCAGAGAAAGATAAATACCATATAGTCTCACTCATATGTGGAAATTAGGAAACAAAACAAATGAACAGAATAAAAAAGAGACAAACAAAAAACAGACTCATAAATATAGAGAACAAACTGGTAGTTGCCAGAGGACAGGTAAGTGAGAGAATGGGTGAAATAAGTGAAGGGGAGTAAGAGTACACTTATCTTGATCAGCACTGAGTAATATTTAGAATTGTTGAATCACTATATTGTACACTTGAAACTAATATAACACTGAGTTAATTATATTGGAATTATCACACACAAAGTGAATACATAGAAAAAATAAAAATTAAAAATAACTTTGAAAGAAGAGATTTCTGAAAGGGAGCAGTTGGAGCAATAAGAAAAGATTATGTTGAAAAAAACCCATGCACCTAGTTAGGAAAATAGGTTCAGTGAAATGTACATTCTGAGGACTTCAAGCAGGAACGCCATAAAATATCTCTAGCTGCCTTAAATCTTTCTTGGAATAATGTGAAGATGTAAATGAACAAGTATTTATTTATTAGCTCTTATTGATTATATTATACATCACCAGTAAAAAGGGAAGCATGCGTTTCTTGTCTCCATGACATGACCTGATTGGACAATATGTCCACCCTACCCATTGATGGGGGAATGGCAAGTTACATTGCAAAAGAACATGTGCGTTGGGAATTACTATTACAAGCATCTTTGGAAAATTCAATAAGCCACACTAAAGTGTCTTCCAGAACTGATACTCTGTACTCATGGGCTGTAATTGTGTTTTAGTAGAAGGGCCACAAGCTTAGGAGTCAGAAAACCAAGTCTTGGTCCCACCTTGTAATAACTTCATTATTTGTCATAAACAAGTCTCTTAATTAAATAATTTTGCTTGACTAAAATACAGAAAATGCTGACTACACAATAATTTTGCAAATTTAACAAGTTAACAATAGTTTTGAAAATTTAAAAAGTTAATATAAAATTACCTTTAAGGTTCTCTCCTTGATTAACCTTACTTCTTATTATCTCTTTCTAGAGTGATCTCACCTAAACTATTGGCTTAGGAATATCACTTCATGCTAGTGAGTGACTCTCAAATCTACATTTATAACAATGAATTAATGCTGTAGCTCTATACCAGAATCTCAATATGGATGTCCTTCCAACAAAATAAAAGCTATAAAAGACATTATTGTGAATATTGGGAAACCGTGTATAGATTATAGATTAGATAATAATATAATAATTTTAAATTTCTTGAGATTTGGGGCACCTGGGTCTGCCTTCAGCTTGCCTTCCTTTTGTTCTCTGTCTCTCTCTCAGATAAATAAATAAAATCTTTAAAAAAAAATAAATTTCTTGAGAGTGGTAATTGTATTTTGAACATGTAAGAGAATGGACTACTTATTAGGAGAAACATGCAAAAAATATTGAGAGGTAAAGTATCTGAGAGAGAGAGAGAGAGAGGAAGAGAGCGAGATCATATGGGCAAAATGTTGACAGTTGGTGAAGCTAGGAAAGGCGTAAAGGGCAGTTTATGGTATTTATTGTACTACTCTTGTACTTTATCTATAGGTTTTAATTGTTCAGAAATAGGATAGAAAAATAATACACATATCTCTTTCCTTTCTCCTCTAACTAGCTCAAAAATGGATCCTTCTTTAGTTTTTCTAGGTTTGGTCACTGATACCACCATCTGTCACTCCTCATAGTCAACCAGTCACCAAATCCTGATGACTGCTTGATTCCCACTTTCACCGCCCTAGCACAAATCTTGATAGTCATTCACTTGGATTATTGAAGTTAACATATTTTAGTGTCATTTCTCCATTCTCCTTTCTCATCCTAGATTACCTTTCTAAAACATGTCCTTGTCTTCCTGGGGAAAAAAAAAAAGTCTTCAATGTTCCATATATGCCTAAAACAATAATGTCTATAGTCATGTACCTCCTCCTACAACCCTCCACCTTAATATATAAACTGCGCAGTAAATATCCACATGTATCTGAAATCACCGTCTGCTTGTTTCTGTGACAAGTTCACTTAGTGCTACTATACTAAATCAATAACAGTTGTATTTATAAATTGCTTTTAATCTATTACTGAACATTTAAGAAAAATTAAACATAAGCTAAGAAAATGTATTTATATGTCTGGCTGCCTCAGAAATGAGGACCCTGCAAACAGTTTGCAATCTGGATGGGAGGAGCCTGTGTGAAGAAAGATATGGATTTCTAATACGCTCTATGGGATTAGGCACTGTTGCCTGGTCGCATCATTAATCAAAGCTGAAAAATTACCTACCAGAAGCCAGCAGTCCCAGACACCAACCATCTATTTCCTTGCTGCTTTCTTGTACAAGCATGCCACTGTGAATTTGATGAACACCTTTCTCCAATCTTTCTGTTCAGCTCTACCACCTGTTTTATAAATTATTATTACTATCAGTCAGGATTGGGATTGGCTTATTTGTCTTCAGGTAAGACAGATCAGGGGAAGAGTTTTCTGGCCCAATCACATGTTTTTTAAACAAGTACACCCACATATTCTTATGGACTTGGCAAGCCTTTTGCCTACAAATTGTGATGTTCTGATATGCAGTAAAATTATTTCACCTGAAGTAACTTTAGATTGAGCCATTTATCTCAGAACATCAAGTGCTGTCTTAAAAGATAAAATGAATTGTGGCTCAATTGTCTAGTTAATTTCCTAAAAATGGAGAGCCCTTGTCAGAGAGAGTTACTCATGTACACACATCCAGTCTCCCTCAATTAGACTATGCACTTTGCTGGTGATTTCTTCTAAGTCATTTGGCATATTCTGTCTTGATTTCTGAATTATGTGCTTGCTTATTTCTTTTTCTAGATTATAAACCTTGAGGGCAAGAACCGTAAGAGCAAAGTAACAATGCTTTTCATTTAAGTGGGAATCAATAAATACTTGCTAGATTGGATTGAATTACTTTTAATTGAGAAGTAGCTCGTAAATGTATAAGAAAACCCAGGTTACTGAAGAGTTACTTAACAAAGAACCGTTCAAACTCCAGGTGTTTTTCTGAGTCATCGTGACATCTATTTGACTCTAAATTTAAGCCAATTTGCCCTTCTTAAGTTTCTATCCTACAATAATGTGAAAGTTTAAGAGTATTATCACTCATTTCTATTCTAAGGGTGGGCTGACCAGGAATCAGGCTCTCCAGGTATGAAATGGAGTGCAGACCCCAAAATATATAATTTCCATGCAGCCAGATATGGATATATAAGGTTATATACAAGCAGTAATTAATACAAATATAACAAGTCATGAGGGAAATTTATTATAGTAGGATCGAAAATACTCTAACAAGCCTTTTTGATGTTCTCTTCCTCATTATTACTGTCATTCTACAAATATTATCTTCATTATTGTCCACAAATATTGATCACAGCTTTCAGTGGCTTGGTATCATATAGAATATAGTTTGCTTTTGACTGTATTGGAAAACTGTATAATTAATTTGTTGGCAGACAAAAATACCTAAGAAATGAAGATAACTTTCTCAGAAATTTGAATGGAAGCAAGCTACTTAGCAATATTAAATATGTTATAGTCACAAAGTATGTTAGTCATTTTCTGTGACATCACACAACAATACTTTGAAAAGATACTTACTATTTTTTCTTATTTTTTTTTAGCTGAAGGGACTTGTACAGGAAGTTTCCACACTGCTAGTCCAAGGTTAATAATTAGCTCATTTTGAAGCTAGAGCTAGAATTATAAACTTTCTTTTTGTATATAACTAAATATCAGGGGTGCTCGGGTGGCTCAGTCGGTTAAGCATCTGTCTTCAGTTCAGGTCATTACTTCAGGGTCCTGGGATTGAGCCCCGCATTGGGCTCTCTGCTCAGCGGGGAGCCTGCTTCTCCCTCTTCCTCTGCTCCTTCCCCAGCTTATGCTCTCTCTCTCTTGCTCTACTCTCTCTCTCAAATAAACAATAAAATCTTTAAAAAAAATACAGATCATAAGACAGTTTATAGAAATGTGCAACAGTTTCTTATAGCTACTTCTATAACCTCTATTTCCATTTTCCATTGCATACTCTTTTTAATTTGGTAGAAAAACAATTGATCCAAATATATGATTATATATATACATACTTTGTATGTATTCCCAAGTCTCAATAGTATGTATTCCCAAGTACCAATAGTTTTCAAAAATGTTAAATATGATCCAGGATTAGAGATAACACATAAAAACTGGAACAAAAGTTTTATAAAATAATACCCTTATGATGTGCAATGCATTTGGGATATTTTCTATTAAATACTATTCTATTTCATTTTTAAAAAATGTTTATCATACACTCAATTGATTTCACATTCATTAATGAGTCACAGCTTTCAGGGTTATTTTTAAAGCCATAAACATTAGAATAATGACAACAGGGGCACCTGGGTGGCTCAGCAGATTAAGTGGCTGCCTTCAGCTCAGGTCATGATCCCAGGGTCCTGGGACTGAGCCCCATGTTGGGCTCCCTGCTCAGTAGGGAGCCTGCTTCTCTCTCTCCCCCGCTTGTGCTTTCCCCCTCTTGCCTCTCTCTCTCTCTCAGATAAATAAATGAAATCTTTAAAAAAAATAGAATAATGATAACACTAATTAGACCTGAGCGGTCCTTAAATATATCATTTTCTCTAGAAATTCCGTATATTTCTAAAAATTGCTATTTCACGTTCTAGCAAAATTATGAGGTTCATGGCCAGAGAACGTTTCATTGCATGGAAATGAAAGGTGGTACAGGTATGTTGTTTGGGGTGTGTAGTTTATAGCTTGATTCAGAACTGTGGAATAAGGCAACTGTTAGTTACAGATATAGTTACTGAGGGTTTTTTCCCTCCACAGAGATGAGAGTTCTTGAGATAAACAGTAAGGTAGGAAACAGAGATAAGAAGGAAGACTATGAGATGCAGTGGAACAAAGCTAAAAGTAATAACTAATCTCTCCTTCCCAAGTCATAACAAATGAGATTATCTGGCCACACTTTTAATATAATTCAGTACCTGTCCTTATGGAGAAAAGTGAAATTCCTCCATAGACACCATCTGCTTGCAGTTTCAAGACAGAAACTTACAAAATCAGTGAAAAACAAATAATAAAGGAGGAATATTTTATTTTCTTAAAATTTGTACCTATAAATTCAGGGAATAATAAATAATTTAACATATTTAATTTAACAATTGCTGCTATGTTGCTAACATTGTATAGAGAAAAATTTATTGTGGTAACATTTGTTGAATTAAACATCAATTTTTGTGTGTCTAATGTCCACAATAAATAGTAAACATTTTGTTAATGAAAATCTTTTAAATCAGAGATTTGCAAGTAATTTTTAATATTGCTTAGTTTTCTTATAAGATAAAGGCATATTTGAAAAGGTAAGTTCAGTTTCTCTAAATATGTCTATTTATTAGGTTTTTTAGATTCACTATGTACAATTATTAGGTTATTGAAATAGTTTCTTCATTCCAGTGTCTTCTTGCCTCTACTTCATTCAGCTCCCTATCACTGGATCAAATAATATACTGGAAAACCAGTTATTTATTCCATTACTCTCTTGCTTCATATTTCCAGTGTTCTATGGTTCACATCCTAGTCCCTAAAAGTGGCTGTAAAGAAAGACTTCCCTAACCTAGACCTACCCAATTTATTCTACCTAAGTTCTCCTCGTATGCTCAACATTGTGGACAAATTTGTCCCTTTGAACACAGGTGCATCTTCCTTCTCATCTCTCTTTTGAGAAGAGTTTCTCATTGCCTTAGCATCTATCAAACCCTACCCTTTACTTGTGGTGCAATTCATGTCTTATCCAGACTTTCTCTTCATGCTTTTTTTTAGCGTAGAAGTAAAAATGCAGAAATTTACATTAGCTATCTTTTCTGCATAGCATATTACTCTATAATTCAGTGATTTAATCAAGAGCAATCATTACTATTTCTCTCTGTTTCCCTGGGTTAAGAATTGGAAGAGGGTTGCATGAACAATTCTGTCTCAGTCTGTCGTGAAGTTGCAGTCAGATGTTGGCCAAGCTGTAGTCTTTTGAAGGTTTGACTGAGGCTGGAAGATCTGCTTCCAAAGTGTTTTATTCACATGGCTGGCAAATGCTGATTTGTTTTTTTAAGATTTATTTATTTTAGAGAGAGACTGAGAGAGCGCACACATGCAAGCAGGGAGAGGGGCAAAGGGAGAGGGAGAGAGAGAATCTCAAGCATACTCCCTACTGAGTGTGGAGTCCAATGCGGGGCTCTGTCCCAGGACCCTGAGATCATGATCTGAACTAAAGCCAAGAGTTGGCTACTAAACAGCCGAGCCACCCAGGCACCCCTGGCAAATGCTGATTTTTTTTTTTTTAATTTTATTTATTTATTTGAGAGAGAACACAAGCAGGGGGAGGGACAGAAGGAGAGGGAGAAGTAGACTCCCTGCTGAGCACAGAGCCCAGTGCAGGGCTACATCCCAGGACCCTGAGATTGTGACCTGAGCCAAAGTCAGACACTTAATAGACTGAGCCACCCAGGTGCCCTGGCAAATACTGATTTTTGATGGGAGGCCTCAGTTACCCTCCCTGTGGGCCTCTCTACAGGCTGCTTGAGTGTCCTTCAGACATGGAGTCTGGCTTCTCCCAGAGTGAACAGTCTAAGAAACGGAGGTGGAATCTGCGTTACCTTTTATAAGCCACCTTAGAAGTCACACACCATCACTTTCACAGTATTCTGTTGGTGACATAGGTTAGCACTCATTTACTCTGTATTTGCTTCAACACAAGGACATACATATGAGGAACCAAGGAATATTAGGAGGCATCTGAGAGACTGGATAACACCACATTAATTGTAATAAACATCCTCTTTAGGGCTCTGCCTTTATTCAGTATTTGGGATCTTTAGAATCCTTTAAAATCTCCCCTAATTATTTCTGAAAGTATCTCACAATGAACACAGAGTTCTTTTAAAATAATGTGCAATCTTTGCTTTTCCCCCCCTCTTTTGTTCCATTTCTGGCTCTCAGTGATAAAGTCTGCTACCCAGGCTTGAGGCTTATAAAATCTCATGAAGACCTTTTTTTTTCTGGCACAAATCCTCATAATAAATATGCACTCTGCAGGTGCCCTCCTGGGCTAAAGCCTCTGTGCTGTGCCAAACATGATGTAGCGCCCGATGTTACTGACATCATGGAAGCCACCTGTTTGCTGGATGCCTTCTGGGTGGCCGCAGTGCCGGGCTGCATGTTCTCTCATAGGTAGGAGAGAATCCCCAGTCAGCCTACGTGTCATACTCCATTACGTAAGCACAGAGCTCCCAGTGATTTCAGGCTTTTTGATGAAAATCTCTTTCAAAGTTTACCTGGTTCTTTCTAGCACTTTACCTGAGTCCTTTGGGGCTGACAGACTGGGCGATAGACACCATTCTATATGAATAATGACTCTTTCTCTCCAGTACTGATGATATTGGGCACAGATATGTGCCAGATTCCCTTCTTCCTTGCAATAGTTACTTCCCAGGGGGCTTGCTTTCTCATAAAAATCTGCCTTTGGTAGACCTCTACAACAAGAGTCTTAAAGTGCATTCAATTTAGATTCATTTGGGACTCTTGCTACACTCCTCCAAGTAATATTCCTAAAAGGTCTCTATCCCCAGAAATGAACAATTTTTTTATTGGAATAAACAGCCTCTTTCTAGGCTTGATTCTGAGAAATGCTGAGACATACAGTAAATGGCTGGGAGCTAACTGTGTAAGTTAACCGTATAAAAACTTTCCAGAACTTCTGATGACAGAAGTAACATAATCAACCTTGTCTGTCTTTGGCAACCTTACCTGTGAAAAGTTAATGCCTTTTAGAAGAGCCTTCTCCATTAGCTTACAGTACCATTTAGGGAGGCAGAGTAACTAAGGAGGTAGCCCGCAGGCTTTGAAGTCAGACTGAGATTAAAAGCCAAATTTGTCCACATAGTGGTTAAATAAAATTGGTTGCATTACTAAATCTAATTTTCCTCATCTGGTGTTATATGGTTATTGTAAGAATTACATAAGACTGTCTAGGTCTGTGCTTTACAAATAAGTGCTTAAGAACATTAGCCATTATAATTTTCAAAATAATTATTGGTGCTGATCCTTAATAAAGCTTCTTGGCATTCTGGAAAACTCCCCTTCATAGCCTGTGACTCCTAGTGAACCAACACCCAGCCCTGAAGTGATGCTCCAGGCCACATCATCAGCTACAACCTTTTTGTCCCCTGAGTCAAATTCCTCTTTTGGATCTTCAGAGTGCAAATAACTGGAGGGGTGAATCCCTACTTACCCTTTGTCTTTATTGTGGGTTCTTGAACGTTAACAACAGAATTCTGCCTATGAATCAATTTCAAAGGCAGGTTATTAAGGTTCCTGGTAACATTCTGCTCTGCATTTTCCTTTTCTGAAGCTTGCCTTCACCCCACTACTATTCCTCAGAATTCATCAGTCAAAAAGACCCTAGAAATATGTTCTCAAAGGATAGTCCCCATATCACTTTGAGAAGGGAGATATATTAGCTAAAATTTAGATTCCTGGGCCCCATTCCAAACTTATTGAATCAGAATACAAGGAGGTGGGATGCAAGAGTATATATATATTTTTTTATTTTTATTTTTTTTCCCCCAACTTTCTCTTAACATGATTGAGATGCAGGGAACTTGTGTCCAAACTTTGACTAGTACCAGCTTACTATAGAAAAGTTTGAGAACCAAGAAATCAAAACGTCATGATCTAAGCCTTATCTTATTTTTTTATTATGTTACGTTAATCACCATACATTGCATCATTAGTTTTTGATGTAGTGTTCCATGATTCATTGTTTGCGTATAACACCCAGTGCTTCATGCAGAACGTGCCCTCTTTAATACCCATCACCAGGCTAACCCATCCCCCCACCCCCCTCCCCTCTAGAACCCTCAGTTTGTTTCTCAGAGTCCATAGTCTCTCATGGTTCATCTCCCCCTCCAATTTCCCCCCCTTCATTTTTCCCTTCCTGCTATCTTTTTTTTTTTTTTTTTAACATGTAATGTATTATTTGTTTCAGAGGTACAGGTCTGTGATTCAACAGTCACACACAATTCACAGCGCTCACCATAACACATACCCTCCCCAATGTCTATCACCCAGCCACCCCATCCCTCCCACCCCCCACCACTCCAGCAACCCTCAGTTTGTTTCCTGAGATTAAGAATTCCTCATATCAGTGAGGTCATATGATACATGTCTTTCTCTGATTGACTTATTTCGCTCAGCATAATACCCTCCAGTTCCATCCACGTTGTTGCAAATGGAAAGATTTCATTCCTTTTGATGGCTGCATAATATTCCATTGTGTATATATACCACATCTTCTTTATCCATTCATCTCTCAATGGACATCTTGGCTCTTTGCATAGTTTGGCTATTGTGGACATTGCTGCTATAAACATTGGGGTGCACGTACCCCTTCAGATTCCTAAGCCTTATCTTTAAAGAGCCAGAAAAGCTAGATAGAACATGGCTCACCAAGTAGAACTGGATCTCTAAGATTTGGCTTTTCCCATTGTCACATGCCCAGGGGAAAGTTGTGTAGATGAATCAGTTATAAAATGGTTGATAGTTCCAATTCTCAGTTCCATATATTTATTACAGATGACATTAGAGAAGGGATTAATCATCAGCCACTAGTTTGGATGACCCTCAAAGTTATTTCTAGGATGGTGCCTTGAAATGCTAGCTAATTTGGTAGCTATTCCAATGATTGGTGCTCCCCCCACCTATTGGATTTTGCTTATCCTAATGCTAAAAATGGCTTCCTTTTCCTTCCTCCTATTAGTATGTAATAATTATGGAAATCTAGGGTGCTGTACATTTTTTCCCCTTGCAGTCTAAGCCACTATGAAAACATTTTACTACAGCACTGAGCCCCATCTCACCTCCTGTGTCTATTATTGCCTATTAAAGGTTTTATTCCTACAACACACAAGTAGAACTTTCCTGCATTCTGATATATCTTAAGAAATTTAATCCTTATGGTCATGTGAATTTCCATGACTTAAAATGCCTATTTATACATAATCAAGCATCTCCCCATAATTGTAAGCATTCTCTGCCCTGAGAGAGTAGATGTTATTTACTATGGGCCCAGCAGGCTTCAATCAGCACCTTTCTCTTGGTATTCCCCATTCCTACCTCCTTTTACAATAGAGTAGAAAGCTCCAGCCAGGGTCAAAAGGTGCTTCCCCTCAGACTGGCAAAGACATCTCTGATCTCTCAGAGAAGAACACTGCTTTTCCCCCAGACTTTCCTACTACCTGCAACAATATTTTTAATCAAGTTTTGTAGAGCCAGGCCCAGGCTTGGAGCTGTATAAATAATCTCTGACAATAAACAGTGTTCTCTCCATAGCCATGCCACTAGCCATAATGCAGGTCATTCTGATCTTTGGGTAGTAATTAATCCATGCTACAAACAGATGCTGTACTAGGATTACTAAATACCCATAGAAGCCCAAAGTATATAATTGCTGTTTCATAGGCCATACCAGCCTAGGGATAAAAAAAAGAAAGAAAAAAAAAAAGAAAAGTCCTAATGGTAGTATATTATTTCTCCATTTTGGCTTCCTTTCATGACTGTGGAATTTCCAGCCTTCCTTCTCCTAGGTGCTTATAAACAGACACCTCAGCTCTTCATGTTGCATCTGTCAGTCCCTCCTTTCCTGCCCTGGTCCTGATATCCACAGGGGCCCAGATGACTCATGTCTGTAAGACCCCCTCTGGGCCCGTCCCCTCTGGTAGGGAAGGCAGTGCCATTTCACACTGATACCTGCTGGTGTCCAAGGTACTTTAGGTGCTCTGATAGGCCAGAAAGGGCCTCTCTTCCTTATGGCACCATCACACCATGGGAGTGTGAGGCAGTGCTGCTTTGTGGTCAGTATATCATCTCTCAGCAGTTTTGGTAAAACTTTTCTAGAAGTACTTTGGTTTTGTTTTTCTCAAGGCATCCTTAGCAATTTTGGTTTTTTCAGATCAAGCATTTCATTTAAGTGAAGTACCAAACCGTGTTCACTCCTTTTCTGACACTAGGGCTTGGCTAATGGAACAACTGTCCTTAGGAAGAGTTCATTTCCAGAAGGCTATTAAGTTTCCATGCAAGTATATTCTCAACGCAAACCCCTTTTCAGTGTCATAGGTATACCCTGGATTTTTTAAACTCTTAGGGTAAACAGAGCTTTGCCTTAGGCTCAAATGCCCCACCCCTTTCCCAACTAAGCCTTTAGTGACTTCTGTGAAGTACTCAAAATCCAACAGTTCAAAGTGCAGACTTGAGTAGTTTACTGTTTGTTTTTTTAATAAGAATGTAAGGTGCTCAAGGCTGACATATTAGTTATCTATTGCTGTGTAATAAATTACCCCCAAAACTAGTGCCTGAAAACAACAACATGTATTATCTCAGGGTTTCTGTGAATCAGGAATCTGGGAGTGGTTAGGCTGTGAGTCCTGAGGCTGCAATGAAGGTGTTGCCAGGGCTGCATTTATCTCAGGGGCCAGCTGGGGGAGGATCGGCTTCCAAGCTCACTCACAAGGCTGTTGGCAGGCCTTGCTAACTCTTAACTGAAGGAATTAATTCCTCACCAAATGGGTCTCTCCACGACGTTTCTCACAGTATTGTAGCTCGCCTTCCTCAGAGTGAAGTCTCCAAGAAACAGAGAGACAGAGAGACAGATAAAGAAAGAGAAAGAGAGAGAGCAGTGCTCAGAATTCCTATTCCTGGTTACATGGGTTTTGTGTGTATGTAACTTCTCCATTGTAAATTGACAGTATTTCAGGATGGAATCATTTTACAGTGTTTATTAGGAAATTCTAATGAGTGCCAGACTAAAGTAGAAGTCTTAAGAAATGGCACATGACAACTGTGTGAATATTGAGTTAATTTATTGCCATAACACTGAATAGCAAAATACCAAATATATCCAAAGTAATTGGCTATTTAAAATCACATTTGTAAAACAGTCTGTGATTAAACTGTAAACTGTTTATTGGTTTAGCAATAGCAAAATAGGATAGTTTTATACTGAAAAATTTTACAAAATATTTCTACCAAAAAAAGGAGTTTTCCTGAAATGATTTGTGAAAGACTGAATAAAGCCCTACCACAAACAAGGGCATCAACTTCATGCTTCAGCATTTATGCTTTCTTGTGGTAGAACAAATAATGCCCACCACCAGAGATGTCACTTCCTAATCCCCAAAACCTGTGGTTGTTATTTTACATGGCAAAAGGGACTTTGCACATATGACCAAATTAAGGATCTTAAAGTGGGATTATTCTAGATTATCTGAATGGGCCCAGTGTAATTATAAGGGTTCTCATAGGAGGGAACCTGGGAGTTGTCAGAGTAAGACAGATAGTGATGTCATGACAAAAACAAGAAATAGAAAGAGATTTGAAGATGCTACAATCGCTGGCTTTGAAGATAGAGAAAAGTGGCCACAAGCCAAAGAATACAGTCAGTTTCTAGAAGCTTGAGAAGTCAAGTAAATGGATCCTCCCATGGAACGTCTAGAAGGAAGCAATCCAGCCAATACCTTGATTTTAGTCTAGTGAAATTGATTTTGAACTTCTGGCCTGCAAAATTGTAAGATAATAAATTTGTATTGTTTGTCTTCAAGTGATTTATAGTAATTCATGACAGCTGTGATAGGAAACAAATACACTTCAAAAAGAAATAGTGAGAGGTCTCTCAGCATTTTTATAAGTGTTTCATGATGGATTGAACATCTTGAAGGTTTTTAAATAAACATGTACCCCAGTTCTCCAAATATAGAGAAAGACGACACTTCTAAATGGTTAAAGATTTAGACTGGAAGAAGCTTCATCCTAAGGCAACTTGTCCCTCTTTCAGGTGGAGGTGGACCCTGTGGAGAGCCCAAACATCAGCCATGGCATAGATCCTTCATCAAGGGTCAAAATGTGAAAAACCCATGCAGCAACCCATTCTGAGATCCCCCGTGGGGAAGAGCCTGGGGAGCATAGTCACTACTGTATATGCAGCAACCCACGGATTTTGGCAGATTATACAGGGGCTCCGTCCCTACAGATAATTAGGGGTATTCACCCATGCCCATCTCTACAGAGAGGTAGAAACTATGGAGTACAAAACATATCCATGTCTTCAATGGCCCAAGTTATTCACTCCAATCCCTCCCTAAGCTATTCATTATATACTGAATTGACCATGAAATGAAATTTCAAACAAGGTTCTTGGAACTGATGTTAAAGAGAGTAACTTGAAATATGAAAGTATTTATTTTATGAAATATTTATACCTTCCCCAAAAGCACTTCATACAATCTCAGAGAATTAAAACTAATTTATGAGATGAAATTTAAACATATCCCTAGCCACTGTGGGCTGAATTATTTTATTTAGGGCCAAAGACATTTTAGTATTTCATCTAGAGATCCACTTGCTCATGGAAAGATGAATGGTGGATAGATACCTTTCTTGCAAAAAAAAAAAAAAAAGAGAGAGAGAGAGAGAAGTCTCCAAGGGCACCTCATAAAATCCCTAGAATAAAAGTATGTGGCAGCCCTGGGGAGGGGGTCAGTGAAGCTATTAGGGAATGAGGTTAGCAGGCAGAGGGCATTTTCAGTTCATAACTGGGTTTTTTGTTTGTTTGTTTTTATTATTATGTTCAGTTAGCCACCATATAGTATATCATTAATTTTTGATGTAGTGTTCAACAATTCATTAGTTGCGTATAACACCCAGTGCTCATCACAACACATGCCCTCCTTAGTACCCATCACCTGTCTACCCAACCCTCCCACCCCCCTCCCATCTGAAACCCTCAGTTTGGTTCCCAGAGTCCAGAGTCTCTCATGGTTTGTCTCCCTCTCTGATTTCTTCCCCTTCAGTTTTCCCTCCCTTCCCCTGTGGTCCTCCACTCTATTCCCTATGTTCCACATATGACTGAAATCATATGATAATTGACTTTCTCTGCTTAACTTATTTCACTTAGCATAATCCCCTCCAGTTCCATCCATGTCGATGTGAATGGTGGGTATTCATCCTTTCTGATGGCTGAGTAATATTCCATTGTATATATGAACCACATCTTCTTTATCCATTCATCTGTTGAAGGACATCTCAGCTCCTTCCACAGTTTGGCTATTGTGGACATTGCTGCTATGAATATTGGGGTGCAGATGCCCCTTATTTTCACTACATCTGTATCTTTGGGGTAAATACCTAGTAGTGCAGTTGCTGGGTCGTAGGGCAGTTCTATTTTTAACTTTTTGAGGAACATCCCTACTGTTTACCAGAGTGGCTGTACCAGCTTGGTTATGGTAGTCCTAACTTAGGAAAAGTCTTTTCTTAGGAAAAGACTGAGCGCTCATTGCATGAAAAAGAGTCTAGAAGCCCAACATGGAGATTCGTGTACTATCTCCTATGTCACTCAGATTCTTTAAAAAGGAAAGAGATTTATTAGATATTTACCCCCAAACAAAACATTCTAGCATTTGGCATCCCTGTCTGCTTCATCTTATTTGTAGTCTACTCTAATCCAACCCAGGACATCAACAATAAAACTAATTGCCCCAACATCAGAGTGGAAGCCATCCTACCTTCACTCTGGTAGAAGTACACCCTGGGCCTGCATCCTTCAGTATCTTGGTCCAAGTCATAGACATCTGCCTCATGAGGAAGTAGGAGTTTCTGGTCATTAGAGACATGACCAGAAGGTCAGGTGATATTATATGATACACAATCTTATCACTGCTGCCTTTACTGTTGAGGCAAAGGCAGACACGCTGAGTCTTTGCTGGGTAAGATGGGAATATTTTTTAAATGCTTCAGCTCTTAAATAATTTATGGGTCAGGCTGCATAACCACCTACCAAAGGACTAGTTTTGCAAGAGGCAGAACAAACAATCATAGAGATTGCCCTACATTCCCCATCTTCTCAATATAATATTCACTAAATACTGTGGCTGCCTGCCAACCTGGCCAAGGACTGATGTGAATGCAAAAGGGCCAGTAAAACTTCTTGTTGTTACCACTTGTTCCAGGACATTACCATAACCAACTTTGGCAGGGATTTCCCCCTCCTCCATGACTTGCTGTCATCTGGGTGGTGGTGGACCACTTACCAACATGCTGCCTTCATCCTGCACCTTATATTCTGTTCTAGTCACCACTACACTGCTTCCCAAGGAAATTTCCTTCTTCCATGTGCCATACAGACCCCTGAGCTATCACTATGGCTTAGTTTAAGACTTATTCTGAAAAACATTGTTCAGATTCTTTGGCTTTTATAGTCTCCTGTCTGCCAACCTTTAGATACAAACCTATAGACAGATGGTGTATATTAACCCAACCATGTGATAGAAAGAGCACCCATTCAAACTGACCCCACAGTCAGGGAAAAAAAATGTGAAATATGTGACCAGAAAAGCAATTGTGAGCAGGACTAGCTATATTATTTGCAAGGTCCAATGCAAATTAAAAATGTGGGGCCACTTGTGAATAAAATATTAGGAATTTCAGGACAGGGACAGCACAACCAAATATGGGACCCTTCTAAGCATGGGATCCTGTGCATCTGTGTAGGTTGCACACACATGAAGCCAGCTCTGACTATCATTTTCCACTTCCCAAATTACCACTTTTCACTAAGGATTCACCAGAATATGTCAGGGCTTTCTACTCAGCAATCTGTGAGAAGCCTTAGTTTACCTCAACTGGAAAAGAGAGGCTAGAGATTATGGGACGGGAACCTGAGCCTGACCCAGCAGTGCTACACCTGGGCTGTTAGATATATATATCTATATAAAAGATCCTGATCTGCAAGGAAGTTCCAGACACCTCCCATCTATTCTCAACTTGCTTATGCTTGTTCTAGTCTTTGTAGTTTCTGCCTTTCTGGCTCCATGACCCAGCTTTGATATCTGATTCTGGCATCCTCTCTTTGGTGACCATCCAGATGCACCCTTCCGACTTCTTAGACTCTAGTTTCTGGCACTGGATTCAGCTCTGCTGGCTCCTCAGGTTTTAATATCCCACATTTCACATGAGAAACTGTCTGTTCCCTCCCCTAGTTCTATGTAATCTCACTGGCCAGACCAGCCCTTTTTCCTCTACTAGCTAGGAGAAAAAAAAACATAAGCAGAAGGTGTCATATGTAGCCTTGACCTCGTAGTTAATTTCATTCAAGAGTTGATAAGAAACCATTACCATATTCTTTCTTTACTTGTCTGTTTACCTCCTTGAAAATTTCTTTTTTAGCTTCTCTGACATTATGCTCTCCTTGTCTTCCTCCTAGCTCACTGAAATGTCTTCTCCTTTTCTTTTCAGTTAGTCCTTCTCCTACTACTCTGCCTCTGCCATCTCTAGCAGCACAACTACCATCTTCTTACCTTACTTTGCCATAAATGTTAGGATGGTCCAGCGTTCACCCCTGAGCTCTTTTCTATGACCTTTCATCCCATACCTTTATCAGTTAATGACCTCCAAATATTTATCTCCATCTCTGACTTCATCCCAAATTCCAGATTTGTATATTTCACTGCCTTTTTCATGTATCCATATGTTTTACCTATCACTAGGCACATACGGGTGTATTCCCTGACTCTAAAAAAGACTGTTCGGGGTACCTGGGGTGACCATTCGGTTGAACATCCCACTCTTGGTTTCAACTTAGGTCATGATCTCACGGATCTTGGGATGGAGCCCCAAGTCGGGTTCCACGCTCAGCAAGGGGTCTGCTTGAAGTTTCTCTCCCTCAGCCCCTCCTCCCCTCTCTCAAATAAATAAATAAATCTTAAGAAAAGAGAAAAAAACTTATTCCTTCAGTCTCCCTAGTCTCAATAAAGGGCACCTTCAAATTTCTCAAACCAGAAATTTGTTGTCCTTTATTCTTCTCTCCTTTATCCAGTCTATCTGCAAGGCCTACTGGCTGCACTTCCCCATATATCTTTTATCAATGCACTTTTTTGCCAAAACCTCTGCCATTATCTGCCTTACCTGGACCCCATTAATTCTTTCCTGAATTATAGCAAAAGCCTTCTAAATACTACCGTCCGATACTTTTTCCCACTAAAATCTTCTCTCCAAATAGGACCAAGGTAATCTTTTTAAAAATAAATTAGACAATGTAATTGCTCCACTTAGAACTCTCTAGTGTCCTCTGACTGCATTTAGAATGAAATCCAAATGCTTTACAATTCTTATACTTTCCTCTCCTACCTCAAGTCTTAACACTCTCCCCTTTAATCAATTTGTTCAATAATACTACATTGCTCTCTTTTCTCAGTCACACCACAGGGACTTTGAACTTGCTTTGCCTCATTACTGAAGTATTTTCCCTTGATCTTCACATAGTTGAAACCTCATTATTACCTCTGCAAAGTATTTTCTGGCAACCCTAGCAAATGTTGCCTGTCTTACCATCTGATTTCTCTTTATCATTTCCCCCACCTCTTATTTTCTTCCCTCCTTATTCTTTCCTTCCTTCTCTTCTTTCTTTTTTTCTTTGTTTCTTTGTGTGTGTGTGTGTATGTCTATGTTTTGCTTATTTGTTTATTAAGGCAGAGGTCTTTATTTGCTTTGTCCAGCAATGTGAGCATTTAGAAGAGTTAGTGTGTAATATGTACTCAATAAATGTTTTCTGAACAAACAAGTCTACAAAGTTATGAGGATGATCCAATAATATGTGGGTCAGTTTACACAAACTCATAGGCCAAATCTGGCCACTGCCTATTTTGATAGGTAAAATGTTATTGAAACAACCATAGTCACTTGTTTACAAATTGTCTATGGTGACTTTTGAACTACAACTGCAGAGCTGAGCACATGCAATGAAGACCAAAAGAGCTTGCAAAGCTGAAAATATTTACAATCTGGCTCTTTAATGAAAGTTTGCTGACCCCTGCAATAATATATGCCAGGCCAAGTTGCCATTCAAATTCAATGAAACAGACATGGTCTAACCTAAATGTGCCAAGGAAGCTAAAGCCATGTGCCCTTTCTGGAGGTGGAGAGGAGAGTACTTGAGAAAAAAATTCAGCTAAGCAAAGTATGTGCGAAATAGAGGATTCTAGAATTGAAGAAGCTAGGGCAAGAAGTTTTTGTGGGAAGTTTAAATCTACTTAAATATTGAGCTAAGACTAAAAACCATAACAATTTTTTATTAACAGAATACAAAATTTGGTAAGCTCAACAAACCTTAATAACATGACCAACAATAACCAAGAAGGGAAACATACTATTCTCCTTAGTAATAATCACAGCCAGCTGACAAGGGTTCCATTTCTCAGTGGAAAAAAAAAAAAATACTCTTTTTCAACAAATGGTGCTGGGCAACTGAATATCCACATGCAAAAGAATAAAGTTAGAGCACTACCTCACAACATATATAAAAAATAATTCAGTGTGGATCAAAGACCTATTGTAATATAAGAGCTTAAACTATAGAACTACTAGAAGAAAATATAGATAATATAAATTTTTGTGACCTTGAATTAGGCAATGATTTCTTAGATAAAACACCAAAAGCACAAGCAACCCAAGAAAAAATAGACAAATTAGTCTTCATCAAAATTTTAAAAAAAGTCTTTTTTTTTTCAAGGATTATCAAGAAAAGGAAAAGACAACCCAAAAAATGGGAGAAAATATTTGCAAATCACATATCTGATAAAGTCCAGGATACAGAATATATAAAGAACTCTTACAACTTAACAATAAAAAACCAAATAATCCAATTTTTAAATGAGCAAAGAATTCAAATAGACATTTTTTTTGGAAGATATACAAATGGCCAACAAAAACATGAAAAGATGCTCAACATCATTAGTTATTAAATAAATTAATGCAAGTCAAAACCATAATGGCATATCACTTCACACATATGAGGATGGCTATAATAAAGTAGATAGATAATAGAAGGGTTGACAAGAGTATGAAGAAATTAGAGCCCTTATATATTGTTGGTGGGAATGTAAAATAGTTCAGCTGCTTTGGAAAACAATTTGGCATTCCTCTAAACATTGAACATACAGTTATCATGTGACCCAGCAATTCTAGTAAGTGGAAACAACCCAAATGTCCATCATCTGATGAATGGATAAAGAAAAACAATGGATAAAAATGTGGTATATCCATAGAATGGAATATTATGTGGCAACGAAAAGAAATGAAGTTCTTACATTATACAACATGGATGAACCTTGAAAACATTGTTTTAAGTCAAAGAAGCCAGACACAAAATCCATATACTACATGATTTCACTTTTATGAAAAATACTTGATTGAACTTGTGATAGTCTACAAAATTGAGCTAGTAATACCATTTAATTTGACTGTCAGAAAATGGATGAGTCCTGAAAAATTAAATGGTGATATAATAGAGATCACCATCCCTACAGTCTTTAGATATGTAATTGAAGCACTAATCTCCACCTTTGCCCCCAGGATGTGGTAATTTTTTTTTTTTAATTTAATATCTTACTCAGGGAGTAGGACAGAAAATTTCAGAGATTTCCACTTAATGTTGGCCTTCTTCACTATGATGACTCTCATTCCACAAGTCAAGAATTCAGTGTACGTGTTATCCAACTGCGAAGAATATTAATTCTTATTATACACTCAGAGACTGGGGAAACAATAACCAGGTGGTTCCACCCATAGACTCAACAGCCACTGTAAGCTTGACTTTAGTCAGGACTCCATTTACTGCTTGGATTCCTGTTACTCCCTTCTTTCACAAGGGAACCATAAAAAGCCTTGAGTCTCCTAGTGTAGATATTAATTCAAATACTGTGTACAAGAGTTCTCATGATGTCTGGGTATTCCTCTTTGCCCAGTGAAGTAAGTGACTATGAGCCCTTTGGGGGATGAACCAGGGGAATCATTACAGTATATGCTTGCTGTGTATAGCAGGTCTCTCCTCTTCTCTTAATAGACTCTACATTTGGAAAATCAGCTAAGGTCCAGAAACTGAGCAAACTTTTGAAGTGTTTTTCCATTCTTACCATCTTCTGGTTGTAGATATTAAGCAGTGCTCTTGCTAGCCACCCATCTATTTTGCTCATATAGGTACTATCCTATATCAACCATCTCTACAAATCTTCTTGCCTGCCCTGCTGATCCTTTGGTTGTCACAGTAATTGTGACCTCCTGGTTTCTGGCTGTAAGCAGTGCCCCCTGGTGTCTTTTACTTTGGTGCCTCATAATTCACCTGGATGTTAAAATGCCCAGGTCTGTGAGTCCCTCTCCTACTATCAGTTCTGGCCTAAAGAAAAGATCCAACCCTGAATTTCTCAGTGATGCTGGTACCCCTCTCACTAGCACATTCCTCATGGCCTTAGTGATTGGACTTAATCATCAGGAGGATCTTCTGGCTTTACACAATACATCCATTCCAAGATATCCACCTGCCTGAGATCTTACTCCTTTCTCTACTATATACCAGAGAAATTCAGGAATTTCCTCTTCACTCAGCATAGACCTTTGTTTTTTCCTCACATCTAACAGCTTCCTCAGCAGTGAGTTTGCTCCATTCCCTATGGTCTTTGCGTGGTATTAAATCACACATCCTGAGAAAGTACCACCAAGCAAATGAATTTTTGCTTGCTCTATCTTGTATTCTGGCCCCCTTAATCGAACAACCATAAAGCCTAATCCCAGGGATTCTTTGCATGTCCTGTAGAGCTCCGTGACTCTGTCAAATATACAAGTTAATTCTTGTCTCCTTCTTGGTATATACTCTCTATCCTCCCTCATGAAGCCCTGCATTCCCTAGCTAGGAGAGGAGATGGGATAGCTCTTGATGGGTTAGTATTACATTGCTGGGGAGGCCTTTGCTGTGTCTTTCTGCAGAGTTCTTCAGGGAGAGCTAAGCCACCTCTGAGAGTTCTAGGAATTTAGAAAGGTCTGCACAACCCATCCAGTTATCTACAACGTATGTTTCATGTTCCCACATGTGATACTGTGATTTATACTAAGAAATAAATATTTGGTCTTCATCTTGTTTCCGCACAGAGCTCCTAAAAACCAAAAGGTGTCTTTTGTTATGTTAATGGGGTGACTTTTGGAAAGCACCTAAGTTTAGGAGCTGGTTGCTAGGAGAACCAACCATGTAATTAGATGGTTGAAACTTTCAGTCCAACCCCCCACACACACACATGTACTCTCCTGTGAGGGGAGAGGGGCTGGAGGTTGAGTTCAATCACCAATGGTCCATGAGTTAATCAATCAGTCCTATGTAATGAAGCCTCTATGAAAAGCCAAAAGGATGTGGTTCAGAGACACTCTGGGTTGGTGAACATGTGGAGATTTGGGGAGGGTGGCATGCCTGGAGAGGGCATAGAAACTCCATGACTTTTCTCTTTGTATCTCTTCCATCTGGCTATTCCTGAGTTATATCCTTTTATAATTAACCAGTAAGCTAGTAAGAAAAATGTTTCTGTAAGTTCTTTGAGGCACTGTACCAAATTAATTGAACCCAAGGAACGGGGTGGGTGGTCATTGAAACATCCAATCTGTAGCTGATTGATTGGAAGCATAGGTGACAGCCTAGGCTTCTGAGGGGTGGATAAGGGAGGCAGTCTTGGGGAATTGGGCCCTTAACCTATGAATCTAATGCTATCTTTGGGTACAGAGTGTCAGAATTGAAGTGAATTATATAACACCCAGCTGGTATTAGACAATTGCTTAGATGTGTGGGGCAACCCTCTGTGTACTGAAATTGGTGACCAGAGTCCTTACCAAATTTTTCTAAACAAGGTCTTGACCTTGTCATAACAGACCTGCTTTGACTAAGCATTTAGCATCTCTGGAGTTTTCTGACTCTATCAAATCCCATGTCAGCTTTTCACCAATTATGGACTGAATTGTGTCCTCCCAAAATTCACATGAAGTCCTGTTTCTCAGTGTGACAGTATTTGGCAATAAGGCCTTGAAGGAGGTAATTAAGGTTAAATGAGGTCATAGGGGTGGGGTCCAAATCAGAAAAGACTAGTCCTTAAAAGGCATTATAGGAAGAAGAAGAGATACCAAAGATCTCTCTTACGCTGTGCACTCAGCACAAGCACTGGAGGAGAGGACGCGTAAAGATGCGGTAAGAAGGGGGCTGTCTGCAAGCCAGCAAAAATGTTCTTACCGACCCCAACCCTGCTGATATTTTGATTTTGGACTTCTAATCTTCAGAACTATGAGAAAACAAATTTTTATTGTTTAAGCCGCTCAGTCTTTCGAATCCTGTGATTGTAGCCTGAATACATCACCCCTGTCTGCTCTTCCTCTGAAGGAGAAAAGGGGCTTTTTGTAAGATTCCAAAGTATTTAACCATCTGTTAACCACCCTCAGTTTCCTGTTTTCTCTTTGTAAGGTGTCAATACAACCTAGTAGTAACCAGACAACTCCACTCTCCTTGAAGGAGTTGCTTTCCACGTATCCGTCAAATGCCAGAATCATTGCACCAGCAGGGTGTTTCTCTATACCAGGACATTTTTTCAGAGCACCACTGCTAAAATCTTTAGCAGTTAGGCTGCCGTCTTGTGCCAAGGAGGATCTATGCTCTACATTCCACTTAGGACAAAGTCCTCTTTGTCAGCCAGTTAAGGAATGAGCCATTCTCAAAACTCATCTTGCACCTAAATTCTTGGAAAAGTACTATTTGCAACAGTTCCAGTCCTTCCATAAGCAAGCATCAAGACAGGATTAGACATTCAAGAGGTTCACTATGGTATCTCTGAAGGATAAAAGTGAAAGTAGAAGTAGACATGAAGAGGCTTCAGACCGCTATATAGGTTTGACACTTGTGAAAAGAGAAAAAGAAGAGAAGATTGGTTAGGACCAGCCTCTGAATGCAGTGTAGTTCTAAGAAAGTCCTGGCCAGGCCAATGTGCAGACTTTAAGCACAAAGTTGTTCCTGAAAGAAACTAACATTGAGTGTAAATAGTCTGGTTCTTCTGTCCCCACCAAGCTCAGTCATTGATTCAAAGCAGTTTGGGGAAAGTATTATATATAATTGTTGACTCAAAGATATAACAGCTGGGGTTGTCAATCAATTATGCTCCCTTCATCAGGTCCTTTTGGAGGAGATCAGGGTAGCCTACTTCCACAACTGCCATAGGGTACATATTAATCCTTTGACTTAAGAGTGAGGATAGATACTGATATTTTCCTGTCAAACCCCTTTCCTTTACCCCCTTCTCCCTGGCACTACATTATCCTGCCTTATTCAAGTTTTTGGGCTACGTGACTCAGTTCTGGTGATAAAATGTGTACTTTTTCTTTGCCTGAGCCCTTACATTTCTAAGCAGTTCTCCACTCTCTTTCAAATTCTGAGGCAAACTTGAAGATTTTGTGTTGAAGAAACACCACAAGAAGGAGGGAGCAGCTAGGCTTCTGAATAACCACTTTGAGGAGAGAGGCCAAATTGCAATAGACTATATGATGTGGGCAAGCAGCAAATCTCAACTAAATTAAGATTTGGACACTTGAGAGTTTCTTATTTCAGTAATTAGCCTGCCTTTTTTGTTCCAGCAGTCAACTTACTTTCTTGATAGAAATATTTTAAAATAAGCAATTTTTTAAAGTTCTGTTTTAGATTACTTAGCTAGAATCATCATGCGGAAGCGTGTGTTGAAATGATTGCATGAAGAGGCGATGGAACACAGAAACTGAACTCTACTAAGTAAACAAATAGAGTTCTCAATAACTAATATAATACACACTTCTAAATTTCTTAAGCAAATTCTTTGAGATTAACTTGCCAAAATATTGCTCACTAGTATTCTCTAGAAAGGTTTTCCCAAATGATGACTACAATTTCTAAATGACATCCAAGTCATTCTTGTTCAAATTATCTCTGAACCAAAATAGCATTTTTTTCTCCAAAATAGCATTTCTTGTTTTCTCCAATGATGTATTAGTGAAATAAGTCTTTACTTGATTCCTCCACAATGACTGGTGAAAATTGTGTGCAATGTTGCCAGACTGTGAGAATAGTTCTAGGAAATCTTTCTAAGCTCAGTGAAACAGATGCAATCAACTTTATTGCCATACTGTTCTAGTTTTTAATATGCAGTGGTTGAATTATTTTATATGATTTTGTATCTAAGAAGCAAGTGCCAAATCACATGTGAGGACATGAAATGACTTGCAATCATCCAAAATCTATTGTACTTTACCTACTCATGAAACTAGGATCTTAACACTTTGCAGGTTGTCAGAATGGTATGTATTCAGCTTATTGTAAAAGGCACAAAATCTGTTATTGTATTCCATGTTTTAAAAAGCCTAGGTCCCTCTTACCTATCATCCTAAAGACACAAAATGTCTATTAATGCTAGTAATGTTTCATTGGTTCTACTTTTAGCAATTTTCTCCAGTAATTACAGCTAGATTGACTAACCAATTACTCTGTTTTAAGTTTTCCTTATTTCTTTAATGTATTGTTTATATTTATTAGGTGCCTAATAAATACCAAGTGCTTTGCAAACACTGGAGAATCCTAAAGTAAAAAAGATTGGCAGAAGTTTGTATTTTAGTGACTAATAACACCGATCATTAAAAAAAAGGAAGGAAGGAAAGAGGAAACAAACACAAAAATATCAGATAACTGCTTTGCAAAGAATTAAGACTGGGAGGTGAAATGGATAGTGACTGTGGGCAGTGATTATTTTATTCTATTTTTTTCATTTTTCATTTTTAAATTTTTTAAATTTTTTTAAAGATTTCATTTATTTATTTGAGAGAGAGAGAGTTAGTACACAAGCAGGGGGGAGGGGCTAAGGGAGAGGGAGAAGCAGATGCCCTGCTGAGCATGGAGCCCAATGCAGGGCTCCATCCCAGGATGCCAAGATCATGACCTGAGTCAAAGTCAGATGCCCAACTGAGCACTCACTGAGCCACCCAGGTGCCCTGGGAGAGAGAGAATCTTAAGCAGGCTCCATGCTCAGCATGGAGCCCAAGTAGCCTTGATCTCACAACCCTGAGATCATGACCTGAGTCAAAATCAAGAGTCAGACACCCAACCAACTGAGCTACCCAGGTGCCCCCAGTGGGGCAACTTAAAATATGTGGTCCAGGATAGACTCTCTGAAGGAGGCATTTAAATTATAGACTGAGGCAGCCACATGAAATCAAGGAGGGCTGCATGCCTTGGAGTATATGGAGAGAGCAGCTGGTGCAAGGGCTCTAGAACAGACACAAAGTTGGACAATTTGAGGACAAGAGGGAATGCTAGCATGATGGAGCATATATACAAAAAAAAAAAAAAAAGGCTGTTGAGGTAGAAAAAGGACTTTTATATAGAATTTATATTTTTAGATAGGTTTGGGCTTTTATATAGAGTTTGGATTTTATTCTAGGTAACCCAAGAAGCCACTGAAGAGTTTTTAAGCAGAAGAATGGTATCAAACAATGTAAAGGAATATTTTTGTGGGGATTCTTAAACATGGGATGATTTGTGGATACTCACTGGCACTACGAAAAACAATACTAACAAAATCTTTAGAAGATAAGGGATAACTTTTGACCTGACACTGTACTTATTCATTTATACATGACTAGAATAAGTTATGATAGTCTATAAATTTTGACAAATAGCTAAACTATAGTTAATGTATACTCAGTTCCCATTTTCCACGTAAGAGATTTAGACTACTTTGAATAAAAGAACTTCCTCAAGATCGCAGAGGAGTAAAACCCATGTGTTTTTCACCCCTCTTCTCAGTCTAACCACAATTGTGAACTCCACTGTGCTTCATAAAAATTAAGGATGTCAATTGTTAAAAGATGGAGGAGGAGGAGAAGAAAAGAAAATTTTCATTAATTGACTCAAGATGGAAGTTAAAACTACATTAGTCTTTGTCTTAATTCAAACCACTTTAAACCATTACCAAAGATTTATCTAGCTGTCTTCATTTCTTTATGTTCCATTGTGTCTCCATTTATCTTTTTCCAAATTTGATATGAGATATATTTTAAATATCATTTTTTATTTATTTACTTGAGAGAGAGCACAGAGGGAGAGGGAGAAGCAGACTCCCTGCCGAGCAGAGAGCCCAATGGCAGGGCTCCATCCCAGGACCCTGAGATCATGATCTGAGCCGAAGGCAGAGGCTTAACTGACAGAGCTACCCGGGTACCCCTGATATGAGATATTTTTAACAGAAACATTATATAATATTACAGGAGAAAATAAATAAGAAGGAAAAAAGGGAAATGTGCAAATAAGGATAGAAGTATGAACCAAAGATAAGAAAATGCAGCAAACTGTAAAAAGTTAGTGGCCTGGTTTTATCTTATTTGCTGGCTAATTATTTTGAGGAATATTTGGGATTATGCAAACAAAACATGTACAGATGAATGGAAGATGTTCCTCTAACCATCTTAGAAATAGAACCAAGAGGTTGATGTAATTACCATAGTGTAAAGCATCACAATGCCAGTGACATAAGGTTACATCAAGTTTGACATGGCAGATTGACTACAGACATTTATCTTCACCACCCTCCTGCCAACAACTTTAAAGTAACAGTAAATAAATTTTAAAAAGAAAGTGGACAAAACAATATAAAACATATTGGACAAAAAATTGCAACAAATTTTTGGAGGCCAGGGGAAGGTCAGGAAACTGACAGAAAATTGAGAAAGCTACAGAAATACCATTGAGAATAAGCTAGTTTTACCAAAGAATGCTCAGGACTTGGAAGTATCAAATACACTGAGAATGGATAAGAGTTAGGTCTGAAAACAGTTATTAAAAACCTGAATAAAAAAATGTTTGGACTTCTATTTTTTTCCTCCACTCCTAGAGGACTATTTATGCTCAGCACCACCATCTTCCTCCCCAAAGTGTAGAGTTCCAGCAAAGGGTGGGAGGGAGGAATGAGATTTAAAGCAGAAGAGGAGGGAACGATTAAGTAAGGTATAACTGAGCAGTGGGACCCTCACCTTCTTACCTGTGCCCCAGAACCAGAGCCCTCACAGCTAGACACTAACCTGATGCAAGAGCCCAGGGGCATTACTCACTAGAAAAACCGAGCAGGTCCAGATTAAAAACAAAAATGAAAACCATAGATGTATTTATTTGGGGGATATCTCAGTAAATAAAAGCTGATTTTAATTACAGAGATGCCTAATTTGATAAGCACCATCCACACATTCAAAGCTTACTATATGTTTCCTCACATTTAAGTATGATAGGGAGATATGAAATTACCAGAGATGTGACCAGAACCTCCACATATAAGACAGAATAAGAAAAGACACAAAAAGAAAATCAAGAAGAGACCAAGAGAATATAAGAAACAAAAGAAAATTTCAGAACTTTATAATTAATATCCTGAGATAATATGAGATATTAAAAAAGAACACATTATTAAAAATAAGAAAAATTCAGAGAACAAGAAAGAACTTTTGAAAATTTTTATAGTGTACCAAATATTTAAAAATTGATTTCTAAAAATCAAGAATATTTTCAAGAAAGCCAGGCAAGAACTCCAATAGATGGAAATATGGAAAGAAAGGGTAAGCAAATAAGCGGACCATTTTAGGAGGTTCAATATCGAACCAATGGGAGTTCCTGAAAAAGAAAACAAACGAACAAAAAAAATGGAGGGGAGGATTTTTTTTCCTAAAATAATATAAACACACATAAGAAAATTTTCTATAACATAAAGACGTTAGACTCCCAATTGAAAGGGCTCACTAAGTGTTACCACAATGAATTAAGAAAGCCCCTAATTAAAAGATATTACTGTGAAATTTTGAGACCAAAATTGGGAGAAGAATTTAAGAGCATACATACCCACGGCAGTCTCATACAAAGGATTTAGGAAATCAGAATGGCACTAAATTTGAACTACAAAGCTTGAGGTTAAAAGATAATGGAGTAATGTATTTGAAAATTAGAAGGAAAATTATTTTCAGGTTAGAATTTAACCAAAAGATCAATCAAATGAGAGTATAGAATGACGATATTTTCTGACATGTAAAATATTCACACTTTTAACGATTAAAAATCCTTTCTTAGGAAGTACACAGTAAAAAGGATAGAAACCAAAACAAAAGAGATGCAATTCCAAAAAATAATATGCAACACACGAACAGGAGGAAAAGAAGTTCCTGGGTAATAGCAGTGCAAAAATGTTGAAAGCAACAGCTTTGGATTTAAACAGAAGGAGAGAGAGCTCTGTAAGAGGGGGCTTTAGGGTAGGAGGCAATGATTAATCCTGAACGAAAAAATCATTGTTCAAAAAGGAAAATGTGAGGGGGAAATGCCATAAAAGATAGTATAGGATCACTTGACAAAATTGGAATATGAACTGTATTTACCTTAGAGAAATAGAAAATTTATGTTCACACCAAAAAACCTGTATAAAAATATTCATAGATGTTTTATTTGTAATAGCCCCAAACGGAAAATAACCAAAATGTACTTTAATAAGTAAATAGATAAACTGTAGTATATCCATACAATAGAATGTTATTCAGCAATAAAAAGAACAAAGTATTGATAGACACAGCAACTGGGATGGATCTCAAGGGCATTATGCTGAGGGAAAAAGCCAATCCCAAAAGATTTTATTATGTATGATTCCATTTATAAAACATTTTTTTGCACTTCTCAAATTAACCTTGATGGATGTTACATTCATAAAGTATTGGAAGAAGGGGTGCTTGGGTGCCTCAGTTGTTAAGCATTTGCCTTCTGCTTGGGTCATGATCTCAGCTTCCTGGGATCGAGCCCTATGGTGGGCTCTCTGCTCAGCGAGGAGTCTTCTTCTCCCTCTCCCTCTGCCCCTCCCTGCCCCCATTCCTGTTCTTTCTCTATCTCTCAAATAAATAAATAAAATCTTTAAAAATAAAATATTGGAAGAAGAACTAGTAATCCATGTTGTTTTATATGTTTTTAAAAGTTTTTAATTCCAGTTAACATGGAGTTGTATTAGTTTCAGGTATACAAAATAGTGATACAGTTCTATACATCACCCAGTGCTCATCACAACAAGTGCCCTTCTTAATCCCCATCACCTGTTTAAACCATCATCCCATCCTCCTGCCCTCTGGTGACCATCAGTGTGTTCTCTATAATTTAGTCTGTTTCTTGATTTCTCTCTCTCTCTCATTTTTTCCCCTTTGCTTGTTTGTTTTGTTTGTTACAGTCCACATATGGGTGAAATCATATGGAATTTGTCTTTATCTGACTGACTTATTTTGCTTAGCATTATACTCTCTAGCTCCACCCACGTTGTTGTAAATGTCAAGATTTCATTCTTTTGTATGGCTAAGTAATATTCCAGTGTGTGTGTGTGTGTGTGTGTGTCTGTGTGTGTGTCTGTGTGTGTGTCTAAGCTTTTTATTATGGTATAGTCCCAGGAGTTTATTTTTGGTTTTGTTTCCCTTGCCTGAGGAGATATATCTAGAAAAATGCTGCTATGGCCAATGTCAGAGAAACTGTTGCCTGTGCTCTCTTCTCAGAGTCTTATGGCTTCAGGTCTCACATTTAGATCTTTAATCCATTTTAAATTTATTTTTGTGTATGGTATAAGAAAGTGGTCCAATTTCATCCTTTTGCATGTGGCTGTCCAGTTTTCCTAACACCATTTGTTGAAGAGACTATCTTTTTGGATATTCTTTCCTGCTTTGTCAAAGATTAAGTGACCATATAATTGTGGGTTTATTTCTGGATTTCTATTCTGTTCCATTGATCTATGTCTATTTTTCTGACAGTACCATACTGTTTTGATTACTACAGCTTTGTAATATAACTTGAAGTCTAGAATTGTGATGGTTCTAGCTTTGCTTTTCTTTTTCAAGATTGCTTTGGCTATTTGGGGTCTTTTGTGGTTCAATACAACATTTAGGATTATTCTAGTTCTGTGAAAAATGCTGTTGGTATTTTGATAGGGAATGCATTAAATGTGTAGATTGCTTTGGTTATTATAGACATTTTAACAATATTTGTTCTTCTATTCCATGAGCATGGAATCTTTCCATTTCTTTGTGCTGTCTTCAATTTGTTCATCAGTGTTTTATAGTTTTCAGAGCACATAGGTCTTTCACCTCTTCAGTTAGATTTATTTCTAGGTATCTTATTATTTTGGGTGCAATTATAAATGGGATTATTTTCTCAATTTCTCCTTCTGCTTCATTACTGGTGTATAAAAATACAACAGATTTCTGTACATTGATTTTGTGTCCTGCGACTTTGCTGAATTATAATATTTTCCTAAAATGACAAAACTATAAAAATAGAGAACAGATTAGTGGTCACCAAGGATTAGGACTGGGGCTAGAGTGTGGGTATAAGGGCTAACATGAGAGAGTTTTGGAGGGTTGATGGAACAGTTCTGTGTTTTGATGTGGTGGTACTTAAACAAATCTATAAAAGGTGATAAAATTTCATGAAATAATACACAAGCAATGCATGCCAAAGCTGCTGAAATCCCACTTAAGGTCTATAGTTAATAGTTTTATACCATTGTTAATTTCCTGGTTTTAATCATTATTTAGATGTTAGAGGTAAGATGTTATCATTGGGTGAAGCTGAAGACTAGAACACAGATAACTCTCTATACAATTTTTGGAATTCCTATGTGAGTCTAAAGCTATTTCAAAACAAAATATTTCTTAAAAAATATTCCTCTCAAAGACTATTCCCAGAGATTCTGATCCAGTAGGACTGAAGAGAGGAACAGGAATTTGTATTTTAACAAGCTCACCAAATGGTTTTCATGAGCTGTCACATTTGAAATCCCCTCATAAAATGCATGATGCCTCAAAAGGTCCCTTGGCAATGAAGACAACAGCAATTTCTACACAACAGTTCCTATAATGCTTCTTATTGCAAACTGAAGTTATCATGCCAAAGGACAAATAACAAATCCATGAGGGGCCAAAACAGTGTATATCACATCCCTGTGGCATGGCTTGATTCCCAGATAGCAACTAGATGAAGATTAGACAGCTTCAGATCTTTGAAGCAATACTCGATAAGCATTATTTCTTACCTTTAAATGTCTCATAAAATGTTTCATGATGACAGTTAAGGGCAGATGAACCTGCTTTGATATTATACCAAATGGAGAGGAAGGGTGACATTCTTTTAAGGGTATTACAGAAGATCCCTACTTGAAGAGTAGTCCTCCCACCTTCAAACATGTAAAAAGGACCAAGATTTTAATAAAACCTACATAGAATTAAATGAGTAATTGAGGCCTGAAGCATTATCTTTTAATTATAAGGAGTCTAAAATGTGGTTTATGTTAATGAATATCAGCTGAATTCAACAGGAAAGGTCTATAGTGTGGTAAAGGCTCAACACTTCTCTACTGCTTAGTTAACATCAACTTTTATCATTTTACAAGCATGAAAATTTTATTCTCATGAAGAGGATGACTAAGTCTAAATATTTTCTCAGTTATTTTGTTAATATAAAATTAGATGGCTAATATTAGTAATAATCTCTTGGAACTTTCTCCAAGCATATATATTGTAAGGAAAGAAGACTATTCATTCAAAAGACCAATTTTTTAGCATCTCCACTATGTATCAGTTACTATATTAGATACTGAGATTCAAAAATGAATAGTATATTGTTTCTTTCCTTAAGAAGCTGGCATCTATTGGAGTGAAAAAAATATTAAACCAACAACTACAGTATATTAATTGATTATAGTACAGGTAGTTTTTGATCTGAATCTTGAAAGCTGAGTAGAATCTAGCTACATGAAGAAAAGATAGATAGAACATTACAGGGAGAAAGAAGAGTTTATGCGAATGCATAGAAGAATTTGTGATGATGATGTGTTCAGGTTAACAGTGACTGTCTGAGGTAAATGATGCATTTGGGTGTAGGTTTGTGAGCAGCAAGCTAAGTACCTGAAGCCAGATCATGGTGAGGATCTTTTTCATGACAATCTGGCATGCAAGGCCGTTGAAAGCACTCAAGCATTTTGAAAAGAGCTCCCAAGTTGTAGTGTTGACGTTGGATTATAGTATGATGAAATAAAAGGCAAAGAGAAAAATGAAATTATTGAACCCAGAAAATGGTTTGGGGTGCAGAAGAATTATCCATTGTGATTATTTCCATTGTCATCACAACTTATACTGGTTTTCGCACAATGGAAAACCACTCTTTTTTTTTTTTTTAAGATTTTTATTTATTTGACAGAGAGAGAGAGACAGCGAGAAAGGGAACACAAGCAGGGGGAGTGGGAGTGGGAGAAGCAGGCTTCCCGCCCAGGAGGGAGCCTGATGCGGGGCTCGATCCCAGGACCCTGGGACCATCACCTGAGCCGAAGGCAGACGCTTAATGACTGAGCCACCCAGGCGCCCCAGAAAACCACTCATTTTTAAAGTGGCTGAAATTAATTAGTCAAAAATCCCAAAAATTGATCACATTTCACCTATACTCAAACCATCTGTATACAATAATTTGAAGAAAATTTTTACAATTTCATGTGTAGCCAAGTCTCTGTTAAAAGAAAAACAAGTGTCCTTTGGATTGGAAACACCATCTGGATCACTTCAAACCTACCAGGCACTAAATGCAGCAGTAAAAAACCTAAAGTCTGAAATATATAAACAACAACAACAACAAAACCTTAAAAGAAATTTAAGATCTTTAAAAAATTCCCTCCAGTAAGGCAGGTTGTCATTTTCTACATTGCACCTGCGTACATTAAAATGTCATGTGACTTTCTAGAAGGGATATCATGAAGGTTAACAAGATTGTGTTTTAAAGCTTTTTGAGTTCCTCAAAGATTGAAGCTCTGTGAGTTCAGGTGTAACATTCATTTTTCACTGCAGAGTCATTTGAATCCCAGTCATATCAGAGTGAAGTAGACCCAACTTCCTTTCAAAGATATTACTACCTACATGAAATAGATAAATAAAATTCAGTAAGGAATTAGAACTATTAATGTTTGAATTATTGAACAAGAATAATTGCATCCACATTACTTATAAGTGTCTTGAAAGGCCTTTAATCGTACAGAAAAAGATTTTTACCCACGTCAGGATAATGGAGGGATTTCCTCATTGATTATTTACGTTGAGGGAAGGAAGCAGTAGTATTGCAGGTAAGAAGAAATGTAGATTAAAAAATTAACTTTTTAAAGTATGGGCAAATCAAATTTATTTATTTTAATCAATTCAAGCAGTCAGTAATATGTATCCAATAGTCCTTGATGCTGAGTATTCTGAGAAATTATAAAAAAAGCAGTCAATTCAACAAAATAATCAGAGTCATTTGGTTTTTTGAAGAGTCTTAAATTTTACTGGTGAAGATATTATAAAGACATAGGTACATTCATAAATAATGGAAATATTACCTGGTGTTTGCTAATAATACTGTCCATAAGGTCTGTGCCAAAGGCTGCTAAAAGTGAAGATCTGACCTTTTTTCACTTCCATTAATTCATTCAAACAACATTTACTGATTATTACCTGACATAAATCCTTTTGTAAATGGGCTAATATGGCCTGCAATGTAATTCCTTTGTTCATTCAAATATATATTAATACCCAGACACAAGGGCAAATACAAAATAAAGTAAGCTGTGATCAATGTCCTTAAGGTCCTTTTGCAGTAGTGGTAGAGTCAGATATATAAATATAAATTCATCTTATATATAAGGTAGAATAGTAATTAAGATGTATAAATAATATAATGAAGGCTAAATGCTAAGTCAAGAGTTCTCAAACCTAGGGACATTTTAGAATCACTATTTTTTTTTCTTTCTTTCTTTTTTTTAAAGGTTTTATTTATTTATTTGACAGAGAGAGAGAGAGCGAGAGCAGGAACACAAGCAGGGGGAGTGGGAGAGGGAGAAGCAGGCTTCCCGCCGAGCAGGGAGCCCGATGTGGGACTCGATCCCAGGACCCTGGGATCATGACCTGAGCCAAAGGCAGACGCTTAACAACTGAGCCACCCAGGCGCCCCCTTTTTTTTTCTCTAAATACAATGCACAGCCCCTCCTTCTGCCAATTCTAGTTTAATTGGGCTAAAATGGAAAACTAGAGGGTTTTTTTTTTTCAAAGTTCTGCTGATTCTAATGTGTATCCACAGTTGAGGCAAGCCCAATTGTTTGCTTAAAAGATTAGCAAGAGTAAAGTAAAAGACAGTGTTGAAATTGATGTAGCTCCTGAGAAATCCTATGGGAGACAAGGGAAATACCTGAGGATAACTATCACCTAAAATGAATGAAATATGGTAAATCTATTCTAATGATTCAGAGGAAGATAGAAGATCCACTAATAATAGCCATATAATATCCTCTCAGTCCATGATCCCAAAGCCAGGGTCAGGTAAAACCAAAACCTATGTGAGTATATGCTCTTGGGGTCTCAATCTCTAAATTCTTCCAATTATTCAAGCTCATAACTAATCAAAGCCTCTAAGGAAAGGTTCTGCCATATGTTATATTTGAAATAAGAGTGACCATGTGAAATGTTACATTCAAGGGGCTGCGTTTAAAAGCAAACTGAAATTCCAGGCATCACCAAGAACAGTGGAGATTCTCATGCACCATCAGACCTTCCTAGCCATTGATATACCAGTCTACACTGACAGCATATTCCATCAGGAACTCTAGTTGTACAATTTGGAGTTCTCACTCAGTTTTCCTTAGTAATAAACAAAAACAAATAAAATAAAAACAAAAACACAAGGGTGTCTCGATTTCAGCGGTTTTCAAGAAGTTCAACTTCCAGGTATTTGTGAGTGTTAGATTTACCATGTCGACAGCAATGATGAGCATACAAATCAGGTAAAGGGTGATCTTTTATTGAGCCAAGCAAAGAGAGGCTTAACGTAAATAAATAAAACCTCAGGACCAAAATGTACTATACTGAAATTCTCAATCATGAATTATCCAGAAAAGTCTGAGACCAAAGTTTTACAGCCTTATAAAAATATTTTCTCAGTATCTCAATATATTACACCTCCATGTAATATTTTAAAGTATGCCTAGTAGGTTGGATTCAGCACAGTTGGAAAAAAAGAATCGTATAAATGAATAGGTGAGTTTCTTCATCAATGGATTTTAAATATACCTAGGTATTCACCCCCTTCACTAGTCTTTTTGAAGCTTCTTGCCTTGGATTCAAACATGACTCTGTTTAAGACTCTAAATGATAAACATAAATACATCTTTAGAATATACAAAAAAATGTATACCCTAGAATTGTCATCAAACAGCCATAATGTCATTTTTCAAATTCAAATTGGCTGTGTACTGATAGCTTATTAACAAGGTATTTTCTTGCTGTTTAGGATGTTAGAGCAAAATATGGGATTATGTAAACATGTGTAGATAGAATTTGAGGACTATTCTTTATAGCTAACATACATGAGTAGTCAAAACAAAGTCTTTTAATTATAAGTTTTATTCATAGAAGAGCTAATAAAGATGTGCACTTTTTTTCCTTTTCAAGGTAGATCATTGTATAAGTATGTTTGTTTTGGGGTCATATCATTGTTTGTCGTTGGCCCCCATGAGGTGTTTAGTTTTTATTACTCATCTATTGCTATAAACCTCTCATTTTTTTTTTTTTTTTTGCATTGGTCATACAACCCATTCTTAATAGTACAGCAGCATCACTACCAAAGGAGATATTGGGAGGCTGGAAGTCCATTCCCCAAGCAGTTATGATCACAGAAATCTCCAGGTAACTCAAAGCTGCTGTATAAAGAGTCCCATTCAGTGACCTGAAGCAGGCTCTTGTATTTAACAGAAGTGTCAATTCCTTGAAAACACTCAGGAATAAGAGTAATAAGACACAGTGCAATTAGGTATGTGAGGGATCTTTTTTACTAGGCTAGATATCAGCTATGGACAGTATGTGGCAGCAACAACAACAACAAAAAAAGACAAAATGTGGCAAGGACACTTGGTCCCACTTTAGAGCTTTTAATTTCATTATTATCCAAAGATAGAGATTGCCATCGAGGGTGGCATCTTCTGAAACAAAGGACAGAAATTGGTATCTTCCTGAGCAGGAGGCAATGTCAATGTGATATCTCAACCCCCCTTCTGAAGATGGCAGAAGTATTTTCTCAAGCAGCTGCTGAAATCCATTTTGCCTCATTTTCACAAACAAAAAATGATAGTTTCCCTTCCCTGACTACACTCTTACATGTGGCTGGCTTTCTTCCCTCGTCCTCTGATCTGTGCCCAAGCAACAGTCCAACCCCTCAAATTCATCTTTGCATCCAATGGGCAATCACAAGGCAGGTGGACACAGGTGTTCCTTAGGTCATTATTGTCATACATTATATTAAAGATTGCAAAGCTAAGAAAGCTGTATGTCTTAGTCTATTTGGGTGGCTATAACAAAATACCACAGACTGGGTGGCTTATAAACAACATAAATTTATTTCTCACAGTTTTGGAGGCCAGAGGGTGGAGGGTGCTGGAATGGTAGTGTGAGGACCCTTTTTCAGGTCCCAGACTTTTCATTGTATCTTCTCAAGGTGGAAGAAGTGAAAGATCTCTCTCTGGTCTTTTCTATAAGAGAGAGCCCATACATGAGGGCCCCACCCTCATGACTTCCCAAGGGTCCCACCCACCCTCCTTGCAGGTTAGGGTTTCAACATATGAATTTTGGAGGAACACAAACCTTCAGACTGTAGCACTTGATGGCTTCTTAAAGGTTTGGGCTTTCCTGGGCTTTAGTAATAGAAAATGTGTGTCTGATGAAATAGCAGATACAAGATATTTTATATATCCAGGGTTTTTTTTTTTTTAAGTGTTTCATTTTGTTTTGTTTTTGCAATGTTGGTGAACAACATTGCCTTGGGTAAGTATGTAGCATATGTATATAAAATAGAAATGGATTGGAAATCAAGTGCGTCCACTTCATGACAGAAGTCGTCTTTGGGAAGGGAGGGAAACTAATGGAATGACAGGGAGTTGTTACAGGAGACTGGCTACGTTTGTAATGTCTTGTTTCTTTACAAAATGATGGGGCAAGGGGCGCCTGGGTGGCTCAGTCATTAAGCGTCTACCTTCGGCTCAGGTCATGATCCCAGGGTTCTGGGATCGAGCCCCGCATCAGGCTCCCTGCTCCGTGGAAGCCTGCTTCTCCCTCTCCCACTCCCCCTGCTTGTGTTCCCTGTCTTGCTGTGTCTCTCTCTGTCAAATAAATAAATAAAATCTTTAAAAAAAAAAATGATGGGGCAAATATAACTATGGTATGTTTCAATGTTGTTTGTTATGATGGGTGTTTTTTATGTTGTTCTTTCATTTTTTCTGTATCTTAAGACCTCAAAAAAATTAAGAAAACAAGACTATTAGCTAATCATATGTCCATTGTGCTGTCTCTTTTTGAAGGAGACGTTTGCAATTAAAATACCCATCCTTGCTGTCCAACTAGCAGTTGCATCAGAGAAATTTTCATTGGGCATTAATCAATTCAAGATCACAATTTTAACGTCACTAGTCATCCTGCTTTTAAATAAATACATTAATATTCAAATTCGTGTGTAAGTGCCCCATATAGCTGATTAACTGGAAGTTAGACAAGACTTAATATATGCAGAACACCATTCATGTGCTCTAAAAAGCAAATGAAGGGGCTGGAATAAATATATTATGAGTTATATGTGTCTGTCTCTTATGGAAATGAAGAAAAATTCCCTCAGGAAGAACCCAGATACTTGGCTGTTTTCATATTTTACAGGGTATAGTGCTAAGCCCTGTACCTGGCAAAGCATCAGTAAGGATAAGAATGAGTACATTCATTTATAATAGTAAGTTATGAACAACATTTATATTACATATATGTATCACACATAGCAACTACATGTGTATAGAATTATCTTTGAGTACTGTGTTGTTTATAAGAACTTTCCAAATAGGATCCCGAAATTATTGATGACTGTTTACTTTCGGCCCATGAATCATTTCCTGAAGATATTTTACAATTGTGATTCAGCTGGGCTTTTAGCGGACTTATTTATTTTTTTTGTTTGTTTCCTTTTTTAAAAATCACCATTTCTGTTTTCAGATTATTCACAGGTTTGGCCCATCTCACCAGACACATCTGTTGATTCCTCCCCAAATGACGATAGCAACAAGAGTGCACTTACAAAATAAAGGCCAGAGAGAGAGAGAGAGAGAGAGAGAGACTTTTCAAAGCACAACAGGGAAAATCACCCGAAATGAGAGAAATGAGATAACCAGCAGATGCTCTAGAATATGGAAGTCATCTGTAAGCATTTAGCGGGATGGAGAATGCTCAAACAGTTCTCCATTTGCCAGACACCCAAAATAGAGACAGATGAGCTATTTCTCTGAACTTCGATAACAGTGCCAGCTGAAAAAGCAGACCCTTTCTGCCAAGGGTCACTTGTCGAAACTGTTGACTGTAAATCAGAGTTCTCTTTTTGGCCTTATGGTACCCAGAAAATACAGCCAAAATGTCCATAAGTGCATCTTACCTGGGGCAGAAAGATGATCATCCTTGGTCGCTGAAGGTCTGCGGGGGTGGGGACAAATTGTTTACGTGTTTTGAACAAAGATACCTTTTAGGAAACCCCCATGTCGTACGCACTGTTTCTTACCTTTCCTTGACGATTAAGAAGTGTTCCCAAACGAAATAACCCACATTTCAACTGCATTGGTAAATAGCAGTAAGGATATTTAGGTCTGGAAATAGTCATGAAAAGGCCCTTTATGTATTTTTTTTTCCTCCCTAAAATAATTGCTGCTGCATTACACCATGTCTCTTAACCTGTTTTAGAAGAAAAGAATGTCTTTGTGTGAAGTGTATTCTCTGGAATCCTTCTCCTCATATTGTTCAGATCATGAGTCTGTTTTTTCGCACTTGCTCCCAGGGTGTCTGAAACATTTAAAAAGAACAGTGGGTAGTCAGAACGGCTCGTGCTGGCAGGCTGGCAGCCGTGCCTTACGGTTTGCCATCATATAAATGTCAATTTGGTTTTCATTTATGGAGCTAAGCAGAGATAAATCCCCATTGGGGGTTTACTGGGCGCTGAAAGAGGTCTCTAGATTTCATAGTTTGCTTCATTTCTGTGTGTGGCCTGACCGGTCAACCCCAAGCCTCTCTGTTCTTCTCCATCCTGTCTAAACTCCATTACTCTTTTCCTTTAATTTTTCCAGCTCTCTCAAGAAGCTAGGGGGATCTCTAGTGGGGATAGAATATATTCTAGGCCAGTGATTCTTATGCTGTGGTCCCAAGACTAGCATGGGAACAGGCTTGGGAACTGTTAGAAATAGAGATTCTTTATATCTCACCTATTGAAACAGAAACTCTGGAGTTGAGGTCCAGTGATATGTGTTGTAATTTTGGTGTTCTGACGCACACCAAAAAAATTTTGAGAAACACGGGTCTACACCACAATGCCGAATTTCCCCTAGGAACTCTGTAAACCATCACCTTTGGAACACTCCACCAGTTTTCCCCACGGAATTCCCCGTGTGAGAGCCTGAACATTTTCAGGTGCTCTTTTTGTATCTAAACTATGGTGATCTCAAGGTATAAAAGGAATCCCATTTCAACTAAACCTGGTGTCGCTTTTTGCAGTAGATAGTGGTAGATTAATTTGCATTAAGAATTTATGCCAGCTCAGCAAAATAGATCAGTTAAGCTATAGCCCCAATGCCTTCTAAAAATGACACTTCTTTGATTTTCCTCTCCACTAATGTATACCAAAAGGGAGATTTTAAGACCTTGCAGAATAGCAGGGCCAGCTGTGCAGAAGACAGGCACTCCAGTTGGTTGATGAAGGGATTATACCTGCCAGCAAAGTGTCCTTATTGGTGGATTAAAACAACTGATTCATTATCTTCCTTAATGAGCTTTGATTGTACTACTCAACTGAATGAGTTTTTGCAGGATTTTTTAGGTTATATTCCAAAAGAATGGGTGGTCAGAGTATGCAACTGAGGAACTGCAAAGTCAGGGTTTTATGACATTTAATCTAAAAAATGATAACATTACAAGCACAAAGAAAGTATCAAAAGTGATTTTGTGAAGTGGCAAAGTTTATGAATCACCTCAGAATAAAAGTACTGAACTTACCTTAAGAAAACAGATGACTGTCTACTTTGTTGTTGTACCTCTGAAAAGTATTATTGTTAAGATGTATTGAGAATATTTCCTCGATGTCACACGTAAGCTTCACAAGACCCACTGTAGATTCCCATGTAGAAATTACATCCTTTTTTTTTTCTCCTCCACTCAGCCTGTAGCCCAGGTAAGTGCCCTCCCCACACCACATCTGTAACCTCTGGAACCCAGGTCAGAAAGAGGGGAAAGACTAGAGTGAAGACTGGCCAAGGAAATGCTTACAGGTGGAGAAGGACTCAGTCGTCAAAATCAATCAGCAGTCCCTTTGCTTTCAAAATGGGAACAAGATTTACTGTTTTTTAAAAAAGATTTTATTTATTTATTTAAGAGAGAGAACGAGTTGGGGGGGGCAGGTTGCAGAGGAAGAAAGAGACCTGCTGAGCAGGGAGCCTGACATGGGACTTGATCCCAGGACCCTGGGATCATGACCTGAGCCGAAGGCAGACACTTTACAGACTGAGCCACCCAGATGCCCAACAAGATTTACTTTTTATTCAAGAAACTTAACCATCAAGTATTGTGGCAATGTCTTTCAAAACGAAAATACCATTTCATTCTGTATTTCTCATTTTTTAAGGCTTGAGAAGACCAGATTTTTACTTGGCACTTTCCAAACACTAGCTGAGTTCTGGAGTTGGTGGTCCAAAGGTAAGTTCACCCCCCTCTCATGGCTCAGACCCGTAGGCTTAAGCTGTTTCCCCCAGAACCACATGCAGGTCACAGGCTCAAGAATCCCTGAAGGTTTCTTAGCAGGAGGCAGTCACCCAGCCAAAAGAATTTCTAGGCTTCCATGATGATTGGAATATAACATACGGTGTTTCAGCACTGAAACAATAGCCTTAATTATTGAGAATATACTTGAATGCCTGCTATTTGCAGAGATAACCTCAATGCACTGAAACAGTAAGAAATACATAAAATACATAAAAACATTCCTGTCCATTTCAGGAATAATTTGCACCTCAACTGGGAAGAACAAACCAATAGGAATGAAATGGCATCAGGATGCTACAAAGGAATGCAGTCACTTCAAGTCAGGGTATTAAGCACCACTGCTTTGCACCCAATCCGCTTTCTACACCCTTCAACTGTCTGAAAGAAGAGAGTATGCTACGGAGACTCTGTTATCTGTAGGTCTTGGAGACATTAATGAAACATGAACAAATACACAGGCATTAAAAAAGAATAGGGACTGCATTATGCTTCAATTACTTCTGACAAAATAGTCTGTGCCACACTCTAAGCTCAGAAATGCAGTCCTTGTTGCAAATACAGAGATATTCCATCCTAATGATTAATCTGAATAGTCAAAGAAAGGGGAAAATTCACAGGGAATAATTTATATCCCTCTCTTCTGCGCTAAAGGTAAATCAAGTATCACAGAAATTCTGCCTCTAAATAAAAAGTGAAAGTATTCAGTATTCTAGTTTTTGGTGGTTTTTAAAAATGGTATTTTTTTCTCCTCACCTCTTTAAGTCAATCCAAAATTCAGAGCATTTATACACACACACATACACACACACACACACTATGTATATAGTATGTGTGTATGTTTATAGTACACACACATAGTATTTGTTTGCTTATTAGCAACTAAAATCCCTTTTGTGAAATGAACGTTCCTCAGTATGACGCTACATCCCCTAACAATACACCACGGTGTTTCCAGAACATAACATTATGTTCTGAACTTAGAGCTATGTGAACAAATTCACACCCAAAGAAAACCAGCAAAGTGCATGGCTTGCTTCCAGTTTCACTTTCCTTACTGTTTTGCAGGAATGAGAGCAATTTTGTGCTTGAAAATGAAAATGTCTTTTCCCAACTGTGATCAGCTCTTCTGACCTGGCGGAAATGACTTCAAGCCTGTGTCTTTCAGGCTTTGAAGTCTTCTGCCCCAAAACAATTTCTGCTCAAGAGGACATTCTCTGGAAGTTTTAATGCATCTCAAGTCCTGGTCTACATTTTCTGCTTGATCTTACCTTGCTTTCTTGCATATGCAACTTCTTACTAGAGTATCATAAGTTCTCTTTTATCCCAAGGCTTCCCAAGAGGAAACGTACTATCTGAGGATGTGAATTTGGGCCATTTCAGGATGCACAGGTAAGAGTTAAGATTAATCAGGTCTTTAAGTAAAAATGCCTATGGGGCTAGACTCAGCACAATGTGGTCCTCATATAGCATATAATTTAGACAGTTCAATTCAGGTCAAAATAAAAAATCCTAATTGGTGCCAAAGCTGTGCTTTTGTCTCTTTTACATGTTTTATTTTATTGTCACAGAATAGAGGACTATATAGGGGAAAACCACTCTTGGATTACAGTACAATTTTTTAACAAATTATGTAATCACTTTGACTGATTTCACATTAAATATTTACAAAGCAAGGTAGTTATGTAAACACAAACGGAACTAAACTTTGGAGAATTAGCTACTAGAATCTTATTGGTGATTAACTGAACTGGTTGACATTGGTATCATGTAAGCAACATCAAAAAGAAAAAAGTTAACCATAGATAAAAGTTACTGGATGGAAGTGTTTTGTTTTTTTTTTTTTTTCTTTAACATTTAGAAATGGAAGAGTGAATTAGTTAAGAGTTCCATGAAAAATGATATAAATATGAATTTAAATTAGTGATAATTATTTAATCTATGGTGTTCTAAAATGTTAACATTATTTCAGTTTTAGCAATTACAGATGGAGTTAAGTATATATTTTAAATTCAATTCCATTTAACAGAATTCAAATTTGAAAGTTTCCCAAATCTCTAACGTTTGAAATCATTCAAAATGTGATACTATATTTTGAAAACTAGACAAAATCAATCAAAATCTATAGATTATTAAGATTTTGGGATGAAAAAGCTAACAACAAATTTGTCCCTCGCACCATCTCTCTTTTCTTTATATGCCTCTCTCTGCTGGTTCACCCCTTTCGGTGCTTAAATGTTTTTTTCAAAGTACAAGATTCATAGTGGGTTTTCATTTCTATTTTCATAGGCTTCTTTGGTATCTTAAAAATCCCTTAAAAGAGATATCTGACCATTTTCAGAGGCCAAACACTTTATATTGCCTCCCCAGTCCCCAAAATTAATTAATATCATTCAGTACCTTGAAAAATGAAGAGGTAAATAAATGGTGTTATTATAAATCCAAACAAATTATAAAAATTCATTAGATTCTCCTTCTATTAAAAAGGATACAACTACTAGTTAAATAACTTAAGGAACTGAGACTGAGTTGTTTTTAAAATATGCTGAAAATTGTAATAGAATCTATTGGCTTTTTGAAAGAAGGAAGAGCTTGCTTGGGCCTCTTGACTCTCACCTCTATTAGCATATATATCACTGCTGGGCAATGTATGCAACCTACAGAACTTAGCAAGCTTTTACCCTGTAGAATAAAGTAGAAGCTGAAAAGAGAAATAATACCTATGAATTTTCTTGCTTTTTATATTATGGAAAGCTCAGCCATAATAGGTCCCTCTGCAGTAAGAACAGCCACAAGCATAAGATGGAAAGAAACATTGTATGTCAATCATCTCTCTCCCTGCCTTTCCTAAAATGTCGGAAAATTCTAGAAATGTGAAGCCAGAAGGGATCTTCAAGATCACCTAATTAGACTGCATTGTTTAAAAAATTATGGGAATGAGATCTACATAAATTAATTGACTTATCCAAGGACATACAACTATGCTGTGAGAAGCAGAAACCTAGCTTCTCAACTGCTTCACCTTATAGAAGCAGATTAAGACACTTCCCAGCAAAGAGCCAAAGACAGAGATAGTCTAGATGTACTATTTCCATGGGAAATGGTGCTGTCAGATGCTTCATGTCTCCTTCATGACTACCTGGCTCTTCTAGTTGGCAGAAATAGCAAGACAAGAAGGAACACAAATCTATTTCTTTGGTCAAAGTTTTTAAAAATGATGGTTTTCCCCTCTAGCTTAAAAGTTAAAATTTAACAATTTTGTTGTTAATGTAAAAGTAATGGAAAATATTACTTTGCTTCCTACGATATCTAAACTTCATGCACAAGACTGCAAGCCTCAGGGATAAATTACCAGTGGCTCGATATGTTAATAGTCCATAAGGCCAAATAGCTTCACATCAGGGTATTGGGTAGGCAAAACCCAAAGAACGTAGTTTCTTCATTTATTGCATACCATGCATCACCTCACCAACAAAGATATTCACCCTGAAGTCAAAGGGTAAAATAATAATAATAATAATAGTAGTAGTAATAATAATAAAAATAACTACTACATGCTCAATTTCTATGTTGGGCAGATGATGGGATGAGTAGGGAACAGACCTTCCCCTCAGAGTTTACTTTTGAGCGGGTGAGACATGCTGGCATGCACACAAATGACCACAGTTCAAAATACGTCACTTCCGTTAACAGGACTCTAAAGGGACTTGAAAGATAGAGCTTTCCAGGGAACATGAAAAGCATTATGAAATAAGTGGCCTATGAGATAAAACTTGGAAGCTCCCATAGGCCTGGGGCTGGCAGGGAAGACTGAAATGGTCTAGGGCTGATGTGGCCTGAAAGCCGCCTCAGACCCTCTCCAGTGTTCTTTGTCATTTCCCACCTCTGTGCCTTGGCTCAGGATGTTTCTTCTTCAGAGTTACCTGCCCCCCACCTCTCCACCCCCTCACCTCCTCCATTGTTTGTGGAGCAGATGGGTGGATGGGTATTGAGGCTGAACAGCTTTAGAAATGCAAATAACTACTTGCCAAAGGTTCTACCCCCTCTCAGCCTTTAGTGCGCCCCCCACCAACAAGGCCTAGCCAAGTGCTGCACACAGAGCAGCTGAACAATATTCAGTTACTCGTTCATTCATATATGTTTACTGAGCACCTACTAAGCATGAGACATTATGTTCGAGGTAAAGGATATCGAAAAAATTAATGCGGTCCTCACTTCCATGGAGCTTATAGATATTTAAATAAGCAGCTGCAACAATATGGTAGATGTGGTAACAGTAGACGTACAGGACGGTACGGTGCACAAGACAAGGACACCTCCCCAGATTAGGAGGGTCAAGAGAGTTTCCCAGAGAGTCATCAAGGATGATTAGGAGTTGTTGGTGCCCTTGTGCAGGAGAGACAGGGAATTGCCACGACTCAGGAAGCAGGAAGCGAGTGTTTTTGCAGTGAGGCACCTATGGGGGCAATGCCGAGTGGGAACGTCAGGCAGCCTACCACTTGCAAGAAATCTCACAAATGCAGTGGGATTGTGAGTTTACTGACCAAAGGTCAAAGGAAGGGGAGAGGGAGCTGAAGCTTTCCTAGGGTCTTTGAAAGGAAGGACTGCCAAGGAGATTGGGGGCGGGGCATTTATTAACTACAGGGATAGTTAGAGATAAAGGATGGGGGATTGCAGCCTTTTGAAGCTCTCTCGTTGCTAATTATGACCTGAGGTCAATCCATCAGAAATCAGAACAGATAAAGCTTCAAATGGACAGGACTTTTTTCATGCAAATATCTCTTGAAATGCAAACTAAAGGGGCAAAAAAGAGTGAGAAAACACAGCTTGAAAGGCAGCAGAGTTCAGCAGCAATTTCTTTATACTCAAAAAAAAAAAAAAAAAAGCAACCCTGCAAAAGTGGTGGGAAAAACAACTCTTTCCAGCAGATTGCAAAGTCTGTACCCTGTAGGTTATGTTCATCTACATGTTCTTTAAATTCCATCTTTCGAAACATTACTCTAAATTCTGTCTCTTAAAACATCCCAAATAGAATAGACCTTATGAACATCTTCATTTTATAATTTTAACAGAACAGGGACTTAGAGCCCGCCAATGCAAAGGAAATATTCTTTAAATAACAGGATGACGGCTGTGTGAAAAAACGGTATGAGGCGTCCCGGTTAGGGGCTTAGAAAAGGAAAAAAAAAAAAAAGTAGATTTGAAGATAGGGTACTTGACTCCAAAAATGGTGCTGTGAGACTGAATATTGTGGGCTGAGGAAATGTGTTTTGCTCTGTTCTGTTTAATTCTGAGGTTAAAAGCAGTAGTCAAACCATGACAGCGAGGAGCTTTCTGCTTTGTTATATTACAGCTCACTTATTTCCCTCCAAATATTAAACAATGCCAAAAAAACTTTTAGTTATTTGGGATGCGATCCATTTTCATTTCACTCTTGTCCTTTTTTGGTTGTGAGATGACAGTTTAATATTCCAGGCTCCAAACTAGAGCTTGGCAAATGGATTTAAAAAAAAAAAAAAAAAAGCTAAATGCTGTAGGGAAGAAAAAAGGTATGCAATTAATTTTCCACAAGAAACTGTGAAACTGGTGCTGAAGATGACTATGTTTATTATCTATTTACCTCATACAACTCTTGAAATCTTTCAGAACACCATAGCATGTAAGTAATTTTACTAAAGTTAGTTAACTCTTGGTTTTATAGTATAAAAATTCCCATTTATTATCTTCCACTTCAGCATCTTTTTTTTAAAAGTTGATATGTAATTATCTGAAATTAAGTGCAGTATAGTGCAGTGATTAAAAACCCAAGTTCAAGGGCCACCTGGGTGGCTCAGTCGGTTAAGTGGCTGCCTTCGGCTCAGGTCATGGTCCTAGGGTCCTGGGATCGAGTCCTGCACTGGGCTCCTTGCTCAGCAGAGAGCCTGCTTCTCCCCCACCCTCTCCCTCTGCTGGTCCCCTTGCTTGTGCTCTCCCTCTCTCTCTCCGTCAAATAAATAAAAATAAATAAAATCTTAAAAAAAAAAAAACCAAGTTCAAGAACAGAGTTGAGTTTCAATCTCACTCGTGACTCATAAATTGTGTCACTTTGGGAATGTTACTTAACCTCTCTCAGCTTTAGTTGTATCATCTTTAAAAGTGATGATATTAATAATTCTAAATTCATTGTGCTTCTCTGAGGATTAAGTAATATAAAACAGAGCTGATGCATATGAAAGAGTGGCTACATAATGAGCTTTCAGTAAATAGGAGCTCTTGTTATTATTGTTGTTGGAGGAATGTTCTTGTCCTGAAGATTTGGAAGTTTCCTTGGCCAAGCTCACCTTTTTGTTCACACCAATAGTTTTCCAGGTATTTCTGTATTTTATTCCATTGCAAATCAATGTGGATCCAAATATGTGGACAACATCATAACTAGCTCCAAGAATGAAACAACATTTTACTCAAATGATGGCTTTTTGAATATACCTAATCTATTAAAGAGCTGGAAGTTGGTCCTCAGTCCACATTCAAAAATTGCCCCCTCACAATCCTGTCTGCACATTTCCAAAAATCAAACAGAAAAAAACTCATTTGCCAGTTGCCTTGCTTAACGCCTAACATGGTAGGGACCGATTGCCCCCACTTCATTTTTCCCTTCCTGCTATCTTCTTCTTCTTCTTCTTTTTTTTTTTAACATATAATGTATTATTTGTTTCAGAGGTACAGGTCTGCAATTCAACAGTATTACACAATTCACAGCACTCACCATAGCACATACCCGTCCCAGTGTCTGTCACCCAGAAATTGCAGTCTTTTTAAGCAAATGTGGCTTTAGGCTGACTTCCTGTAGCACCTTCACTCTCCTACCAGTTGTCATTTTAAATCCTTTCTGTATAATCAAACACAACCATGCTGTTGAGACTCTACTGTGAAATAAGAAAAATAATTATTATAACCCAGAGCCTCAGTCCCCAAAAACTTTTGGTTATAATTTTACTTGCAGAGACTAGTTAAATCCCAAACATGAAATCAAATCCTCAGCACCAGGGGAAATGGAGAACTCTTGACTAGCTAAATATTCACCATCTCTAACAATAGAGTTTTGAAGAAAATATGTCAAATCATATTCAATATTAACTTAGTGCTAGCTCTTTGGAAGTTGTGACACCCTTTGTTTGATCCAAGTTTGTTTCTTAGCTTCTGGTTATCTATAACTATCTAAGTCCATCCTTGACAATTAATTTTTAAAAAATGCTTATGAGGGACGCCTGGGTGGCTCAGTCAGTTGAGCATCTGCCTTTGGCTCAGGGTCCTGGGATCAAGCCCCACGGGCTCCTTGCTCAGTGGGGATCCTGTTTCTCCCTCTCCCTGCTGCTCCCCCTGCTTGTGCTCTCTCTCTCTCATTCTCTCTCTCTCTGACAAATAAATAAATAAATAAATCTTAAAAAAAAAAGGGGGGGGTGGAGGTGCCTGGCTGGCTCAGTCAGTAGAGATGCAACTCTTGATCTTGGGGTCATGAGTTCGAGCCCCATGTGTGGCATAGAGTTTACTTAAAAAACAAAAAAGAAGAAGATAGAGGAAAATAAATCTTAATTATGCTGCCGATCTTTTCCCTGAAGTACTCTATAAATATGTCAAGAAGCTATTCACACAAGAGGAGACTTACTAATGATATTCTTATGATTCTTTCATTAAAACTAAAGAACAGTTCAACCCCTTGGCCCCTTCGTTCCTGTTAACTTTCTGATCCCAATCAGAAGGGGTCTTGGCTTATTGACTAGTTGCCCTTTATCTGTTATAACAGGAAGAGAAATTATGCACATTTATGTAATTTGATATCTTTGACAGATATTTTTATCTCAATTTAGGACATCTAGCCAATGACAAGGGTTGAAATAAAGGTGCAATGATTATGAAATTGATGCATATCTAAATATATGTATATACCCAGATTATAATCTCCTTAAACAACCTTAAATCTTCTCTGGAACAAGGTAATAGTAAAGTTACAAGAAAAATTTACACAGATGATCACACATGCGTGCACACACACACACACACACACAAGCACACACACAGCCTTGGTGAAGGGCCTAAACTGAGTATAAGAAAAGTAGAAAAAATTAAGGAAGCAGTTACTCTTTATCAAGCCTCAGTTAAGAAGCCCTCTTAAAGTCCATTACGTGAGGGACAAAATAGGCAGTGCAATGATTTAAAAATTAACAGGAGTAAGTCTTGAAAATACTCATTAGTGGAATAGGGCAGTGGAATATGTGGAAGCCAAAAGAACTTAATTTTATTTTCAGAAAGGTCTATTTAAAAATGAAAGCTTGAAAAACCCTATCTAGGGCCATACCACCCTGAACAGGCCTGATCCCTAAAAATGAAAGCTTATTTGACATCAACATATTTTTCCACTTTTGTGCAATATTTAGAAGAGGAAAATAAACTATTTTATTTAATAGAGTTACAAAAGTACCCTTAAAATACCTGCATGGTTTAAAGGCAGTGTTTGTTTAGATCAAGTCAGAATAAGAGAGTATAAGTGGGACATGTTGGGACACAGGTGAGTCCAAATGATTTGAAAACCACTACATTAGAGCAGTACCAGAGGCAACACAATGCCAGAGATGCTTATGTATTGTTCCAACCTCAAGACACCCTTGGGTTACAAGGTTACACACAAATGAGATTAATCCAATGTGCCATTTAAATTTCAGCCATACTCTAAAAAGCACAAGTCCTCAAGAATTTACCTAGTTTTACCAAAAGGAATATCAATTAAGGACTTAGGATAAAATATTGGTTGCTCCTGAGTTGGGTTGAAAAAAGAGAGAATTGAGTACCCCGGATGAGATTTAAATTATTTTTTCATCAACAAATAGTCATTTCCTATTAATTTCCCAACATTTTACTTGATGCTAGGGCTATAGCTATGATGCTGTGATGCTGTGATGCCCAAATATGTTTCTGCCTTCATGGAACCAAAATTCTCATTTAAGTCTTTAGTAGCACTATATACACTATATATACATACACTACACACACACACACACACACACACACACACACAAACCACGTATGTATGTGTATATATTCTTTCCTCCTGGATGTGTGTGTGTGTGAACCTTAATCAATGCCTTGACTATGCAACTATATCTTATTGGGTGAGTTGGGGTTAGAAAATTGGCACTCATTTTTTTTTTTAATTAGAAAGTCAGTTCAACTTTCTGAAGCCCAATAAAATGTACATGACACTGTGCTAAATTGTAAAGGAATGTTCACCCAAATTCAATAAACAAACAAAAGGATTGTTTGATTGGTTACTCATTAATATAAATAGGAACCTCATTTGCTTGCACAAAAAAGTAGCTTTTAAAATATTGAACATTAATATATATCAGGAAGAAGATGGCTCCTGGCATAGAGGGAGTCAAAATCCAGTGAGAGAGACCAGTAGCAGAATATGAAAGGAGGGATAAATTTTGCCCAAATGTTCAGGGAAGTCCTTCCAAAGATGCAAAATTTTGGCTGAGATTTAAAAGATGAATTCAGAACCCCATGCATAAAAAATAAAACAGAGTTCTAGGCAGGGCATGGAGGACAAACATAACAAAGAGATCTGAAAACATCTGTGTGGCATGACTGGGAAAAGACTGATTAAAGAGAGAGAAATGTTTTAGAAATGGTTTCAAGGTTAGATTTAAAAGAGCTAGAATGACAAGCTGAAGAATATGGGTTAGACTCCATGAAAAAGGAGGAATCATTTAAAGTTTTTGAACATAACTATTCCATGATCATAGCTGTGTTTTAGGTAAGATGAATGATAAGTTGGAGTGGGAAGAGAAGAAAAGGAGAATCAACTAGGATGAGAGAGTTTTCCAGGTTAGGGACAATGAGTGCCTCACGTTGGGTCTGAGACTTGTGCAAATACTTATGCATGAGTGAAAAAAAAAATAATGTAATTAAGTGACAGTGGAGATAGATTTAAGAGTCATTACCTAAATAAAACTTACGTGATTTGGGAAGCATATGACGCAGGAGGTGAACGAGCAATAGAAAAAAGCAATGATTCCAGGGTTTCGAGATGAGCTAAGAGGGTAGGTTGTGTTGCCATTAACTGACTGTTGAACTAGGATGAGAAGGTGGTTATAGTGATGGTGAGAGGGTGAGAGACTGACAACGTCTGACAGCATATTGAGTTTGGGCTGATACCTTTATAAAGATGTCCTGCACTAGGTATGAGATCAGTATCTGAAGGTTAGAAAAGAACTCATAGCAAGAGAAAGAGTTGGATATCATCTGAGGTTAGTCAAGGTACAGAGAGCTTGAGATTATATCAGAAAGCAGTATAGCATGAGAAAAAAAAGATGACTGTCACAGGTTGGGTGCCCAAGGAAGCAAGCTCTGAGAGGGACATTAGCCAGCATGCTGTTTATTAGGGAGAATGGTTGGAGTCAACACTTTGGGGGTCAAGGTGGAATACAGTTTCAACAGAAACTTCAGCTAATCCTCCAGGGTTTTCTGAAGGTGGTATGACCCTTTTCAGTTGCCCCAAGATGGAGCAGAGGCTGAGCCTTATACCTCTGTACCCATCAGTCAATGGAAATGACTGCCCTGGAAATGAGGCACGATCTTTGGCTAGGTGACTCTCTTCAACTGAGGTAACTCCTAAGAGGTGCTAATAGTGGAGGTCTGTCTTCTGTTAGTGCACCTAGAAGCAAGAGTTATAATTACTTCTTATCCAAAAGATGTTCTTGGTGGCACATCACATATCTGCCAGGATGGGTAAGCACAAAATACTGTAGGAAAGCCTATATTGAAAGAAGTGGATAGTGAAGGATGAAATAGAGCAAGGGTTTTTGGAGGTGTAAGAACACTGGGATACAGGTGCACTTTGGAAGCCAAAATTCAAGAAGGAAGAGAAACACAACAGATGTAATATCTGCAGAAAGTTTAAAGAACAAGAAAAGGACATTGGAATTTGGCACAAAAATGCTTATTTTTTTTTAAATGTTACTATGTACAAGGGGAGAAAATAGAAGAAAATCGAGAACTGTGTTTGGCCCAAAGTGATCATTGTTGAAATCAGAGAAACAAAGGGGAAGTCAACATGCTAAGGAAGAAAATAACAGGCAGCAAAAGAATGTGTTCTCTTTCTATTCAGAATTTCACCTGCCATTACTAATCTCCTACTCTGACCTGATTTCATCTAACACAAGAAGTAAAAATGCTAAAACCTAGAAAAGCAGATTAATTAAATTGGCTCAGCAATAGGTTCATTTCATATGAGAAAACCTATCTAATGAAAAGAGTTTTCTTTATTCCTGTGAATTTGCTGTTAACAGTCCCGTTGAAAGGTTCCAAGTTATGTTTCACTCAGGATGTTCAAGAAATGCTTTCCTAGATATCCATTTAGAGTCCTAAAATTCTCTAAGCAACTTTATGGTCTGATAAACCTCAAGCTATTTTCCAGGTTAAACCTTGGATAGAGTGAACGCCTTTGTCTGTTAGAAGCCCGGTTCTATGGAAATGCATAAATAAATACCCTTATTTAAAGTCACATAGAGCTTGACAGCATTCTTGACAGCATATTGCTAAAAACAGCCCAAATATCTTCAAGAAAGATAAAAGAGAAAGAAACATTTATTGACCAACTATTAAAGTCAAGACACTTTTTCAGATGTTTGCATACACTATGCCATTTGCCTTCACTCCAATTCTGTGAGCTATTCCCTGTCTTATAAATAACTTTTCTGTGTTTCAGTTTTCCAAATAACATGCCCAGTGTTACATAGTCTATAAGGAATAGAACTAGGATTTATTAAATGTCTGAAAGACTGATTATTTCATTCATTCAACAAGTATTACTGAACATCTGTTTTTTGCATTATCAGAACTCAAATCTGTTTGATAGCAAAGCTCATATCCTAAATTTTTATCTGCATGATTATTTTCATTTTTTCATGTACTTATTTTTATACATCATAATGTTTTAGAAACACATTAAAAAAAAATCCAGCATAGCTGTCTGCAGTGGTAACTCAACTCACATGAATGAAATGATTCAGGTGGTCAGCATCGCTCCGCAAGGACACAGTTGCTCCATAATGCACATTGGGGGACACCAAGAATAGTGCCTGGAAGTGGTGAAGACTAATACATATTGTTTTTCAAGTGACTTATATAGCATAAAATAGTCACTCTTTACTGAGCAAAATTGGTAAGGTTTTGTTTCTCTTTTTTTAAAAACTTTTTTTTTCAGGGGCGCCTGGGTGGCTCAGTCGTTAAGCATCTGCCTTCAGCTCAGGTCATGATCCCAGGGTCCTGGGATCGAGCCCCACATCGGGCTCCCTGCTCAGCGGGAAGCCTGCTTCTCCCTCTCCCGCTCCCCCTGCTTGTGTTCCCTCTCTCGCTGTGTCTCTCTCTGTCAAATAAATAAATAAAATAAAAATAAAAAATCTTTAAAAAAAAAAACTTTTTTTTTCAATTAAAACAATTAGAAAGAGTGAATAAATCATAGTATGTTAGAAAAAGATAAACCAGCAAAGAGTAAACAGAGATATCTCTCTCATTTTCCTATCTATTGGCCATAGAACTTCTGTGACAAAGAAAAAGGTGTTCTGGGACCAAGTATATACAGTCAACTCATTTAAGTTATTGGAGCATTCACGTAGGGTCTGTTAAATTAATTAAGGTGGCCAGTAGACTAAGAATGGTTATAATATATGCTAGTAGCCTATGTAAACAAACCAAAACCTAAGCCTATAAGTGCCTCAAGTTTAAAAAAATCAAAACCTAAGGACAACCAATCACAAACAGCTAACTAAGCTTTTTCAAATAATGTCACCTCTTAAGCCATATCAAATAAGCCAATCAAATACTGTCCTTACTTTACTTCCACCTCTTCTGTAGACAAGTCTTACCCCTAGCTCCTGGAGATGGAGGGCTCCTGACCACTTACAGTTTGGTGATGTCTCATTCCAGTCAATTTTTGCTCAAATAAGCTCTTAAAAATTTTATATGCCTCAATTTATCTTTTATCAGCTGAATGGTCTCTAATTCCATTCTCTTTTATATTTACATGTTGAGTAACAGAAATCTGTTCCTATTTTAACATCTATGTAGTAAAATTATATAACTATCCACGTCATGATGCTTTTTAAATCATATTATTTAGAACTAAATCTGAAGAATGAATTGCTGAGGGAAAATATGTTGTATTTTCAAAGTAGGATTTTGGTATCAGTTGTTGCAGGTGGAAATGAGTTAGCAAAGTCTATTCTTAATAAGCTTTATACAGAAATGTTTGACCTCTGGGTATTTCTATAGTACAAATAAATTGATAAGTTAATACAATATCTATTTTTGGACAATATATGGTACATGGTACCCTATTGTTCACCAGTGCTCTTTTCAGTACACCTGAACACACAGAAGTTAATTCCAATAATTGAAAATATTCTAAAAAAGAAAAAAGAATATATTCTTATGTAAAGAAAGTTAAATGTATAATTCTACATAATCCTGAATTCTCACAAACATTTATATGTATGTCTACTTTGGATAATATCTAAGAATTGGCTAGTGTTGTTCAGTGATTTAACAAATTATGTTAACACATTAATCTCCTGATTATCTGTTCTCTTCACAAATGCTTAAAGTAGCTTTTAAAAATGTTTTAGTGCTTCATAAAGGTAAACCAGGAGTACTTGAGTAGGAAATAGATTAAGGATCCATCCTATAGATGAACAGCTGTATTTATGATCAAATCTATAACTCAATATTTTTCCCCAGGGAATGAAACATATTTGTAGAAGTTAGGAAAAAAAAATTCTTGGATCTGTCCAATTTGACATAGACAATCTGTCACCAGTACTTAGTCTAGGAAAATAAGCATATCTGATTGGTGAAGCTCTTTCATTGTTTTATATGTAGGCTGAGAAGTAGAGGAGGTTACATCATACAGCTAAAATTTAAAAAAAGGGGTATTCTTTTACGAGGACTGGTGGTGAGTAGTCAATGCATAATTACTTATAGAACTAATGCTAAATGGGGGTTCAAAAGGAGACATTCTAGTATATAATACTATAATACTCTATGTTTGACAATGTAGGTATAGCACAATTTTATATATATATATATATATATATATAAAAGTATATACTTTATACACACACACATATTTGTTTCTTTTTGAGAGAGAGAGAGCACAAGTGGGGGGGCAGAGAGAGAGAGGGAGGGAGAGAATCCTAAGCAGTCTCTAAGCCCACCACAGAGCCCAACACAGGGCTTGATCTCAGGACCCTGAGATCATGACCTGAGCCCATATCAAGAGTTGGATGCTTAACCAACTCAGCCACCTAGGTGTCTCATAGGAAAATTATATTTTAAAAGGATAAACAGAATGGGGAGAACAAATGAAAAAAACAATGATTGCTTTTATAAATAATGTTGGTGGTAACAGTATTATCATCTGAAGACAATGTGTATGTGATATGGAATAAAAGAAATGAGAAATTATGGGATACTCTAATTCTAAGATTCCCTGTGTCCTTGAGAACTAGTGTTTCTAAGGAGAATGTGAAAGGAGAAACAGATGGAATGTAAAACAGATTAAGTAAAAACTGTATTCTAAAATTTGTATAGCAAATGTTAGTATGAGCTCATGAGATATTTTATCTTTAATATGCATTTACATAATATATAAATTATATACATATACATACATGTATATAATATATATAAAATGTATTAGCTCTGTCCACTAAAAAGATTACATTAACTCTGCCCACTGAAACGCTCAAGAAACAATGATCTATCCAATTGCAATGAGAAAACTAAATATTGCCTGCTCCCAATGAAAAAATAGAATACCCGTTTGTAGTCTTGCCAAAGGATCAAACGGGTAGATTTGGGATAAACGTTACGAGTTCAGCTTTGACATGCTGTGTGGAAGAGCATGGTAACCATCTGAAAATATACTGAAGGCTTTATAAAACTGGAATAAATATTTGAGGGTTATTTTTATGGTGTGGTAGTTGGAACAATAAAAATCAGTGAGTTGTATGTTAAGAGAAATAGCAGAGGTCTAAGGTGTGAACTATTAGAAATCATCAAGAATCAAAACATAGAGGTGGTTGGGGGAGATATGTGAAATAGATAAAGGGGATTAAGAACACAGTTATTGTAATGAGCACTGAGTAATATATACAAATGTGGAATCATTATATTGTACACCTGAAACTAATAAAACACTATGTTAATTATACTTCAATAAAAATAAAGAAAGAAGCAAATCAAAAACTAATGACATGTATGGTGATTAACATAACATAATAATAAAAAATAAAAATAAAAAAACAGAATGTTAAAAAGAAGAATCAAAACATAGATAAATAATAATAAAGAAGATCCACTGCACATTTCAAAGAAAGAGTAAGAGAAGTAATAAGATCATAGGGGTCATATAAGGAGAAAGTTTAAAGAAGCAAACTTTGTGAGGTATCAGTTTTCAGCCAAAGACCTAAACATTCAAGATGTAGTCATCAGTTCCATGGCCTTATTGCAGTGAAATGTTAATAATAATTGCATCTTAAAATTGCTAAAACCAAACAAAAAAATGTCAGAAACTTCATCTGCACTTTAAATTTAAGTAACTATAAAAATAAAACCTTTGCAAATGTACATTGTGCAGCTATTAACATTCTCATTTTCCAAAAGAGAAAGCTGACACACAGAGATATCAAGTGACTTTGGCAATCCAAGTTAATTGAGAATGAACCCAGTTTTTTGTTGTTTTTTTTTTTAATTATTAGCATGAGGGTCTTTTTAGACCACCCTATCTGTATGATTTCACGTTTGGATTAAAATGTTAAAGAGTCCTCCTACGTGTATTTATCAGTTATCCGTGTCCACTTAAGAAGAGATTGCAAATTCATAGCCTGATTCTCTGCTTTGAGGAAACATAGATGAAGCATCATAGCAAGATGGACAACAGAGGGTGCCCTCCACTTTGTGCATAAGATACATTGACTAATCATTTCCTGAATCATTACTAAGTGATGCTTCATAAAATTCTTGGCCACTGCGTGTTTTAAACTGCAACAGATGTGAAATGGTGAGTAATATACTTCCGTATTTTTCTCCTTAAAGGCAGTTGAAATTCAAATCATCAAAGTCAAAGCAAAGGCAAACTGACTATATTTAATTAAATGTTGATGCCAGTGGAAAGCCTTATACAATATCTGGAGATGTTAACAAAGAAAACCGTGCAAAATGAAATCAGCAGCTACTTGGTGTTAACTGATTTCCAAGTCAAGAGAGAGGGGCATAAGTAGTAGGCAAACTTCCACGCTGATAGTTAACAACTGACTTCCAGGGAAATGTCATTCTTAAACAGTGCCTTTGCTAATTGCTTATTTTAGATTTTTCTGCTGAACAGAATTACAGATTCCTCCCACAATTTCCTAGGAAAACATTTACTTAAACCTTCCTCGACTTTTCAGTGCAATAACAATAAAAGGCATCACCTTCGGGTACTTAAGTTGAACAAAATGCTTTCGGCAAAGTCATCCTATATTTGCAACAAACTAATTTCTCACAAAGGATCAAAGTCCTCACGTATGGAAAAAATAACCAGCCATTTTGAATATGCTTTGTAACAGATGCTTTCACAAGCAAAATGAAGCATAGAGTCCACAGGTTTCCGATGAAGAACTTAACTGAAAATAATGTGAACAGCTGCCAAACTTTCTGATTTCCCCAAGAGGCACATGCTGAGAAGGCCATCGCAGTGTTTCTCCCTCCCTCCAAACCTTCCTACCACCGCCACTGAGCTCCTAACACCATGCCAACCAAGCACTGGAATCTAAAAATCACTGGATTCTGTCACCAAGACTCGATGTTCTGGGAGCTTACTCAGAACTCCTGTTAACAGTTTTCCTGTCTAAGTATGTAAATTTTATATTATTGATTATTTCCAAAGCAAGACCATTCATACTTTCAGTCCTTTTACTTTACATTCAGAAGCAAACCATGAATTTCTATTTTGTTATTTTCAGATTCTCCCAGACATATAGCTCTATCCACCAGTGATATAAAGAACTCTCCAGAGGTTCTCAACCTTTTCATGCATAGAAGTTTCTTTTTAATATCAAAAATATCATCTGCTTATGATAATAGTTGTATTTTTATTATCAGGTGATTAAGGACTTACAATGATGGCAAAACATTACAAGGATCCAGTATCATTTTTTTAATTATTTATATTTTATTTCTAATATCAACATCTCTATGCACTTGAAAAAATAACACATTTATTTCATAATAATGAGATTTTTACCCATATATTTTCAAGTATTATAAAATATAACTCTACCCTCTAATTTTACTTTTCCCATTCTATTCTCAAGAGCACCAATATGATTTTCCAGAGGATGCATTTTTGTCTTAAGATCTTTCATGTCTCAGAAGAAGATTCAATAGAGACATAAGCATTACGGTCAGAAGTAAGGCCATTTTCTTGCTCAAGTTCAGTGACTCCACCACACATATTACAGACGTAGGCTGAAAAGGCCAGATGATCCTTTAAGGTTCTTCAAACATGCTACTTCTCCTATCTCACCAATTGCAAGTAATGATATGCATCATTCATATCCTGGATGCATCCAAGGTCACTCGACCTGCTCAATCCATCCCCAAGTTACGCCTACTACTACTTTCCAGTTGAGTCCCTATTTTCTCTGCTGAACAATTATGGAGTTGTCTTCCTCTTCCTCAGCAGAGGCAGCATGCAGTCACAGATCTCAGTTCATATGAGTAAGTCCGTCCCCCTTACCTTTCTTACCTCCTGCAGCAAGTCTTAGCTACCTTGTTGATCACTGAAGACTCAGAGCAAATGTAACTTCCACTGTGAGGTTGCCTCAGTATCTCTAAAAGTATTTGCACTCATGGAATCTACACTTCAAGTCACCTATACAAATGATTTCAAAACAATGTAATCTCTCTGATTGCAGTTTGCAAGCAACACAGGCAGGAACTGTGTAATAATTACTACAGTCTATTCAATGCACGTCCTTCAGTGGTTGCCAGCAAATGTCTCCTAGCTTTTAATAGTTCTCACAGATTGTATGAAATCAAGTTCAAGGAACTTAGGTTTATCAAAACCTTTAATAAGTGGCTCCAATCTGTTTTTTCATTCACATCTCTCTACCATTGGCCTTATACCTGCCTACGCTTTGCCAGGAATTACCAGACATTTTAGCCACATGACTTTATTTTCTGTCTTTCAAATGTTTCTTTCTTTTTTTTGTTTTTTGTTTTTTGCTTTCACAGAATGTTATCATTATTCGGCTGATATATTTCCTCTTATGATATCCTTACTGATCCTTATTCAACTTCATCCCCTGATCTTTCTACGGAAGTATTCCTCATCTTTTATACACAATTAAAATATGACTTCTTCTGTGGAAACATCTTTAATTTGCCAGTCAGAATTGTTGTTTTTTTTTTCTCCCGTGTCTCAGAATACTTCACATATACTTCATTTAAAGCAGAAAATACAGGGTAGTCTGTGCCTTGCTGGTAACAAATAAAGCCTGAAATCTCAGCAGTTAGCCCAGTAAAGTTGATTTCTTGCTTTAGAAAACCTAAGTCTGGTAACTTCCCAGGGTTAGCTGTTCTCCATCAAATGACTTCATTGGTCACCAGGCTGCTTCCAAATTGTGTGTCTGCTGTGGCAACATGAGGCTTCCTCAATCGTTTCAAGAGGGAAGAAGAAACTAGAAGGCTGTGCAGGAACTTTTGATGCCTCAACCCAAAAGTGACATGCTTGGAATCCAGGGGAAAAATTAGGTACGCGATCCAACTTAATGCAAATAGGCCCGCGAGAGAGAGGATGACTGGATATTAGTGAGCATTTATATTAAGTACCAGAGAGACTTTCTTGCTTTATAGATATTGATGTATTTACTTGTCTTCCTTTGCTACACTGTGAGTTTCTTGAGGGAAAAGTCATTATCTTCTTCATTTCTATACCCCAAAACTTCATGCTTTGAGAATGACATCAGAGTTATTGTTAGAGCTGAATTAAATCACAAGGGAAAGAAGGTTGTGTTTATCTCTGAGGAGAAGAAACAAATTCTGTTCTTCCTCATACATGATAGATTCTCCCTCTCATATTCAGAGGGGGGTCAACAATTAACATTCCCTTCAATTCCATTGTGAGCATTAAACATTCTTTTTTTAAAGAATAGCAGAAGTTGCCACATGAAATATGATAATGGTTTTGTTACTTTCTGAATATTTAGATTCTGCAGGTATTTATAGTGCATGAGAGGTCCAAGACATGAACTGTTTAACTCCTATAGAGAGAAGGCTTCAGAGAAGTCACCCAAAATCTACTACATGGCCAGCTTACCCTTATTTTTTAAAATAGTAATTATATAAACTTGTCACAAATACAATGTGTCTACATAAGGAGTCCAACTTACCCAAATTCAATGCAGAGGTGTTTTAACATCTATCCATTGAATCTACCTCTGTATCACATATTAAAATATAAAAATGATGATGATTAAGAAGTGATAAAATAGTGTTTCAAGTTTGCTAAAAAGATAATGACAATATAGTATAGGAGAAAGTGCCCCGAATTCAAAATTAGGTGACTTGATTGTTTAATATAAAATCCATCACAGTAGCTTGTTTATAAAATAGATAAGTAGGTGGTGTTTAAGGTCACTTCTTAACCACCGATCTGTAACAACAGTATTTATTTATTGAACCTTTATTATACTACTACTACTAACATTTAATTTTTAATATAGGAATTTGTATAGGTACCAGGCAGTTTCATAGTGCTTTCCAGATTTCATTTGTTTCTTACACAAACCCTTTGAGGTCAGTACTACTATTATCTCTATTTTATAAATGAGGAAACTGAGGCACAGAGTGTTTCAACAGTTTGTTGTTCAAGGTTACATGGCTACCACTAGATTAAAGCACCATCTGACTATGAAGTCTATACTCCTGACCACTACGCTCCACTTTCTTGCTAAGTGCCTCACCCATATTATCTCACTTAATATAAAACGTTGTGGTGGTTTCAACCTCAAGTACTAACTAGAGTAACCAACTAAAACTGACTTAAACAAACTGCATATGTATTATCTCACATAAAAGAACTTCTCCAGGGTGGTAATGTCATCAAAGCTTCACACTGTCCATCCTTCTGCTCTGCTATCCTCGGTGGGTCAGTGATCCCTCCCCTCATGGTCAGACAAACTGAAGTGATTGCAGACATCACACTTGGGAATGACCATACCAAGCAAAGAAGACCAGCATGTTTGTCCATGAATATATTTTGGAGGGGAGATGACCTTTCCCAGAAGATATTCTGATATTTCCCTCAGTCCTGTGACCAGGACTAGTTTGACTGAAGGAGGGCTGAGAATATGAGGATCAGATATTTGGAGACTGTAGAGGGAGAGACAGACTCTGATAGAAAATGCATGTTTGTAAAAGAGAAAGGGAGCACGGGCACGGTGGAGGGAGGGAAGCCATAGAGGATGGTGAGATGGCTATGGGTAAGTGATCAGCAGCAAGTAGTTCGTAAGTAAATATTACTACCCTTATTTTATAGCTGAGAAAGCAGACTTCAAGAAGTAAAAAACTTGCACAAAGTTACTGAATTGTTAAAAGACATAGTTAGATTTAAATCCATAGTATGGCAAGACAGTGTGAACTCCAACCACTACCCTACACTGATGCCTTATTAACCTGCAGTCTTTGCCACGATGTCTGCATTTAGCTAATTCACTGGTGATTGATGCTTTGGTTTGTAACTTGGTGTCTTCATGTTATATTCAGCTTCCTCTTCTCATAAAAGCCATCTTAACTCTGATTGTTACATGCAACTTAGACTACATTTTGTCAATATATCATTCAATGTTATGGCTCTTGGTATTTTTTAGTTCCTAAAAATCATATCCTGCAGTAACTGAGAGAAGATCAGATACAAGATCAAGCTACTTATTGAGCATTGCCTTTGTAACCATGACTGATTCATCCTTTTAATTTTAAAAAGAACACTGCATGAACATGAAACAGCATAGATGGTTAAAATAAGGTTTTTTATTTGTTTTTCTAAAATGTAATCACATTAAAAAGTCATGTCATAAGCTTATCATCCTAACTTAGAATTTAAGGGCTTTTCCTTCCAATCATTTTTTTTCAAAAATATCATTACATAATTAGAGTCATAGTTTATATTAACATTTGGTGTCCTTATTTTTTACTTAACGTTACAAGAAAAATACTGTTATGCTTGCCATATGCACTTCAAAATCATCATCTAAATATTCAATATTTCATCAATTAGATGCATTGTACTTAATGACTCCCTGGTGTTGGACATTCGGTGTTTTCCATTGTTTTTGCTATTATAAGCAATGTGTGACATGCATCTCTGGGCATATTTTGAATTATTTTCTTAGATCAGATTCCCAGAAGTAGAATGACTAAGACCGAGGACATCAAGGTTTGTTTTTTGGTTTTTGTGTTTGTTTGTTTTTGTTTTGTGGTCTTCATGGATTCTGCCAAGTTACTTTTGGAAAGGATGGGTCATTTTATAATGTGATTAGTAATGTATGGGAGCACTAATGTTCCTGTGCTCTCATCCTCAGTGGAAAATATATTTCTAAGTCGATACATTAAAAAGAGTCTTCATTTTGTGATGCGAGAAACATACCACTCTGCTAGAAGCTCATAGTTTAGAGGAGACAAAATAAACACAAATATCAACAAAGCACTTGTGGATAGAGGCACAATGTAATGAAGGAAACATGTCCTGATTATTGTGGAAGCTCAGAAAGGGAAACAACACTTGAAATACCTCTTTAAAGAGTGAGGAGAAGAAAGATGGGTGAAGAAGGCATGGAAATTCTGGGCATGATCAAGAGCACAGAGGGTTGAAATGGTGAGATGTGCAGCTTGAGGTTACAGTAGAAGCAAGTGGGAGTCAGAGAATGGGAGAGAGAATCCTGGTGAAGTAGAAAGCATAAGATTTTGGACAACATTATACGACATAATAGGAAGCCTAGGTCTAATCCTGCAGGTTATGGGAAACCACTGTGTGGTTTTAAGAAAGGGGTGGATGCAGTACAAACTTTTTAAAAACCAGGGGTTTTCAGGCAAAATCAGGTGCGTTCAGGGTGGTATGGCCGTAAACAACCAGGGGTTTTCATTGTGTAGTCTAGAACAGTAGCATCAGCATCATCTAGGAACACAGAAATGCAAATTCTTAGGTCCCACAGGACACTTACTTGGTAAAAACTCCAAGGGTAGGACCTAATAATCAATATTTTAATAAGCACTCCAAGTGAGCCTGATGTCCAATAAACAATAAAGTTTGGGAACCACTGCCTTAAACTGACATTCTGGCAGCTGGGTAGGAGGTAGCTTTGATGGGGTAAAGTTGAATGCAGGAAGGCCAATCAGGAGGCTGCCATGAAGGTCAAGTGGAAAAATAATGTGTCCTGAACTTGATCAGTGAGATTGAAACTAATCAGGTTTAAATGAGTGTATGTAAGAAAAAGTAGACAGATTGAGAAGTTTGGGCTGAGGACAGAGCCCTCAGATATACAAATTCTAAAGGGGCAGGCTGAAGAAAAAGCGTTCTTTAAGTAAAAGAAAAGATATAGTCAGGGAGGTACAAGAAGGAAGAGGAGGGTAAGAGCCATGAAACCAAAGAAGTAGAGAGCTTCAAGAGAGTCAGATGGAGAATAGTAGCCCCAAAATGTAAAGACTCAAAAGCATGTACTGGGTTTTGCAATTAAGGCACCATTTTTATCCATAGAGAAAGCAGGATAGTATAGTCCTAAAGATGGAATCAGACTGAAAGAAGGGAAAGAAGAAATGAGATTTGAAAGAATTCAAGAAATTGTGGTAGGGTACTATGTTGGAGAATGCTGAATGTAAAAAAATAATAATCATCATAAATAGGAGTTAGATCCTGAGGTTGGTAAACATTTTCTGAAAAGACCAAATAGTAATATTTTCGGCCCCTGGGCACATGATCTCTATGGCAAAGATGCAATGGTACCATTGCAGGGCAAAAAGCATCTATAGACAATACATAAATGAATGTGCATGGCTCTTCCCAATAAAACTTTATAAAAACAGGGAGTCTGTTGGTGAAGCATAATTTGCCAATTCCTGCTGTGGTTCCCTGCAGGGTGTGCCACAGGGCAGAGAGAGTGGTAACATCTGTCATAAAAAGGCAAAGGTTAGACGATTGCTGTCAGAATGAAGGAAAGTTTTATTTTTCTTTTATTTGTTTGCTTGTGTTGTTTTTAAGATGGGACCATAATGCACATATTTACAGGCTAGAAGGAAAGAGTATGTAGAAATGAAGATATTGGAGGATACACTTTTTTATTTAACAATATTAACTGAACTCCTACTATGTTCCAAGCATTATTCTAGGCACTGAGAATAAACAAGAGACAAGGTCATGGCTCTCAAGGAAGTAAAAAAAAGGAGTCAACCAATAACACATAAATAAGGCATACTAGATGATAATAATTGCCATGAAAAACAATAAAACAGGTGATGTGATGGAGAGAGCCAGCTGGATTATTCTAGGTTTACAATAGGAAAGTCTTCTCTGAGGCAACTGTATTTAAGCCTTGACATGAATAATTAGAAAATGGAGTAGAGAGAGGTAGTAACTAGCAAGACAAATACCCAACAAGGCAGAAGAAGAGGGGCCAAAGAGATAAATCGAGTTTGAATGGAGAAGACCTACTCATCCTTTCAGACAAAGAGTAGGTGGAAAGGCTGAGCATTTAAGGTCAGAGATGAGGACAGTGAGAGGTTGAAAATTCATCCTGGAGTCAAATAAAGGGTTTGATTTCACTAGTGAATAATTAGGTGGTAAGAAAAGGAAATTCACCAGAGTCAAATAAAGAATGGGTTGTGGCAGTGAAGGTCCATCCATATTGGATACATCTATGCAAAATGTCTGCCTGTAGGAATGCTGCCAACATTTTCAAGAAGAGAGATTTGTGGCATGTTCTGTAGAGCCCTGCCCAAAGAACTACATCCATGTTATATTGAAAGATTCGATAGTATAAGGTGCAGATTTCCCAGGGATATATAGGCTCACTCAAGAGAGTATGTTTCAAGAAACGCATTCAAACACTAGGAATTATGGAAGTAATTTACATCACCTAGCTTGGTTATTCATAATTATTAAAAGACAGTGCAATTGAGGCCCTATATAATATTAAAAAAAAATACTGGAAGCTGCTGTGGTTCACTGCAGCACATGCCACAGGGCAAAGAGAGTGATAACATCTGTTGTAAAAGGGACATAGTAGAAAACTCACAAAATCTAAGAAAGGGGAAAATCAGAATAAGTCCGGAGTCTGGCAAATAGGAAAAAGCTGAAAAGCAGGCCTTAGCCAATGGGAATGAATGCAGAATTTCATACTCTAAACTCTAGGGGCTATATGGATAGAAAAAAGACATAGAAACCCTGATACCTGGAACTGAATTTTTTACTAAATGGACCTTGAGAGTTGACCCTGAGTTGTAGCATCCTAAAGTTCCAAGAAAATCGGGGATGAGATTTTATTTTTCCAAGTGTTAGCTTGGAAAGAGTTGAAAAGAAAATCCTAGAGATGAATTCTGAGGAAATGTTGAAACAAAACTTTGGACATACCAGCAAAATAAGCGAATAATCTCATCAGTTAAAGGAGATGAGAATTCAAAAACTGAGCCAAAGAGAAATAAGACACAAAGAAAAAGATTTTGAGGGGAGGGTGGTAAAATATAAAAGGTACTTTCTGTTCCAGTGAGAGTAGAGCAACTGTGGATTTTTCTAACCAGGAAAACAGCCCTGACTGTGCATGAGTGAAGAATCCAAGATTCATCCCAGCCTCTCAAACATGCTGGAGTCACTGCTCAAGGAATATTTCCATTCCTAGTCATAGAGAAGCCAGAATTTATTTTTAAACCCAGCTGGCACATTGAACAAGAGCTACCTCTCCACTGTTTTCATGGTTCCTCCAGTGTCTAGATTAGGGCTGATGGTCCTGCTACAAAAAATGGAAATGAGACCAGGACAAGGCAGTGAATGGCAATCAATCACAATGATTGCATATTAAGGCAGAATTAATGATTTTAGGTAAAATTTCTATTTCTCCTGGGATTTTCTATTACTCTATTGAGATTTCCTGCCTAATCTAGACTATAAATGATATATCGAATTTCATTTATGTGTCAAAAGGGCACAATTAAAAACCCCACCTAGTGCTATACCATTGATGCACTAGATTACTGTATCTAAAATGTGTTCAGTGGAGTATTGGAACCATGAGATGTTACTGGATATAATGAACAAAAAGGATTCTGTGATCAAAATCCATGGGAACCACTAGGTTCAATAAAACTGAACACTGCCTGTATTGCAGGGTTTTTCAGAGCCATTGATATGCTAATTTTACCATGGCTTTCCAAAGGAGGTACATAGAAAAGAGTACTTATCACTATTATTTGACCATGGGACACATTTTGAAAGTGTGGTTCATGAAACTAGTTTTCCATAGAACATACTTGATAAAATCTTTTACATTGAAGGGGAAAAAAAGATACTTAAAATGTGTTCTAATATCACCTTCTTTTCTATAGCATCAGTGTATTGCTCATTCAAGATGAAAAATCCTAGAGAAAACTTGGTACAACAGAGAGGTGTCTGTAAAAGCCTTATTCATAACTACCCTACCTAAAAGTCCATCAACAGAAGAATGGACAAATATGTTCTGATATATTCACACACAGAAAAACTATACAACAATGAATAACACTTCATTGCTGTGTGAAGTGTGCAACACAGGTGAATCTTAGAAACACAACATTTAGCCAGAAAAGTCATGTTTCAGAAAACTATATACAGTGTAAAACCATTTTTATATCAGCAAAATTAAATATTCTAGGTTAGGTTACCTAATTACATGATCAAACTATTTTTAAGAAACAAGGGGATGGTAAACACAAAATTTAGAGTGGCTAGGGGAGGCAAGGACATTGAATAAAAAAGGAACACACAGATAGATACAACAATAATGATAAGTCCTAGTTATTATTGGGGGATTGTTCATGGGTATTTATTTGATTTTTATGTTTCATAATATACATATGTGTTGTGGTTTTCTTTTGCATTATCAAATATATACCACAACTGTAATTTTAAAAAGCGCATATTTAGCACTCAATAAATATTTATCTAATGAACAAAGTTATTAAGCCAACTGGGATACCAAAGCAACAGAGCAGCCTACTAGATATTTAGGTAGTTATGAATGACCCAATGTCCAGAGCGATGTTAAGAGCACAGGAGCCCTTGCATGGCATAGAGGGTAGCAGAACCAAAAAATGACAGACAAAATTTTCTGCCATCCCCTCTCCCCCAAAATGGAGGACTCAGACAGAGACCTGGAATATTTACATAAAATTAAGAAAAGTGATATTTCACACACACCTGGATTCATTGGCCAATATTCATACTTGATACATGTTTTGCTTTTTAAAATAGTCAACTACTATAGAGCAAATCCAATACCCAGTGATATAAGCTATTGAATTTGACAATAGAATCCCAACCTTGGAGTGCTTTCTGGATGTCAACTTTTGCATCATCGTGGTACATTATGATAAGATAAATCACTGAACCTCTTCTCCTTTTTGTAAGATGGAGATATGTTCAGCCACAAAAAGCTGGATGATGCTGGGACTCCAGCTATTTACTCAAAGAACCAGAAATCACAACAGAACTAAATCATAAACAAAGTAAGGAAGACTTTTTTGCCATTGCAAGCATCAAAACTTCAAAAAATGTCTTTTTTAAAATTAAGATATAATTGACATATAAAATTATATTAGCTTCAGGTATAGAACATAGTATTTCAATATACATATATATTGTGCAATAATCACCACAGTAAGTCTAGTTAATATCCCTCACCACACGTATTTACAAAATTTTTTCCTTGTGAAAAGAACTTTTAAGATCTACTCTCTTAGCAAATTTCAACATGACTAGATCTTGAGGGCATTACGCTAAGTGAAATAAGTCAGTCAGAAAAAGATAAATATTATGACGATCTTACTTACTGTGGAATCTTTTTTAAAAAGTGTTTGTTATTCATTAAGTAGAGATCCTCAGTTTCCAGGCTCCCTACTGTAGTGGTTCTTTTATTTTTTATTTTATTTTATTTATTTATTTGAGACAGAGAGAGAGTGTGTGTGCATGAGTGGTGGGGAGGGGCAGAGGGAGAGGGGCAAGCAGACTACCTGTGGAACAGGGCACCCAGAAAGAAGGACATGGGGCTCAATCCCAGGACCCTGGGATCATGACCTGAGCCGAAGGCAGTCACTTAACCCCTTAACCAACTGAGTCACCCAGATGGCCCATGCAATTGTTCTTAAAATGTGCTTTCCTAGGTCAGTAACATCAGTGTCACCTAGGAAATCGTTAGAAATGTAAATTCTTAGGCTTCACTCCAGACCTACTGAATCAGAAAATTTGAAGGTGGAGCCAATTTTTCTATTGCCCTAGAATAATTGAGAAATCCTCACATAAAGAATAACACTTTATTGGTTAGATTATTATTTTAAGTAGGGCACCTCAGTGGTTCATATGTTTTTATCCTTCTTAACTTAAGAGTTTGTCCAGAATGGCTTGCATCCCAACAATGACTCAAAGTTTTATCTATCCCTTACCTATTTTGCTAATCAAACATAATGGTGTGACATACGAACTTCCCAGGAACCACTGAGGAGTATTCTGCAGACAAGGGTAAAGTAGAATTTTGAAACAAATGTAATAATAAATCAAGTGCTTGCATGAGTTTTTCCAAAAGCTCAGATCTGGGTGGAAGGGAAAAGATCTCATTGCTGCGTTTCCTCCAAAAGGCTAATGTGAGTGTAGGATTTTCTTTTAACTGTTAATGTTCAGGGTAGGCTATCCACAAGAGGACTGGAGTAGTCTGGGAATGAAGACAAGACCCAGCACAACGTGGGGCATCCTCCTCTCAAAAACATTAAAGATTGTCCAAAGCAAATACAGACATTTGGGTTTTTTCCATGTGTAAAAGAGATCTCCCTTTTCCTCAGGAGCCCTGGCTTTGCAGAATAATTTATATAGAAAATTAGGAATTCCATGGGGAAAGGACACAAATAATTTACAATAGAGGGAGAATATAGATAACAATTCTTGCCAAGAAAAGTTGACTTCTATAAACTAGGGCTCTTAGAGCACTTGAAAAACTATTTTAAGTTTTAAGAAGTTCTCAGAATTTCCAAAGAACTCAGAAGTTCTAAAGCAAAGATATGAGAAAGCAGCATGGGATTTGTAAGTATCTGTGAGATAGCAAGAAGGAAGTATAGAATAGTGGGCGATCTGACAATTAATTATGTATTACTTTAAGACATCTTCCTACTTTAAATCTGTTGTTCTTGACTGTATTATCATTCAGCATCAGTGTGAGCTTGTGCTTTGTGTTCCCACTAAACTAATAGGCAAAGACCACATTGCCATGGATATGGTCTTTGCTTGCCATCACAAGACACTCAGAGAAAAGCTGTAGTCAAGGGAATCTTTGCAAATCAAATTATAGTGTCCATAGCTCCCATGCTATGACTGAGCAGTAAGTCCTGTACAGTCGCAACAGCAGATGCATCATAGGCCTTAAGGCCAAAGATATGATCATCAGCCTCACCGATTATTATCAGAACTGCCGTTTTCTGCAACTTTAGGACGTCATTCTTATTGCAGTCTGTTTGAATAATTGTTATTCAATTATTTAGCCCTTATCTGTTTAGCCCTGGAGCTAAACAGCCCTCGGCTCCCAGATTATTTAGAATGCCATAAAATTGTAGGACATTAGAACTAGAAGCTTAAAATCCATCTTATGTCATGCATCCATTGTGTTGATGAAGAAACTGAGACTGCCGAAGTCACACGGTTACCTGACAAAGCTAGAATCGAAGAACAGATTTTGTGACTCACGTCCAGTAAAAACAAAGCCTCTCTCTCTCTCCTCCACCATGGCTTTTACTACTCTCCCCTTTTCTTACTATGTTCTGGCCACAGTATAATGGCTAGATGCCAAGGGCAGGTGTCCCTTAAGAGCCAGCAGAAGCTCATTAGCCCTTCATGACCTAACTTCTGAAGTCACAAAGCACCATTTCCACCATAATCATCAAAATTCAAGAGAAGAGAAAACAGAACCAACCTCCTGAAAGAAATGTCATAGTCACATTGAAAGAAGAGCATAAGGGATTGGAAATATTGTTGTGATCATCTTTGGAAAACAGAATCTGCTGCAGATTGAACACAAACATCTAATTTTGTTCCCTCTGGAAATTTCACTCAAACAATAATAAATTGAGTCCCCATCCGAGGCATAAACCCACCGGCACAGGGAAAATGAAAAAAAAAGAAGCAAAAACAACAAAATTTTAGAAGGTAGAAAGCAGATGTTCAACTGGCAAAAGACTTCAGAGAACCCATAAAATGGAGTCTTAAACTAGCAATGGGAAAAGTTTCGAAGATTTCTAACACAGAATTCCCCAAGGGCTAAAGATATGGTAGCATCAGATACCATTATAAGTGAGTTGAAGGGAAGAACTAGAATAAAGAGGATTTTAAGTAGCAGTCAAACCTCTAGATTCCCCTCCCCGGATCTGGGCAGCCAAATGCCTGCACCTCCTAAATGCTTGCCCAACAGCGAAGGCATGTTCTCTTAAAGGAATGAAACAGGGACGGCTTAAGACACCTTTCAGGGTTGAAGACAGAGGTAACATGATTTAAAAAGGGGGGTCAAGTATGCACACTGATGACTGTGACCTTCTTCCTAGTTGGTTTCCTGATAACTAGCAGCTAGGCCCTTACCCTCTAGATAGAGGACTAGAAACACTTTCTCTGGGAATCTGATCCCTTCAGGATAAGATGTCTAAAGGTCATGAAACTAAAAACTCAGCTGCATCATCCTACTGTGATGTTCACAGATGACAAGATCCACTCATGTCTCAGAACTTCCAATGAAGTTTTTTGGTCCCCTAGAATTACCAGTTATCTGAGGGAAGCAGGCCACGTGAAAAGTAGGAAAAAACAGAAAAAGCAGCTTGGAAGAAACAGACGGTGTAAAAAGGAGAGAGCTTTAAAGTAAATGTATTATTAATATCCAGTGAGATGTAAGAGGAGATATTGTAACTGTAGAAAAAAAGAACAGGATGTTATAAGAAATATCCTGAGAACCAGAAGAGCTCTAGCATATTAAAAATATGATAGAAGATAGGTTTAAACAATCTTTAAGGCCAAAAAAAAAGCAGAACAAAGTGGATGGTAGATGGTAATAACTTCCAGGTCATTTGACTTGAAAGGAGTTAGTGCATTTGAGCTGGTAAACTGAAAAACATAGATATAATAAAATTGTATCAAATCAAAGCCTAACAATTAATTGTCTCTAGACACCAATTATCAAAGGCAAGAATATAAAGAGAACATTGACTTCATTTGGCATAACAGAAACAAGACTAGAAAGAAATAATTTTAAATAGAGAAAACAAAAATAACAAGAAAATGGGAAGATCAATCCAGAAGGTATAATAAACAAACAAACAAACAAAAAATGTGTTCCAGAAATGAAAAGCTGGAAAAAAAGAAGAAGAAAGGTAAAAGAATTAAAAAAAAAAATTCTAAGGCTTCAGGTCAAAAGACCCATTACCTGCCTAATGTAATGGATGCAAAGAGACCTGTATTAGAGTGTATCATTGCCATACTTCAGAATACTGAGGACAAAAAGAAAATGCAACAAGCTTCTAGAAAGGTGGGGGAGGGTGGGAAGAGGGTATAGAGAGAGACTAGAGTTCATCTAAAGAGGATTAGGAATTAAAATGGCTTCAGATTTTGGGGGGGGCACCTGGGTGACTCAATCAGTTGAGCCTCCGACTCTTGATTTTGGCTCAGCTCATGATCTCAGGGTTGTGAGATCCAGCCCTGCATGGGGTGCCACACTGAGCATGGAGCCTGCTTAAGATTCTCTCTTTCCCTCTCCCCCTCCCTCTCCCCACATCCCATCCCCACTCATGCACTCTATCTAGCAATAATGATAATAATAACAATAATAAAAATGGATTTAGATTTTTGTCAGCAGCAAATTTGGAAAATGGGAGCAGTGAAAGTCAAAAGAGAAGTACCTTCAGATTTCTGATGGAAAATTGGTAGAGAATTCTATAACAAGATGAACTATCAATAAGATAGAATAAAAGTAAAGGCACTTCCACACAGCACAAAGCCTCAGAAGGTTCCCCTCCATGCATCCTTTCTTGGAGTTCCTAGGTGGCTATGCTCTACCAAAAATAAAAGACAGAAGGAAAGGAGGGAGGGTGGAAGGGAAGGACGGAGGGAAAGATAGGCATAACAAACAGGACAGAGCATAGGGAAGAAAAGGTGAGTCCCTCAGATGGTGGTGACAGAAGATCCCACAGCAGCTGGGTCACCGGGCATAGCAGGGCAAGCAGCCCAGATTGCAGCAGGTCAGAAGGCTCAAGGAAATATTTCTGGCATACTAAATTGATGGAATACTTGATGCACAAGAGTTTGTGGTTAAAGAGATGATAAAGAAAACCAAGCAAAACTAGACAAGTTTTCATTTCATAGAAAAATTTAAACTTGTGCCCAAAAGGAAAAGTAATACAGTTTACTAGATGGAGCAGCTGTGGTAAGTATTTACACAGACATAATAATATAAGCAATGAGTATAGATTTGTTCAAAATTACCATATACCTTTAACAGGCTGATGGAAAGATAGGAAGGGTAACCCTATTTTCTAGAGGTGTAGGGAGCAGTGAGGTGAACAACGACATTTTAGTAGTGGGAAGTCGATAGGTTATAACCTGACACTGAAAAATCAAGACATAGCATTCCAAGTATATTACTAGCAACAGGGCAAGAAGTGCAAAAAGTCAGCTACAAGGGGTTTTGTCTGGGGAGGGTGGTGAGGCCATTCTTCTTAACAGCCCTTAAAACCTTTTTGACTCTTCAGTCTATGTACATGCGTAACTTTGATAAAAATAAAGAAGAATATGGGCCTAACATGAGAAAGCGGCATTCGGCCGGGAATGAACACACCAGCTGATCCCGAAACATAAGAGTTGAAGCTTATTTCCAAAGTGGTTTAACCATGCTGGCAAAGAACTACAAACTATCAGAACTTAGCTTCCTGAGTTCTCTATTATCTGGATCTGTGTTATCCTGGCAAGAATCTTCTCTTTAAAAATCAAAGGCACTATTTATATTTTCAGCTGTTTTCAAGTCCGTTTCATCATGGTATCTTATTAATTCTTTCTCATATTATATCAAATAATCATTCATTGGCAAGCTGCATCCAAGGCAACCATGAACTTAAAAGCAGCCATATCCAATTGATTATGCAAGTATAAGTCTTACAACAAGGATGGATTTTCTTATCTAATCATGTAGTTTTTCATAAAGTTTCTAAATTATCCAATAAGGATAATAGTAACGCACTTGAACAGAACACTTCTTGGCCATTTCTTTGAGGAATTACATGTTTCCTTGAGTCTCTCCCTCCCTTTAAGACTATTGCATATGCAATTCTCTGAAAGGTCCCCAAAATTCTGCTTCAACATACTTGGAATAATCTAGTTTTTGAACATGCTAAGGCAAGCAGTATATTCAATGCCCATCAAATTTTAGAAATCCTTATTTTCCCAAATAACAATAAGCTAAATGTTAAATTGTGGAGTTGTGTATTTTGCATTTATGTTTCACCCCGAGTAAGAGTCCCCTTACTGAACTTTCTCTATGCCATTTTCATCTTAGCATTCTGGTTAGGTTCAGCTCAGTATATTCCATTTCTCTTGAAAACCCTGTCAGTAACTGTTCATTTCATGCCTATGAGCATAACCTTCTGACTGCCTACAGCCTGGTTGATTCATTCCTTTTGACCATCTTATCAAAGGTGCAGAAATGATAATAAATGCAACCCAAATGAAAAAGCTGTGTTTCCCCATCTGATTTACCTGCAGAGATTAAGCACCCTCTGTGGCAAATGAATGTCATCCTCATTTTCCAAAAGCGATTTTAATATGTTTACCATCGTGGATATTCTGTATTTCTGAACAACAGAGGATCTGGAAACCTGCTTTAGGTTGATATATCATAAAAACGGGCATCGTTTCATTCCCTCCTAAATCCAATCCACTATTGTTGCTGAGATTTTCAACTTTCTTTGCTTTTCACATGACAGATTTAAGTGAAAGATAATGCAAAGCCACGTAAAATATTTCACCACATTAAACTTAACTCCCTAAGCATACCAGGAACTCTTGCATTTCCTAGAACTAGAAACCATTACATTACACTTCTTGTGATTTATTTTGAGATTATATTTTGTGCACTCCTCAAAGAAAGCATTCAGCTGCTTCTGAAGGCCAATTGGGGTTTGAGAGATTAATGAATACTGAATCCTCAGTCTTAAAAAAGGAACAGTCAGACAGATGTTAAAAACATTTTGGGCATGAAAACTATGCCAAAAGTCTCAGTGATATCATATAAATGGATGCTAAATCGTGAAAGACTATGTCCCAGCATCCCCTCTTCTGAAGGATTTGATTATAATCCAGCACGTATCCTTCAACCTGTAAATTATTAACTATAGCTAAAAGGAGACTTAGGGAATTTCATAGTGACTCATAGTCACTCCTGATATTTGATATTTGCATAAATAAACCCTTGGAGATTTAAATGTCATCTTGTCCATATGAAACAAGAGGTTGAATTTTGATCTAAATCACCCTATTCCAAGATGTCAAGCAAAGTCTGTACTGGGCCAAAATCTGGTTAATGTGAGGGAAGTGAGAGAAAACAGTAACTGCATGAGTAAACATGCTTAGAAGGAGACTTTGGCAAGTTAGATCTAAAGATGGATGAGAGAAAAAGAGGAACAGGAAATGAGAGCAAAATAGAAAGAACATTGCAAGTTATGGTATAACTCAGAAGGTCTAGAAATACTCATCGCCTATCTCTGTCCACTTCTTTCTCAGTGACATGTCTCTGTTTAAAGATAGCTGATGTTGTGTTGACTGTTGTATATAGATTACACTATAAAGTAAAAAAAAAGTATGTTTGAAAAACATTCCAAATCATTGTTAATTGGTCATGTAAATCAATAATGTGTGTGTGTGTGTATGAGTGTGAGAGCACTAGCATATGCGTATATGCATGTACACGTGTGTACAGATCCACTGTCCCAAACAAAGTATGAAATGGCTCATGTACTAGGACATTTGCAACCCCCAAATACAAATAACTAGCCCCACAGTGAGATTCTCAGCCGTGAACAGATGCTAGCGAGAAGTTACCATGCTCAGAAGACTCCAATATCTATAGTCACAAGCTGCCTGTCGTAAATCCATAAACCAAAAGAAAAGAAAATCTTTAGAAATAGTTTAACTATGTGAATGACAGTTTCCAGCTTTATACTGCAGGCATGCAAAAGAAGTAAAACTCTATCTTTTGTTTTCTTTTTTATTTTCTTTTTCATGATCTTTTGAAGCTTTCTCTTTTCAATTTCTGGCAAGATCTAGTTGAGGTTTACTCTGACAGTGAAATATTTAGAAATAATTATAATTTAAATGTTTTCATTTTATATTGAAGCCTAATTATTTAATAAATATGTTTCATTTTTATTATATTATCAGGAATGAATCCTAATCATATTTCAGAACAAAACATATATGAGAAAGGCCTATGATTTTTCAGATTTCTGAAACTTCCCCTCAAGTTAAATTTTGTAAAAAAGATTTCTTCTCGCTAATTTTATTCAGTTTTTTAAATCAGGGGTGGCCTTAACATTGCAATTTCATAAATATTTTTGAAAGTGTATTGACAGATTTGTGTTAAAGTTTAGAGATAACAGAGTGTTACACTTAAAAAATACCGAGATTGGTATTATATATGTGCACACAGATAAGAATTCAAGATTTCAGTTTGTTCATCAGTGCATTAGTTCCTTATGCCCCAAAATTTAACTCTTTAAATGAAATAACTTCCAAGTCACTAGAAAACATTATCATCCAGAACATTTTATTGCCTACCAATGCTAGTCTTTCCACTCATTTAAATAATAGCAATGAGAATAGCTAATAACCTGTGGTAGACAGAATTTTGGTTCCTATAATCTTTACCACCTCATGTTGTGCCTGTAAATATATTGTGTTTCATGGCAAAGGAGACTTCACAGATGTAATTAAAGTTACCAATCACCTTGATTAGAGACCTTGAAATAGAGAGATTATCCAGGAGCCTCTGGGTATGCACATGTATTCACATGAGCCCTTAAAGGCAGAGCGGAAGGCAAACTAGAGAGCTGTGGTAGAAGATTCAAAAGCACAAGAGACTCAAAGGATGATACAGAATCAATGTGCCATCACAGGCTTAAAGTGGAGTGACCCAAATGTCAACGAAATAGTGACCACTGTCCTACAATAATAAAGAACTGATTTTGCCGCTCATCTGAAAAAACCAGGAAGCAGATTCTCTTTCAGAGTCTCAGATAAGAGCCTAGGCCAGCCAGTACCTTTATTTCAGCCTTGTAGTCCCCCAGCAGAGAACCCAGTAGAATTTATCCAGACTCTGATCTACAGAACTGAGAGATAATAAACAGCTGTTTGTTTAGATCACGAAGTATGTGGTGATCTGTTACAGCCACGAGAGGAAACTGATACCCAACCACAGAGAACTTGCCATGTGCCAGACTCTAAGCACTTATGTATATAAACTTATTAAGTCTTTACAAAAAAAGCCTTATAAGATGAATACCATTTTTTAGGCAGAGAGTGAGATGCAGAAATTGTAAGTAAACAGGGACACAAGTAGTAAATGGCAAGGCCTGATTTGAACCCCAACAGTCTGACTCCAGAAACTGTAGTATTAAAAGTTCTGTCGTGCTGTGTGGAAGTGAGGTTGGGTTCAAGCAGACGTGTGAGATTAGCTTAAAAATCGAGGGAAAGAGAATGAGAAGGATTACATGGGGAGAAGAGAGGAAAGGTAGACGACTATGAAAGGCAAAACAGGTGGCTGTCAGAAAACTGGAAGAAAAAATCAGAATTCCAAGTACTTTTGTCTAGCTTCTTGCCACCAAAACTAAATGATTCAGTAACAACGTACTTATGATATTTTGGATGACTCCCCATGAGTTTGACTATTTTTATTATGGCTTCTGAGTTAACACATATATTTCCCTGAAATAAATGTATCACAGCACTGGATTCCATGGTCACATCCTATCTGTTCATGTGTCTGGATCCCCCAGTGGACTCAAAGCTCCTTGAGGGAAGCGACTGACTTTCACATTCCTATCCTTAACATTCTCCATACTTCAATAATGAGTTTGTAGGATAAATGGAAAAAAAATGGAACAAATGTTAGAACTGTAAAGCATTAGTTTTTTTTTTTTAAAGTGAGACTTATTATCCTGTTCTTCCAACGTCATTATTCCAAATTACTTTAACTCATAAAGCTAGGAAGCCAGTTACCAAACATATTTCCTCCAAAGATTTCTGACACGTGCAGCTGATCCAATTAGAAAGAGCTCTCAATACTTATTTTTGATGCCTGTGTAGAACTTCCTCCATAGCTCATGCTAATTTAGTCCTGAGCTCTATAAATAAAAAAATTCAGCCCACTAGTATATCGGCATCATCAAGGCAAAGGGTAGGACAGCCCTGAATCATTCTGTGAGTTTCTTAGGTGGCTCTTCACATTTATATGAGACCTGAATATCCATCATAACTTTCCCTACAACAGGCAGCTAAAAAAGTTAACTAAAAAAATTTTTTTATTTTAGTTATGAGACTTGAGTTCTACCTAGATACCACTGACATACAGGAGATAAAAATGGACATATCTGTGGTACTTACTTTCTATATTTAAGATGATTTATTCGTTTGTGATTGCCATTTCTTACTGGCTTACACACTGCCCCCTTCTGGGTTTGTTCCTGCTTAGACATCCTTTTTTTTTTTTTTAAGTTCTCAAAAAAAAAAATTTTTTTTCCATAGGGGAAGGGAGGGAAAAATAAAATAAGACAAAATCAGAGAGAGAGACAAACCATTAAGAGACTCTTAACTCTAGGAAACAAACTGAGGGTTCCTGGAGGGGAAGGGAGTAGGGCGATGGGTAACTGGGTGGTGGACATTAAGGAGGGCACATGATATAATGAGGTGTTATATACAAGTGATGAATCACTGACCTCTACCTCTGAAACTAGACATCCTTTCTTGGCACCATTCCTCCATCTTCTCCGAAATTCTTCCCTCATCCTCAGGCTGATATAATACTCCACCAGTCCATCTCCTATTAAATGAGTCTTTTGGATTTACAACTTGACCTAATTTTTCAGCTTACCTAAATCCTTTTTTTATTGTTTTTGGAACCTCAGTCACACTGTTTTGGTCTGTTGGTCTATAATATATTCTTACACATTTTTATTATAAAAAGTGATGTTTCTATACAAAGAGAGTCCAATCCTATGTCATTGTTTTTATATAAAAGTTTCATTTTTTTTTTACCTTCCCATAAAACATTACAAATTCTGTGTACATATACTCAGAGATGTTCCTAAGCTCAAAGTAAATGCAGTGATATTTCCTCCAACTATACTTAGGATCTTTCCTTGCCTAAAATGTCTTGCACTCATTAGGGTATTGGCAGTAACTATGACAAATAAACTCTGAAATTTCAGTTATCTAATACAATGGAACTTAATTTCTCCCTAGATCTAGCCCAGTTACTCCTGATGAACAAACAGCTTTTCTTTATGTGGAAGTTAGAGACCTGTGTTCCATCCTTGTTGGGAACATGCATCTCTGAGGGCTCGATCATGATTTCTATGCAGCCAGCAGAAAGGAGTGTGGCATATATCATTTCTGCTCTGTTCCATTATCAAGAATCAAACACAAAGCCTCATCTAGATGCTGGGGTAGCTGGGAAGTACAATCTCTCACTAAGCAGCTGCTTTCAGTGATAATTCTACCCTGGAATAAATGCAGGGATTGGTGGGCATCTGAACGATTGAATGAATTAGAAAACCTGAAACTAATGTGGCCTAAGGATCAAAAAGCAGGCACCAGAACCAGTTTCCTCCCTAAGAAGAAAAGGAGGGCTAGGGAGGAGGACTTTTCAAAAATACATAAATACAGTCCAGAGAGAGAACAGGACAGGCATAATTTGTGGCTTAGATACAAACAGAAATTACACAGCCAAGTAAAACTTATCAAATTTCTTAACATTGAAGAAAGACTTACGTAAGTTACCTATATATAGATTGTATTGCTAGCACACACACAATCTGGAATAAGTTGAGAAACTGCCTCATGAGGCTGGTAGTAGTGTTACACACAAAAGATTACATAGAAAGAGCACAGTTGTGGGGCACTTGGGTGGCTCAGATGGTTGAGCGTCCGACTCTTGGCTTTGGTTCAGGTCGTGATCTCAGGGTCATGAGATCAAGCCCCGTTATCAGGCTCCACATTCAGCATGGAGTCTACTTAAGATTCTCTCTCCCCCTCTCTCTGTCCCTGATCACCCCTGTTCTCCTCCCTCCTCTAAAATAAAAAAGTAAATCTTTAAAAAAAATTATAAAAAAAAAAAAAAAAGAGTGAGATGTTTAACCTTGTAATAATAGCCTGGACTTAAGTGACTACCTTTTTCCATGTTCATCTAGAATATCAGCAGAGTCACCAAAGGCAGTTGATCTACCCCACAGATAACCTGGCACTGTCACCCTTTTATCTGTGGTACAGTTAGGTGAGTCTGAGGTAGCAAGACAGCATTCACTTGCAAAATTTGCTTCTTAAGCGATGACCCTGCATACAGGAAATTCCACCCTTAAAAGACGACGTGTGCTTGATAGGCTCTTCAGACCTTGTGGGTCCTCATTTAGTCTCTTCAGTACAAGGATGCAAGGCTGATACAGAGAATGAGTCCCCTGTTGCCCTGTAAAGGGAGCCTCCTCAGAAGATTCTGCTCAGAGATTTCAAAAGCATCTAAAGTGAATCAATAGATAAATCCCTAGAGATACTTAGGCATGAAACTGAAGAAATGTTTGTCAAAACTTGCATATATCCATTATAAATGGGAAGTCCCCATTACAGGAACTCTACTGGTAAGGGCACTATGAAAAGATGATTTAAGTCAGAACAGTGGGTAGAAAAGTGGTTAGATAAATTTTAATATGAGAAAAAGCAAGGTAACGCATTTAGCCATAAATAATGCAAACTCTAAGCACAAAACAAAGAGTTCTGAGCTAATAGTTATGATCAAGAAAAAAGACTTAGAATGTGCGGAAGTTGTTTGCATTAGGTTGCCATGGTTTTGAAAATAAACCAAACGTGAGGTGTCATTGGGCGATTTTAGTTGATAAGGGGGAAAAAAATCAAGTAATTATTATTTTCCCCCTATAAAATTCCAGTGTGTCCACACCTGAAATTCCACTGTGGCAGCCATTGGAGTGTGCTGCCAAAACTCCCTTCAAAAGAGAATCTGCTGTGAGGGGTGTGTTCTTTGGACAGCCTGTGGTGTTGCACCATATAATCCACCACAGCATTCTTGCTGAGGCCATGCTATTCCTAGACTGCTTATGGCCAGGGACAGAGCACAGAGGTGGTTGTAGAACTGCGCCATTCTTGCCCCAAGTGGGACTCTTCTAACAGGCCATCTTTTCTCCGGGGCTACCTTTCAGCCAGCCCAGTGCCTTCTCAGAGCTGCGTCACATTGTGAGGCTCTTTCCATCCCATCCTGCTCTTTCCTTATATCCATTTACAGGCGTCAGACATGCATCACACTCCTGCATAATCCTGCTCATGGTTCTCCAGCCTGGTCTGGTCCCTCTCCCCTTTATCTCCTGTGGACCATTCTCCAAATAAAACCCCCGCACACATAATTCCATACTGGCATCCTCTTCCCAAGCTGACACAGTTGAAACCAGAAATGATCCGATACAACATAGTGAGCTAAGGTCTGTGGATTAGGTCCCTTACTGCCCAGCTAGAAGGAGGCACACACAGGCTCTGGTACAAAGGGAGAACCCAACTGCTGCCAATGTCACCGGTGGTCATCTGGGAAAACAGCCCAGTAGAAGGGAACACTTTTTTGCTGGTGCAGTGATTCAGGCATTTGAAATGTATAGTGAAAAAAAAATGCAAGTAAAGACAGTGAAATTGGTTGGTTATACTAAGTTGTATTAATACCCTGCAGAAGGACAAGGAGAAACTTAAGTCAGTTAACAAATAATCAAATGCTGATTATGGGAGCCAGAGGGCGTCTCGGGTCACTTTTGAAGTGGCCTTCCTCTTGTGTGCGTGTGTGGACGGTGTGAAGGCAGACACGGCTGCCAGCTGGCGCAGAACCTAAGAGTTAGGGTTGTCGAGCCCCAGAATCATTTAAAAGACAAGCCATGGCAGGTCTGTATGCTAAGGTCAGGGCCAGGTTCAGAAGACTGAGGGCACTGAGATAAAAGACGGGAAGAGCCGGGGAGATGCCCCTAAAGATGGGGGCTCAGCGGACTCCGCTGAAACTATGGAGTCGCCGAGGTGACACCCCTCCCAATAAGAAATGGCACTCCTCCCATGCAGGAGATGCTGCAGAAGCCTCTCGCCTCCACGGCAACAAGCGCCCCCCAGAAGCTGCTCTCCCTGCCTCTCCTTGCACAGATGTCAGACCCACATGGGGTCTGAGGTGCTCTGACTCCTTCTGCTCCTTCTCCCCTTTTATCTTTCACAGGCATTTCCCCTGATCAGTCTCTTGCAAATCTACTTTTTCTTTTTTTTTTACTTTTGATATGGCAAAGCCTTCTTTTTTTAAAATTTAACTTTATTTTATTTACATTCAATAAATTAACATATAGTGTATTATTAGCTTCAGAGGTAGAGTTCAGTGATTCATCAGTCTTGTTTAATCCCCAGTGCTCATTACATCCCATGCCCTCCTTAATGGCCATCACCCTGTTACCCCATCCCTCCACTCCCCTCCCCACCAGCAACCCTCAGTTTGTTTTCTATGATTAAGAGTCTCTTATGGTTTGTCTCCCTGATTTTGTCTTGTTTTATTTTTCCCTCCCTTCCTCCATGTTCCTTTGTTTTGTTTCTTAAATTTCACATATAAGTGAAATCATATGATAATTGCCTTTCTCTGATTGACTTTTATCACTTAGCATAATACCCTCTAGTTCCATCCACATCGTTGCAAATGGCAAGATTTCAATTTTTGATGGCTGCGTAATAGTCCATTGTGTGTGTGTGTGTGTGTGTGTGTGTGTGTGTGTGTGTGTGTGTACACCACATCTTCTTTATCCATTCATCTGTCAATGAACGTCTGGACTCTTTCCATAGTTAAGGCTATTGTGGACATTGCTGCTACGAACACTGGGGTGCAGGTGCCCCTTCGGATCACTACATTTGTATGTCTGGGGTAAATCCCTAGTACTGCAATTGCTGGGTTGTAGGGCAAATCTACTTTTATCTGAGCTTCCGCTTTCCAGGGGACCTCAACTACACTCTAGCATTCCATGTCAATAATTGTACAGAGAGATAACTTGAGAAGATATACATTTGAGAAGGACAACTAGAAAGAGCAAGAGTCAGGGAGACTACTAAATTAGTGAAGTGTGAAGAAATACTAAGACCATGTAGCCTGAGAGTTGATGTGATGAATTCTCTAATATAAGCTGCCTTGGCTGTAAGCTTATCGGAATCTCAGCAGTGAGTCAGAAAGACAGAATGAAGGGGCGCCTGGGTGGCTCAGTCCGTTAAGTGTCTGCCTTCTGCTCAGGTCATGATCCCAGGGTCCTGGGATCGAGCCCTGTGTCGGGCTCCCTGCTCAGCGGGGAATCTGCCTCACCCTTTAGCCTCACCCCACTCTTACGCTCTCTCTCTCAACTAAGTAAATAAAATCTTAAAAAAAAAAAAAAAAAAGACAGAATGAAGAACAGGACAAAAGGGTGGGGGTAGGAGTAACACTAGAACAGATCTCATAGAGCAGTCCCTCACGGCAAGGCATCACCCCCATCTTGATATCCTGTAAGTCAAAAAAGGTGCTAGGAATGGAAGGTGTTACGCTTTTGTAAATTAAACAATTGCAGTTAATAATGTCAAAGTATAATAAGCCCAAAACGTGTTGGCAAGTTAATGAATGGCAATAAACGATTAGTAAAGCCTTGCTGATTCTCCCATTGCATGATCTTTGAAGTGTTGTTAGGGAGCATGGTCCAAAGCAGACTGCATCTGGCTCGGTTTAGCAATTTTCAGTTGCTATATGCTCGACACAAACCCTGTGATCCTTTGTCAGTCTCTATTTTAAAGTCAATTCATAATAAGAAAATATTTTTTGTTTCCCATTAAAAAGATGCGCATACATAAGAAGATCATACTCTCCCTCAATTTGTAAATTTTTTGAGGCCTCGGCTTAAAGCATCAGCAATTGTATTGGACATTTTTGCATTGGGAATGAACTTAAATCATGAGTTTGTTTTATATAGGCCGCGGAAGAGCCTTCAGGTAATAATTGTTGTTTGCTCCTGAAATTCAAATCTATGATTTAAGGTGACACCGTGAAATGTTTGGAAATAGATTTAAAGAATATCAATCCTAACCAAGGGCTCCATTTATTTTGTTTTTCCTTTTCCATAAGCTAAACTTAATTTTGTAGTAGTTGTAGGTATTAGGGAAACATGAATCATTTACCTAAATCAGCTTCAATTTCATTACCTTTCCATAATCTGACAACATAATTGTTTCAGTTTATTTTTAACTTATAAGGAAACTCACAAGGACACTTCTTCACTTGTTCTGAGTTGTTTATATGGTCAGATTCAGTTATGAAGGCTCAGATCCAATTTCTGTTCTTAGCTCTGGCCTGGGGCTTGCTTGTATGCTTCTGCTTAGGTCTATGGGGTCATGAAGAGAGGCATTATGTTCATATGATATGATGCAAAACCACTGAGCTCATCAAAGGTGTCAAACTTGGAAGCTGATCCTTGCTTCTTCCTTCCCAATGTGTAAAAATAAACATCCCAATCTCTGGCTTCTGTGATTGCACCAGTCACAAGTTGTCAGATGACTCCTTTGTTCCTAAACATTTTTAATGACTGGAAATAACAATTTTAGCCTCATCTTTAAAAAGCACCCTATTTCATCCAAACTGTCTCACAATTCCAAATCTGAACATATAATTTTAAGTTTCTGAGTGGCAGGAAGGAAGTTAACTGATTTTTTTTTTTTTAATAAAAGTTGTTAAAAGCAAAGGCCAGATCTTTCTTTGTCAGACTTCAGCCTTGAGGAGCATTTCTTAATGGGAATTCCAGGGTAAATATTGCAAATGTAACACTATTTTATTCTTTATCAATCCGTTAGCTAGGACGTTTTTCTTGATCATCTCTCATATGTTAGATACTGAAATTTACAAAATAAGTAGTGCTCAATTCCTATTCAAGACTTTAAGGTGTCATGAGAGAGATAACATTAATATGCATGAAATATATACTGAACTGAACGAATAAGGGTTAACAGCGTGGTGCTGAGTTTAAGAGTAACAGGTGTTTGGAACAAAAGAGAGATTCATGAAGATCAACATAATAAAAGAAAGCTTTATGGAGGAAGCAGTGTTTGAACTGAGGCTTGAAGGGTGAACTCCAGGGGCTAGCAGTAAGCGAGGTGGTTAGGAGTCATGTTTCTGTTAGGAGGCAGACCTTAGCAGCGCTGTGGCTGGGGAGCTCTGGGACTCAGAGAAGAAAGAGGTGAGGTGACCCTCATCACTCTTCTGTGAGGTGACCCTCATCACTTTACTCCTTACCTTTCCAAGCCTTATTCACCTCATCTGTATTGTGGGGTTAAAAATAATAGCACCTGTCTTATAGCTTTATTTTGTTTAAGATAATGGCAAGATATGTGTAAAGCTCTTAGCCATAAAAGTTATCTATTAGTATTAGGCAGAGAGATGGGGACATATTGAGGAAAGCAATACAGCAAGTCAAAGAACAAAGACGGGGGGGAGCTTATATGCAGATCTGTTTGGCCAGAGCACAGGGGGGTGTGGAGGAGTCTAATGGGAATAAAACCAAATAGATAAGGCAGCATTGTGTTAAAAGCTTAGGATACACATTAATACATTCAGTCAAAAGATAATTAGCATCACTATGTATGAGACATCATGTTAAATCCTGGAGATTTTGTGATGAATAGACTAATATCCTTCCTGCCCTCATGGAGTGTCAGTTCCTCAGGGAATACAAACATTAAAAAAATACAAGGGGGAAAGGGAAATATAAAAGTTTTAAAACGTTTTGTGTTAATCTGAATTTTATAAAAGTTGATGTTACTGAAAAAGAAAGCTTTTTAACCATAAAAATAATTACTACCAACCTGTAGGAGTTAAAGCAAATGATTAGATGTGATACACTATCACTCTACCTACATAACACTAATTAATCAGTCTGATAGAAAAAAAAAGCAGGCCAGTAAAATCAATATGGAACTTGATCAAATTTTTGATATGGTGTAGATACAGCTTCAGTTCTTTAAAGTCCTTTGCAGTCTGCACAACTACCTTTACCCTCAGACTTTGAGCTGGCTCCAAATCATTGTATTCGCATTTTTCTGGGCTGACCCTACTCACATTATGACTATGTGTGTGTACCTCCTGCAGCCTATGATGCCCTTCTTTATCTCATCCTGATTTTGTCTCCCCACCCCCACATTCCTTTTTCTGTGTTATAAGATGGTGTGTGGGCAAAAACCTCCTTCCTTGCACACTTGCTTTCTCATGTAACCTGACTGATTTCAAAAAGTATCTTCTGAGTACCTGCTGTGTCCCTATCACTGAAAGAGCCACTGACATGGGTTTTATTCTTTCCTGGGATATTATCTTGCCGTAAGTATGGAAGTTGCATACAAATAATCTTTTTTTTTTTTTAACTTTTTTTTTTTTAAGATTTTATTTATTTA